>NC_090938.1:132515217-132822140 GCF_040938575.1 Ambystoma mexicanum
AAGGCTTGCATCTTTTTTTTGTAATTCCCCTGCTCGGCCCCCCATCTGGACACCTGCTATTTACCCTGAGCTTTCCATATTAGGTGAGACTCTTTGTTTTTTTCCAGCTTTTCGTAAACCGTGAGACCCACCCGGGCCAGGTCAGTCCTAGAATTTAGAATTGCTTGTTTTGCTGCTCTTGTTTTGCTGCTCTTGTTTTCAAGCCGATTTCCACATGATGATGATCACTTTTAAGCGGGAATTTAACATATTCAGTGTCTCGCTTGCAAAGAGATACAGGTTTGGGACCTTACTCATATAGGAAAGAATAGCTGATCTGTTAAGAGATTTGATTTTGTTGTTAGGAGCCTGCCTTAGCCAGATTTTTGGTATTGTATAGTCTGCCTCTTCTGTGCTCCTTACTTCTGCCAATTCTTTCACAGAGACAGGTCCTAACCCCTTCATTAAGCTTCTTCCAACAATGGTTTCCAATTTTCTGCATTTCCCTAAACCATTCCATGCAACCTCGTTGCTGGCCTCTCTCCCTCTTGTGTAGTTTGTTTAGAGGGGGCTTGTACCAGGTATGGGCACCTATTTCTCTGTCCGTTTTACAAATATCTGTGCTAATTTCAAAGGTATCTTTGCAGGCTCCCCAACAAAATCGCCATCTGGAAGTGATTTTTGAACCTTAGTTTCCTTTTTTCTCAAAAATATTGGGGCTATCTTGATGCTTGTTTGACCTTTTCCACAGCTTAATGTGCTTATTATCTTTGGGGAGAAAACCATAGGATCAGTTTGGAGGCCAATACTTAGGCATTGTGTTAGCCTCCCCCCCCTCCTAATACCCCCTATTTTGCCTTCACCTTTCCCCATTTGAGAACTTTTTGGACACGTTTTTTTAATATTTTTTTTTATTTAGAAGGGATGACTATCGGACTTACTTGATTGTCACCCAAGATAAGACTGGTTTCCAATGGAGCAGAGAATGGTGGAGCCACCCAAAAAGGCTTGCTTTCCGCTGGTAATGTCAGATTTTTCAAAAACTGATTTGCACCTGTTTTCTTTGCACAATTACTTTTCAGGTTTTTTCTTTCTTTGCGTTCTTTTAGCTTGTGGAAAAGGCGATCTAAGCCGGATTCTGTTTTTCTTTTTTTCTTTTTGTCCTAACTTTATAGTTTTGAGAAGATGCTGGAATCCAAGTGTCAACATCGACTGGCTCTTGTATGATATTTTCCACAAGCAACGCTGAAGTGTCAATAACCACCACCTCGTCATCGACCCCCACATTTGCTAACCTTCGAAACTCCTCCAATATGGATTCCGAAAGAGGGGTGTCATCAAATGAGGGGTTCCTAACCAGACCCTCATCACTTGAAATTTGATAAATGTAGAACATTTCCTGTCAGTTCTTTAATCAGTTCATGTGTGGTGTCATTTTTCCTGATTTTAGTAAAAGAAAGATTTGGGCAATATCAAGACCCTGTTTCACCCCTTCCAGTTGTGTTTCTTTGAGGGTAGGGATAAAAATGCTATTCATAGCAGTACTAAGGCCCACAATTGCTGATTCATTTTTTGCTGTTTCATTTGTTAGTTCTAACAACACCGGCTTGTGCTTGCACTTACAGTTTTAAAAGTTCAAATCCTTAAACCAGTGAGTTTAGCACGAAACTAAGTGCCGAAAGGCTACTTTGGCTAGCTTGCTGAAGATTGCTTTGTGACACTTCACTGGGTCTGACTTGGAGTTCTTGTGTTACATTTGACGGCAATTCTCTTTGGTTAGTTGGATCTAAAACAGTGTTTTTGGTCATTTCCATAGCCAAAGGTAGAGCCCCTTCGCTCTCTTGTGTGCATTGTATATTTTGCCACACTCTTGCCAAGTCTACTGCATCTTTTAAACTTTTGTTTCTTTTCTTGGAGAAGTGATCTTTAATTTTACTCTGAATTTTTTTTTGTTGTAATCGTATACTCCAAACCCCGCTTCCACCCCTTTCTTAATGAGGTCAATGATTCATCTACCCCATCTGTATATGGGGGATGTGGGTGGACTTGAGCGCGGGTGCTTATGGTCGTGTTCTGTTGTGGAGCTGGAATAATTGGTACAGATGAGCCGGTTTCATCCCCAACCCTGTGTTTGACCCAAGTAAGAGCCATCCTGATCCAGAGTGCCCTCCAGAGTTGGTGTACTGTGGAGTCTCATTCTAAAACACGCTTTTACTTTGTGGGAAAATCACAAAACAAGAAAACAAACTCAAATGAAAAAAGACTGAGGATCTATGGCTCTTTTGGCAAGACAAACTGGTATAATCCAGTACTGAAGTATTTATACCGTTTTTATCCTCAAGATGAATTATTAATCAAACAAGTGACAGACGGATGGAAGGCACTTAGAAGTTAATCTCTCAACAAAGCGTTTCAAGGTGCCACTATACTTCACGCTAAACACCCTTCTCAACTCACACTTAGAAATGCTGGTACTTAAAGACCCCTAAAATGTAATATATGCATAGCAGGGAAGACGGCCTGAGAAACCTTTCCCAGGGACAAAACAGAATCACAGTACCTTTTAATAAAAATGAGCTGTCACCAGGTTAAAAGGGAATACCTTCAATAAGGGCTCTTCAATGAGGCGGCGTGGAGGTTGTAGGCGGCACATTCGCTGCACCCTCTACAGCTTCTGAAGTCTGACGCCCACCTCGAAGTCAGCGATTTGTAGTGCTCAATCTCCATTGCAAGAGATTATAATCCCCTGTGCCAACCAGAGCCAAACAGCGGCTCAACAGCTTAGAGGGGCACAAAGCACTGCCCTTGACTCCGCACTCAGGCCTCACGCCGCAAGGGTGCTATGCTGTTTTTTATGTCCCTGTCCAGGGGGGTGTGGCTAAGTGTTCTGAGTGCCTTAAAGGCACTTATTTTCCAATCCAACAGTGCCCAGCAGCACACGTAATGCAGCCCCAACAAAGAACGAGTTGAAATGCAGTTTTTCAAAGTTAGGTAGAATCTCCCCAGAGCCACAGCGGCTCAACAGCGTAGATGAGGCCCAAAGCACTGCCCTTGACTCGCCACCCGGGCTTCACCATATAAAGATCTCCAAGATAGCGAACGGATAGTCCAAAATATTTTACTCTGCAGACAGTTCATGAAGAGTAATTGCTCGGTGGCCCTGTTTAAACACCATTCAAGGCTCCAGGACTGAGTTTAAACCTGAAACTCAAGCAACATTAATCAACATGCTGATTGAAGATTCAGTCCTGTTTGGAAAAGCGGTTGATGATCCGCTTGAGACAACAAAAAAGAGTACAAGACTTTAAAAGCATTAGGCCAGATCACAAATGAGCCTTCTATCCAATGGATCACCTTCAACACACGGTAAACGTGTGCTAGCCAAGGCTTTACAAGATCAACTCAATCTGGATTTGGAACACCTGCCTCTTCTTACTACAGCCCCCAGGAACAATCATCCTCTTATCAATCAAACCAACAAAGGATTTTGTTGAGGCAAAAGGTGGGGCAGAGTTACAACCTCTAGAGGCTCAGCTGCTCTGCCAACAAATGATGCTCCAATTCACGTACCCTCCCATACATCACCGGTAGGGGGTGTCACATATCATCATTCACCCCCACATGGGAGGGGATAACATCAAATTGCTGGGTGCTCACAATCTTGGCAAAAGGTTATTCAATCGAATTTCTTGAAACACTGCGCCACCATCCTACTCGTACAAGAAGGTCAACAGAACATTACCTAATTCTAGAAGAGGAGATTTTAACTTTACTGCAAGAAAACCTCTAGAGGAAAATCAAGGAATGTGTTGTGTATTTCCTTGTAAGAAAGATCTGACAATGCGCCCAGTCGTAGGCCTGCGCCCCTAAACACGTATGGCAAACCACAAAAATACAGGATGGTTATGCTGCAGGAAGTAATTACTCTGCTAAAACATGGGGATTACATGGCCACATTGGACATGAAAGATGCATACTTTCATATTTCAATGTTGCCAGCGCACAGAATGTACCTAAGGTTCAAAGTGGGAGAAAAGCACTAACGGTTCAAAATGCTACCATACGGCATAGCCTCAGCTCCCAGACTGTTTACAAATGTCCTAGCAGTAGTGGCTGTGCACTTACAAAGGCAGTGCATTCCATTGTACCCTTACCTAGACGACTGGCTAATAACAGGTGACACACCTCAAATGTATAAAAAAAAAAACAGTAAGCCTACTGTTTCAATTGGGCTTCTTCAATGAGCGAAAATCAAGTTTAGTGCCCAGCCAAGTAAAACAATTTCTTGGGGCACTAATTCAAACAAACAATGGCTTATTTTTACCCTGCAACGAAATGGTACATAAACATGCTATTTGAAATCCATCAATACATAGATGGTCATCAGATAAGTGTGTGAAAGGCGATGCGCCTTCTGGGAATGAATTTGATTGCATCCTATGCAAGAGTGGTTGACGAAACAATGGTTGCAAGCAATCGGTCAGTGTGACACTCTAGTGGTGGTTTTGCAACCTCTGGTTCCATCACTTCAGTGGTGGTCCAAAGAAAACCTTTTAAAATAAACTTTTCAGCACCAATGTTATCGAAGCAACTCTCACTACAGATGCATACCTAACGGTGGGCAGCGCACGTTTTCCATCAAACTGCACATGCGGTGTGGACACAAGCTTTAACCACGAAACGGATCAACCTTCTGGGACTGCAAGCAGTCTTCAAAGCGCTTTAAACTTTCAAACCACAGCTAGAAACAGTCCTCATCAAACAGACAGCACTACAACCATGTTCTACATAAACAAGGATGGACTGTGGACACTAAAACACATGTTTCTCCTAGCACCGATTGTTCCAGGCGATCTCAATTCTCTGGCAGACATACTGAGCTGATGTGCGGTGCTGCCCTCAGAACACGAGTGGCAATTAAACGCAGACGTGCTGCACAGCGTTTTCTCAAACAAAGGGTTCCCAGGCATAGACCTCTTTGCTACACAAGCAAATGCACAATGCAGAGGCTATGCACCCAGTTTTCCCCAGACAAGATCCAAGGGGAACGCTTAGTTAATGAACTGGTCAGGGAAATTTACATATATCCCCCTCCCTTTTGTTAATAGAATAGTCCACAGGCTACACCAGGAACAAGTAACACTGATCCTAATAGTTCCAGGGGTATATGGACATTCTAAAAGAAGCACGCAAGCCAAACACAAGACATTGTTATTTCAACAAATGGAAATGTTTTCTTTTATGGTGCAAAGTACGTACAATCAATCCAATTGACTACCATGAGATAGATATATTTCTGAGGCTTGTGGAATCTACTCAGATCACGTGCTGTGCATAGGCCGACATCTAGTGGAAGCTGCAGAGTATTACAGTTTGTTTCTCGAAACTCAAAAAGGGGCGTCGAACCAGGGCGTGCCAGTAATACTATCCCTAGTGTGACGTCCCCTGTACCCATGATCCCTCACGTGTGTAGGACCCTCGGATTGTTTTTTTCCGCCATACTAGTCGGACGCATGTTGCGGAGTTCCCTTGGCATTAGCCAATTATATAAAATTATTGTTAAACTTCCCCGTTCTCTCCCACCCTACGCCGAAAATCGACGTCGGTGAAGATCGAGGAAAACAGCCGTTGAGAACTCCACAACGGACTTTGGGCCTTGGAAGGCCTCTGTCCTCGGCCCTGTACAGGTAGGGAGAGTGGGGGGTTGTCATACAGGCTTTCCCATATTTATTTCCTACATATACCTGTCCACTGCCAATTTCAGACATATGGAGAGTACTCTTTTCAAATTCTGCCCCAAGTGTAACAGGGAGTTTCCCTGGGTAGATGAGCACAATACGTGCAATCTGAGTCTCCCACGAGGAGCCATCCCGAGGCTACCTGTTGAGCTTGCAAGCTCTTCAAGCCGAAAACACTTAAGGGCCGCTCCACTAAACGCTGGGCCCACTACACCAGGCAAATAGAGGCCATGGACGCCAAAGGGTAATTTAGCGATGGCAGCAACGCCGCCGTATTGCACAGCGAGGGCAGAGGGGTGACGTCAGACACCCACGTGCAAGCACCCGACCCCGGCGGACTGGCCGGCGGCCCAGTTATGGGGACAACACCCGGCGGCATAAGCGCAACACACTACTTCCACTAAACACATCAGCCCCGGCCGAGACTAGACACGCGTGTCGAGCATTCGGCAATGGAAGACACCGAGAGAGTGGTCCAACGAATCTGTGTCCTCTGGGCATTTGTGATCGCCTCATGACAAAGACCAACCGTCCGCGGTTGGAAAAGGTGTTGCAGTCCCAGAGGCCCGATCGTCAGACGATTCCGACCTCTATCCTCCGGCAAGGCGCGTAGCGTCTACTCCCGAGATTAGACTTCCTTCCTCCAAGACCACCTCCGAATCTCGTAATATGAAAAAGACCCTAATTATTTTCATAGTTATGCCAACACACCAGCTACCTCTGCCCCTTCGGGGTCCAAGGCCTCTATACCCCCTGCTAAAAGACTCCGCTCTGATGCCCGGTGCAGGGCTTGGTCACAGACCCTTTAGGCATTGATTCAAAAAGAGGGGGATATTGGGTATAAGAGAGGGTGGAGTAGACCTGATACAAATATGTCAATATAAAAGACTCCCTGTCGCTTAAGGATTGGTGAGAAAACTTGCTAAACTATGAGGTGTAGGTCACTTCTAAACACTTGACATCATAAAGCAATTACAAACAAGTGCATGGAAAATTTAACCAATAGCACTCCAACTCAACATAATCACAAATATTTTTAATACACGATTCTAAAACAAAATTCAATAAAACATAAACGATATAAAATATCCCAAAGTGCTAAGTGCAAACACCTATCAGGTGTGGTTGGCACCTCAGGGTGTCAACTGTGCAAACAATGCAGTATTATTACAGTAGTATATGCACCTATTTACAACCACAGATGGTAAACAAAAACAATGTTGGACACCATTCGGTGTAATAATCATTTCTGTAAAATCAAAATCCTGCTCAGTAAATGATAAAAACCACAGAAGAAAAAAGTAGCATAAGTAAACAGTATACAGAGTACTTTAATGGAGAGTCACTCTAAAGTTGATGTGTTCGCTGTCTAATGCTTTGTTAACATCACATGTGGTTATTAATCCAACTATTAACACTTGGTTTTAGTGTTCGAATAGACCCTACATGTTTCGTTCCTACAGATATTAATACAGGAACTTCTTCAGGGGCGTAATGTTTCTCAAGCGTGGACCCAAAGGGTCACGACTTTTAGTGGTTTCCAAACACCCACACCTAAGTTTGGGCAACTAACAACAAGTGTTTAAATTGAAAGTGACAATGCTCAAATGAATTCCCAAAGGAACAAATGCAAAGTAACATGTTCCATAGGCTCTTCTCTGTATAATAGAGTACAAGCGTCTAGACCAAACCTGGGTACAAAAACAAAAAAGAGGGGAACCTAATTAGTAATGGTTGCCAATCTTATTATCCACTATGTCAAGTATAAGTGGTATAACGGTGGTGCTTACCGTCTATTAATGTCGGTGTCGCATCCTGTGGGGCTGGTTACAAAATAAGTAATCCAGTCACCTCTATCCCTATGGGTATACAAAAAGGACAACAAGAGTGCTGTCATCAGACTCGAGAAGCGGAGGCATACAAGGAGTGAAAATTCAAACTGTCATCGTTCGCTCACACCAGAGAAAGTGTTAGAGCACTTCTCCAGCATGGGGTCTGGCATGGATTCACATGCTCATGAATATTCCCCGTCGTCAGGCTGGGAATCCTCGGTAAAGAAAAAATCAGTATCAGTTTCGTTTCTGATCTGTCTTTCCTAGTAGTAACCAATCACTGATCTCTGCGTCATACTGACCACAGCCAATGACTGCTATCTCCCTAAGCCCCGCCTCTGGCAGCCATCTTCTGATTTTTACCGCACGTTCAAGTGTTGGGAGTCCTCGTGCTTAGCTCTCAAGCTTTTACTGCGTGTTTCGCGCTTTTTCAGGTGAATTTTCACTTTTTTCCGGTTAATCGAGCCTCAAGCTCCACCGTTTCTACTCCCGTTAACGGGTACCTGTTGCAGGATTTTCCTACACCCCTCAAGGGTGAAGATTTCGTCGAATCAACCTCTTGGAGGATTCCAGAAGATTCACGGCCTACTTTGAGATGGCCCAGGACGCAAGTTCGTCACCCGGACCCAAGCTGTTTCGCAGCTGCCCTGGATGCGGGCTGCAGAATGTGTTTAAGGAGGACGAACATTCGCGATGCCTCTACTGTCTTCATGGGGACAAGACTCATGTAGAGAAGGACTGCCAGTTCTGCAAGAACTTGTCGGAGCGGACCATGAGGGACCGTCTATCTCGTCTCGCCAGCTGGTTGGAGAAGGGATCGACGGGTGAGAAGAAGAAAGGGTCAGAGCGGGCTTCTAAGTCCTGTACGGGCGCCCCGGCGACGGGGGCCCAACACCAGGCCAAGCGCCGCGAGTCCGCTGGCTCCGGGAGCGCTGAAAGGTCGGGCTCTTCGGTCGCCAGGCAGGGCGCACCTTCCCCGGCACAGTCAACCACGAGCCAGCGCTCCGGTTCGGGGAAGAGGAAGTCTGAGACCCCGGGTATGCTTCAGGAGAAGCCCCGTCCGATCTCGGGAGAGGGGGTGCGAGCGTCGCCCCTCCCCCTAAGGAGAAGGCCCAGGACGCACCTAAGGTGGTGAAGGCCCCTACCCCGCAGGCAAAGGCCTCTATCGAGGCGATCGCGGCGACTCTGGCCAAGCCGGCAGAGACCCCGCCAGCTGAGACTGCCTCCCGGACTAGAGTTTCCCTGCCGCCAAGGAGGGAGTCCTCTTTTCAGCCCATCGTCATGGCCCCCATGATGGAACGGGGGGGGGGGGGGCGGTAGCCTCCTCAAGCTCTGAGTCAGCCTCGGAGAGGGAACTGACCGAGGTCGCGAGGAATCTCGAAGTACATTTCGCGAAGGTTCGGTCCCGCAAGGAAGATCCTCAGGAGATAACCGAGGAAGACGATGGCGAGGAAGAGCAGCCTTCCCTTCCGGCGCAGCCGGAACCTAGGCCTCAGGATAGCTCGGCGGCCATTTTGTTTGCGATCCAGTCCTTATGCTCTGAGATAAGGACGAGATTACCACGGCCCAGGCCGGAGGACCCGCAACCTGGCCTGTCGGGAAGTCCTCAGAACAAACGACGGAGGACCCAACCCTCTCCTCCGCTCGCCCCCGTAAGGCCTGCAGTTCCCTCCTCATCCTCCCACAAGTCGGGAGATGAGGGTGCGGTGGGCTTGACGGGTTCTGAGGGCTACGACGACGATGACGGAACGGGTCTCCCGTCGCACTGGCATCTCCGCCCGACGAGATTGGCTCATTCCACGCCATGATCGCCAGGGCGTCCGAATTGTTCCAGCTCTGCCCGGAGGAGCAGAAAAAGGAAAGTTTCCTCTATCAGCACTGGGAGGCCAAGAGGAAGACTGTCATCGCGGTGCCTCTAATCGATGACATCTGGAAGGAGGGCCTGTCGGTACTCAAGAACCCCTCCACGGCACCAGCCAAACGGGACTGGTACGAGAAGAAGTACCGGGTCCCCGAGACCGCTCCCCTGTGCCTCGGGGCCCAGCCAACGCCAGACTCGGTCGTCTCGGCGGCGAAGAAGAAAGCGGCGGGGTCAGGCGCCTCAACGTCGAATTCCCCTCCGGACGGAGAGGGAAAGAAGTTGGACGCCATGGGGCGACGGGTCATTTTGTCGGCAGCGACGACGATCAAAGCGGCCAACGCCCTGGCGATCGTGGCCCGTTACGACAGGGAGCTCTGGTTTAAGCTGGCCCCCTTATTGGACTTCCTACCGGACGACAAGAGGTCCGAGGCCCTGGAAATACTTCAAGAAGGCGAGGTGGTGTCGGACCACGCCATAACGGTGGCAAACGATATTGCCGATACCGGGTTCTGCCAGCTGGGCAACAGAGTTTGCCTACGGCGACGGGGTTGGCTCCGGGCGACCGACTTCCGTCAGGACGTCCAGACCAGGGTGTTGGACATGCCGTTCGACGGCAGCAACTTGTTCGGGAAGGCGGTGGACGAATCCCTCCAAGTCATAAAGACGGACACGGAAACGGCCCGCGCCCTAGGAGCCCTTCAACGACGACGGCCCTTTCGGAGCTCCGGAGGCAGACAGGGGGCCTCCAAGGGATCCAGCGGTGGCTCGTCGTCCTACCGCCA
This sequence comes from Ambystoma mexicanum, assembly GCF_040938575.1. Classification (NCBI taxonomy): domain Eukaryota; kingdom Metazoa; phylum Chordata; class Amphibia; order Caudata; family Ambystomatidae; genus Ambystoma; species Ambystoma mexicanum. Next base: position 132,525,410 of record NC_090938.1, read on the forward strand.
GGCGGCACGCTCCTCGTCTCAGGAGGCCTACAGGGGTCGCAGCAAGCAGGGAGCGCCTCGCCGCCAAGGTGGCCAGGGCGGCAAGGCCACCACCTCCAAGCAGGACTGAACCGGCCGTGGCCTCGGGCCCCCACCGAAGCACCCCGGTGGGAGGCCAGCTGATGAAGTTTGTCGGCGTGTGGAAGTCCATCTCCACCGATCGTTGGGTGCTGGATACCCTGGCAAGAGAACACTCTATCAAATTCCTGAAGAAGTGCCCTCACATTCCACCTGTGGCGAGGAAGGAAAATCACGTCCCGCAACTGCTGTTGGAAGTACGGGCGATGCTCAGGAAAGGCGCCATTGAGCCTGTCCCGAAGAGGCTCCGGGGTGTACTCGAGGTACTTCCTCGTCTGGAAGAAGACGGGCGGCTGGCGCCCCATCCTGCACCTTCGTCGTTTGAACAAATACATCAGGTCACAAAAGTTCAGGATGGTCACCCTCCAGCACGTGCTGGGACAGCTGGAGGAAGGCGACTTTCTATCGTCGCTGGACCTGGAGGATGCATACTTCCACGTTCCCATCCTCAGAAGTCACCGAAGTTCCTCAGGTTCGTCGTCCAGGGACGCCACTACCAATTCAGAGCACTGCCGTTCGGATTGAAATCGGCCCCCAGGGTCTTTACCAAGTGCCTAGCACCTGTGGCGGCGCGGCTGCGCCTGCAGGGGATTCAAGTCTACCCCTACCTGGACGACTGGCTCATCGCTCAAGGACGAGGGAACTCGCCGTCGAACACACTGCGAGGACCGTCCAGCTACTCGCAGACCTGGGATTCGCCATAAATTACCCAAAGTCCCACCTGGTGCCGTCGCAGGTGGCCCTGTTTCTGGGAGCGAAGCTCGATACAGTGAGGCGCCTGGCGGCACCGTCGGAAGAACGGACGAAGACCATTCTGGGCAAAGTGCAGCGCCTGCTAGCCACGGACGTGGCCAGGGTGAGGTCCATCAAGTCCCTCCTGGGGATGATGTCCTCTTGCATCTACCTGGTGCGCCTCTGCAGGCTACGGATGCGCCCTCTTCAAGAATTTCTCGACGCCCGTTGGACGCAGGCGACGGGCACCTTCGAAGACAGTGTCCCCCTCAACGAGGTGTTCTGGCGGGCGATTCAGTGGTGGGGCGTTCGAGCGCACCTCACGGCGGGCAAGGACTTTCAGACGCCGGCGTACCAGGAGACGGTGACGATGGACGCTTCCCTGGAAGGTTGGGGCGCCCACACCGGAGATCTCCACGCAAGAGGCCTCTGGCTCCCGGAGGAGAAGCTCCTGCACATCAACATCCTGGAACTCCGAGCCGTGTTCTGGGCTCTCAAATCGTTCCTCCCGTCGCTCAAGGGCAAGGTGGTGCGGATCTTCACGGACAACACCACAACAATGTTTTACATACGGAAGCAGGGAGGTACCAGATCCCCAGCCCTATCCAAGGAGGCACAGGATCTGTGGCACTGGGCGGTCGCCCAGGGGATGTTCCTGGTTCCCTTCCACCTGGCAGGAGAAAGAAACACCATCGCCGACTCGCTCAGCAAGGAGCTGCACGCGTGTCACGAGTGGGAGCTGCGCCAGGATCAGGTGGATCAACTCTTCCGACGATGGGGCAAACCCCAAATCGACCTGTTCGCAACAGCGACGAACTCGAAGTGCCAGAGGTTCGCCAGCAGGTTTCCCCAGCCGAGAAGCATGGGCGATGCGTTCTCGTTCCCCTGGGACGGCCTATATCTGTATGCGTTCCCGCCGTTGCTGCTTCGACTCATCAACCAGCTCAAGAGGTCCCGGTGCAGGATGATCCTCGTCCCGGCGTGGCCGAGGCAGATCTGGTTCCCGGACCTTCTGGACTTGTCAACGTCCCCATCCATCAAGCTGTCGGCGGACGCGGATCTTCTCTCCAGAGAAGGAGGTGCCATCTTCCACCACGACCCGGCGTCGCTGAACCTGCAGGCTTGGCTCCTGCAACGCTAGAGTTTGGAGGGTACGATATACCGGCCCACTGCAGAGAGGTTCTTTCAAAGGCCAGGGCGTCCTCGAATGCTACGGTCACAAGTGGAAGAGGTTCTCTATCTGGTGCCGAGCACAGAAGATCAACCCCCTACGCATTACGGCCCCTCAGGTGCTGCCGTACCTGCTATCGTTGGCAAAGGCTGGGCTAGCCCATGCCTCCATTAAGATTCATCTGGCGGCGATCTCCAGATATACCAGAACCACAGGACGGACGTCCATGTGGTCCCATCGACTGGTGAAAGAGTTTATGAAAGGACTGTTCTGGTTGTTCCCGCCGGTGAAGGCCCCGGCGTGGGAACTTAACGTGGTGCTGACTAGGCTCATGGGGCCCCCATTCGAGCCGATGCACTCCGCACCGACGAAGTTTGTGTCGTGGAAGACTGCAATCCTGGTGGCCATTACCTCCGCACGAGTGGGAGAGATCCAGGCCCTATCCTGCAAAGCACCGTACTTGACTTTCCATGCCTTGAGGGTGGTGCTTAGGACCCACCCCTCATTTATGCCCAAGGTGCCGTCGGACTTCATCTTAACAAGCCCCTGGTGTTACCTGTTTTCTTCCTGTCTCCTTCGTCGCCGGCCGAGAGGACTTTGCACTCGCTGGATGTGGCTAGAGCGCTGAAGTTCTACGTGGACCGCACAAAGTTTTCGGAGGACATCACAGCTGTTTGTGTACTTTGGACCTGTGAATCAAGGGAAGGCTCTCTCGAAGTCTATTTACTTACCTGTAACTGTTGAGTCGGAAGCGGCTGCGTCTCGGTTTGAGGCAGTACGACAGTGCGGCTTGACTCTGTGGTTGGAAGGTCCTTTTTTCTAACCCGCCATCACAGGGACGGCGGCTGCGGTTGCGGCGGCGGGCAGCTACGGGCTGTTGTGTGCTGTGTGCTGCGGGTCGGTGACGGCGCTGTTGTGTGCTGTGGGTCAGTGACGGCGCTGTTGTGTGCTGTGTGCTGCGGGTCGGTGACGGCGCTGGCAGTGCGGGAAGCACAGGAGGCACGGGCTCAGAAGCAGGACGGAGGCAGCCCACACAAGAGCCTGCTGTGTACCGAGACGTGGCGACACCTCACAAGTAGGTGGTAGAGTACTGGGTGACGGGAACGGTTTTGCTTGTACAGCCGGTTACCTGACCCGAGTACCCCCAGTGCGCTGGCATACGTGATTGTCCCCCACGGGAGCGGCAGTGGTGTGGCCTGTGCTTTGGTGGGGGAGATTGGGGTTGGAGTAGGGGAATACAGTTAAACCTGGACGACTGCTAAGGTGTGGTGTGCCTTGTGTAGGCCCCAGATTAACGGGCCCACTGGGAACTTTGCAGTATACACACACACACACACACCTTTGTCCCCCCTCTCTCCCCCCCCCCCCCCGCCCTTTCTCCCTGCCTTCATTATTTATATTCCTCCGTGAGCTACCCACTAACCACTAGGTTGCCTGGGGCACGTGACTTATTGAAGTGGCTGGTCTTCTCAGGCCCAGAATTGTGGTGACTATTATAGAATAAAATAAATAGTGGGATTCCAATTCAGTATTTTCCCACGGATTGAAGTGTCACGCTGAGGAAATGCAGCGAGGGGAAAAAGCACCACAGTCAAACTACAATCTGCGGAAAGGCAAGACTATGCCATTGAATGATGGCAAGGAAAATGGAAAGAAAGGCAGTAAAAGTAAAAAGAAACTTAACACAACGCCTGTGGCACAAGGAGCCATTACAGACTTTTTTGGAGTAAACCCTCCTCCAGAGATTAACTCAACAATAAATGAGGCAATGGCTGAGCCAGGGAATAAGGAGAGTATCTTGCTAAATTCCTCAAATTATGAGGATATTGATAACAACTCACTACTTGACCTCTGCTTGAGTATCCAGAGAGGGATGGTAACGCAGAATTCAGCAAAGCTATCTAATAATGCTATTCACCATAAAGAAAGTAACAATATAACACTAGAGGAAGCCAATCCTGTGTCTAGCTGTGGACGTCTCTCGGCATCTCCTAATTTAGTGATGGCTTCCATTGAAGATGATCCGGGGAAGGAGGATAACGAAGATTCAAATCTGCACATTAACAACACGGCCATTATGGAGCTCCAATCATCTGTAGCGTCAGTACAATTTGCACTCAAAATACTGTTGCAAATGACGGGGAGTATACTGACAAACATGAATAATATTACGAGGGCACTAGAACAGAAGGACTACCAGCAAGTTGGGATAGAAGCGAACCTCTCGGATGTTATTCATACCATGGAGGAGATGAAAGCAGCAGAGGAGAGAATGGAAGAAGGGGCGGAAGAGACGATCCTGGATAAGGACTTGGAGGGCAATCCCCCTGCAGAAGATCTTTCGAAAATAACTGTAGAAGATCTAGAAATCGTGCACAGCCCTGGGATTTTTCTTACGAGGAAACAACGAAGATTGGCCAAAAGGGCTTTGAAAAGTAAGAAAGTAGCAACGAATCCTATATCCCCCAGTGTGAGATCTAAAGCAGCCATGGAAACACGTTCCAAAAAAGCTAGAAAAAGAAAGGCGAGAGCAGTAGCTCGAGCCGCAGAAGCTAAGGGGTCATTGGCCGATTGGTTAGTACCAGGAGAAAAATTTAAGGAGGCAGATCTAGATGGCCTCTCTGATGAAGACAATGTCCAAGATGAGTGTCACAGTCGAACTGGAGGACCGAATCAGCTCAGCTGGTACAGATGAAACACCAGAGCCGGTACGGCCCGTGCAAATTAGCACGGATGAGGAATGTAATGTGAGTCGTATTTGCTACATTAATAACCTCTACCCTAATGGTAAAAATCCCTGGCTGGCAAGATCAGAATTTCTAACCCGACTACATTATATTCCGGAGTTGAGGGTCATGAAATCTGACGACTTCTTTTTCATCGAACCCTTGCAGGTCCCTAATCCACATGTTTCCGCCATCCATTGTACCTTCCTAGCCTCAGCGCAGCTGATCAGAAAATTTAAAAAAGAACTAATAACAGTAGATATTGCTATTGATGTAGATCCACAGGAGAGAGATCTTACTGATGAAACAAAGGATTATATGATCAAGGAGCTACAAACTTCATCGGACAAGCGAGTGGTGCCAGATAATGTGGTCAATCAAGAGGCATCAGAAAATATGGCGATGTCTGAAATACAGCAAGCCCTTAAAACATTGTTGGAAGCTCTACCGCGAATTATACAGAACCGCTGAAGCTTTTCCTTCGTTTCTTGGAACTGTCGGGGTTTTGCCCATCTCCTGAGATCAGAAGGGTCTATGGATTTATTGCTGAAGCATAGTTGTATATGTCTCCAGGAAACATGGGCATTGAACTCTCTATTATTGGACGGTTTTGTAGTACATAAGACATTTGCCAAAAGAGGGGATAAGGGTCGCCCATACGGGGGACTTATTATAGGGGTGGTTAATACGGTCAACTCGCGGAAGATCCTGGACAACGCCACTGATTACCATCTGGCAGTTGAGGTTGACTATCCCAAGGATAATGGGCACAGTAGATTCTTACTGATTAACCTCTATAATCCCCCGGGAGCATTAATAAGGGAATCGCTACAAGAAGCCATTCATGAGATATTGACGTTATGGACTCAAAGATCTGGCAATTTAGCGGTGGTGGTGATGGGTGATTTTAATTGCCATATGAAGGATGATCAATTGGTTGCCAAATACCCTGCCCTGAGTGAAAAATGTCTTATGATTCATGACAAAAGAGAGAGTGAAGGGTTGGGATGGCTGCAATTCTTTGAGACATGGGATTTATATATGATTAACGGTAGAACAATGGGTGACAGGCCAGGGAAACAGACATGGTCCAATGGCACATCATACAGCACCCTAGATTATATATTTGTGTCCTGAAATGTTGCCTATAGTAAATGATATGAGAATCATACCCAATGAATGGAGTGACCATGCGGCTCTCGAGTGCTCCCTTCAACTTTCTCTCTCTCCTGTAACTAAGTGTAATATAGGCAATATACAAACCAATTGCACAGGCACTAGAATTATCTGGTCAGAGAGAAATATTAAAAAGGCTATGGAAGCACTCTCATCTCAGGCCCAGGTTCCCCTACCCCATTTTGAACAGCTGACCGTAAATGAAATCGAGGAATGGATCCTGAAATTCTCAGGACTACATGCGACCTCAAGGAAAAACGTTATGACAAATCCCGGAGGTACTACTCAGCCGTATAATAAGGATATTCGTGATGCTAAGAGAAGGTTAAGAGCAGAATTGCGGGGGTATAGGAGACTGAATATAGCGGGTTCTTTTTACTATGACAAAGTTAGAAAAGCTAAAAACAAATATAGAGCCAGTATAAGAACCATCAGAAATACAGAGAGGAATATTAGAAATCAGAGGTTGTTTTACACTATCTGCGCTGGAAATTCGCGTAATATATGGCAGCTACTGAAAGATAACAGAGAGAAGGCCAAGGGTCAGCTGGATAATCCCATAGGAGAGGAAACTTGGGTAAGATTTCTTCTGGACCGTAACTCTGGAGAGGCAGATGTACCCATAATATCTAGAGGGAAGAATTCCTTCCCTCCACCTTTTGAGGCCTCGGAAGAGGCCATACTGAATAAAATAGCATCCTTGAAAGCCTCTAGAGCTCCTGGCCCGAATGGACTAGCCAATATAGTTATTAAGAACCACCCGGCGTTTTGGGCTTCTCTCCTGTCAACACTTTTTAAAAAGGTATTAGCTCAGGGGATGATTCCCCTTTCATGGCAAAAGGCGATATTGGTGCCGGTGTTTAAGAAGGGATGCCGTATGGATCCAAATAATTACAGGCTTCTTTCCATGCTGGACACCACGGGAAAACTTTTTGCGGCTTTATTGCTCACGGAATTACAGAATTGGGCTGAACAGACTAATATTCTTAGTAGGCTCCAATGTGGATTCCGGCGTGGATTCTCTACCACGCATAATCTGTGGGTGATGGACACATTACGAACTCGGGCACTTACCAAAGGACAGCCCCCGTTATACGCCCTATACATTGACTTTAAGGCAGCATTCGATTCTATACCTAGAGCCAGGCTGTGGAAAAAGCTGGAAGTTATGGGCTGCCCGCCTAGTCTGCTGTACTACTTAAGACAGCTGCACTATAACACCATGGTGTGCCTCAGACTAAATCAAGAAGGATCCTTGACTAGACAAGTGAGACAAGATAGGGGGGTAAAACAGGGATGTGTAACTGCTCCACTGGTATACAATCTGTACATATACGATATCCCAATAGTGTTGGCCGAAGTGAATAACTGCCCACCTAAAGTAGGAGATGCAACTTGTGCAGTACTGGCATATGCAGATGATCTGGTCATTTTCGACAACACTATTGCTGGTATTAGGCGCTCAGCGGTAGCACTATGGGAGTATGCAAAGATCAATGGGTTAACTGTTAACTTAGACAAGACCAAAGTGATTAGATTCACGAAGAAAAAAGTCTCTCGTGTTGAGCTTTGGGTGCAGAATAATAATATACTCTATTCCCCTTCCTATCGATATTTAGGAGTTGAAATTGAACCATGAGGTGATTACTCTCTCTGTAGACAAAATAGGAGAACTAGGGCGCAGCAAGTTACAGCTTTAATTGCGTCATTTACCAGGAGGCAAGCTGGTTTTACATTATGGTGGACGAGACACCTGTATATACAGGTGTTTGCGCCTATGATTACGTATGGCCTGGAAGCACTAACCTCTTCTGATTTAGCCTGGCTGCAAGTGGTGGAGGGAAAATTTTGGCGACGCATTCTGGGGTTATCCCCTAGTGTCCCTATGGCCCTCATAAGGCTGGAGTTGGGTTTACCCTCACTTAAAGCAATGGTACTGAAAAAGAGGGCGGGCCTTTATCTCAAGATGAAGAATAGTTATCTGAACCCTATATTGGTTACCATGCAGATAGAAATAAGTAAAAAAAAGATACTACCTCTCCTCTTCAGAAAAGTATGACTCAATTTCTGAGAGATATTGGCTGGACAGACAGAGGGACATCTATTTCCCAAGAGGTCATAACAGCACTGGGGAAAAAGATAGATCTCTGGGATTGGTTAGAGAACTTTTCTCATCTAGGGTGTCTAAAGTCTTGTGCCTTTGTAAAGTATCGACTCTACAACTTTATGAAACCTCAGGCATATTTGTACCTATGCCCTTCCACAAGGCTAAGACGGTTTATTATTCTCTTCCGTCTGGAGCAACTTCCGACCCTGTGTAATGTGGGACCTAGGGAAAAGATCTCAATTGTTGAACGAATATGTCGTATATGTAACCTACCTGAAAGTCTGGAGACAGCCAAGCATCTATTAACTGAATGCACTATAATGAGACCCACAATTGTTAAATACTTAGGAGAATTTGCCCATAATCTGGGATCCATACCGGAAAATCAATTTTGGTTATACTGTACCAATACAACAAACATGCATCTTTTTATTGCATTATATAATGTATGGCTCCAGATTGAAAAAGTGATGGGCATCCTGATTTAAATGACTGAAATGATTTAGAATGTTTTTATTTTTATTATTATGAAGTTCCCTTTTGTATATACCTGATTTTTCTTATCTTTTTTATACTTATATAATTGTATAAATTGTATAATTTAATTTTTGTATTTTGATTATGTAAAAGTAATATGTGTAAAGTTTGAATTTTCAATCTATATCACATTAAAGTATTATTATTATCAATGTAACTGTTGTTCTCCAGCATGGGTCTGGCATGGATTCACATGCAAACCCTACCCCTCTGCGGCTCTTCACTTGGTCATACTGCCACTTCACGTGCTACCAAATCTGAAGATGGCTGCCAGAGGCGGGGCTTAGGGAGATGGCAGTCATTGGCTGTGGTCAGTATGACGCAGAGATCAGTGATTGGTTACTACTACGAAAGACAGATCAGAAACGAAACTGATACTGATTTTTTTTCTTTACCGAGGATTCCCAGCCTGACGACGGGGAATATTCATGAGCATGTGAATCCATGCCAGACCCATGCTGGAGAACAACAGTTACAGGTAAGTAACTTGTTCCTTACTGTCATTCTCTGCGGTGTAATGCTATAGAGTTGAAGGGGATGTAATGTATCGAGCGTTGTTCAACCTGAAGGACAAAGCACGCTCTAGTTATCAAATGAGTTATTGTATACAAATGTCAGACCTTAATGTATACATCAAAATAATGTTCACTGGGCAAATTTCAGTATAAATGGAGAGAAAAAGTGGGAAATACCAGTTTGAGTATTTGAGTAGAACAAACAAACTGAACCCGTGTAACAATAGTTCATGCCTCAAAAGATCATGTAGTCATAAACACACAGAGTTGTATTTGTGCCCTAGTATGTAAACGTCTAAGGCTACTGTGAGCAATAACATAAGTGATCAAATAATGCGTCACACCCATCACTCATTACGGATCCAAACAAAGCCGGGCCGTGGGAAGGGGGAACGGCATTCATTGAAAAGGTACCACCATCACAGTCACGGAGTGCACACTATCAATACGGTATTAAGCGTCCCTTTTTTAAAAAAAAATGTTTTTTTTTTGTTCTTGATTTTATTACAAAGTAACAGAACCTTTACAAAACGAAATAACAGATAATCGTTGCAGTATATATCATACAAAATGTAAAAACATCATTCTATAAAACTTCATAATAGCATATTTCTTAAAAAAAAGAAAGGGAAAAAAGATTCAACAGAAATGAACACACAAACCTATCCAGATTAAAAATACAACAGTAATGATATGTCCCTTCACCTAAACTAGTGAGTTTGCATACACCATTTATCAAGCATTGGCATTAACATAATTTAGTTCCTTTTCTATCAGTTTACAGAATCTCGTTAAGGCATAAATGAGGTTTATGAGTACCTTGCATCATTCTTGCCCATAGAAATATTAAACAATCAGTATAGTTGATATTCACAAATTCCATAAGTAAAACAGTTCTTGAATGTTTAAAATAAAGACAATATAAAATCAAATGTTTTAGTGTTTCTGTAGGTTCAGTACACATGAGAAATCTACAATGCTTGCTTTCACTTTTCATCTGATTCCCAGCCCAATTCGAGGTTCTTTCTTTGGTATGTAATAAATTAAATTTGAACCACAGGTAGGCCTTCCAGGTATGATTACAAGGAAATAGAGTAATATGGTTGTATTTAGGTGTATGCTTTTTGGTATATAGATGGTATTCCTTGTAAAGTTTATATGACCCTATTTGATCAATGGTTATGCACCAATCAAGGTCGAACAACTTTTTTTTTGCATAAGCAGGTATAATATAAACGTCATCCACCGTAATGTTGGCCTCATTAAGAATAGCGTGTATTCTGGTCAAATATTGAACCATAGGGGTTGTGGGCATTAGTTCAATTGTTTCCTTAATGTCCACGTATAGGGAATTCGCCCTAGGATAAATTATTCTTGCGAAATTTCTGAGGAGTCGCCATTTCCAGCGGGTGGATAACGCTATTAAACCTAGCTCATGTCTTAGGACTGCGTTACGCAGGGACATTGGAAGAGACATTGCACGTTTCAGGGATGACCCTTGTAGTTGGTCCAGGATCAAACCCATTTCACCTAAACATATATCCAGCGAATACAGAATAACACTTTCAATTTTTAGTGTAAAGAACTCGATGGAAGGAGTTAATGAGAACTTACAGTATTTCGCAAATATTAATTTTAGCTGTGATGTAAGTGGTCTGATCTTGTTGTTTAGTAGATCAGTCCACATTTTAATAGTTTTTCTCTGATAGGTGGTATCCTAGGTAAATCCTGTCTATAATAGAAGGAATGGTAGTACGCATAATGTGCTATTGAAACTTTCCAGTTTTTTTCTGAGCACCAAATTTCATCACTGCTGTTTTGGCTGGGTTGGGAGTTAAATTATGTGCTTTTGCAAACTCTTCAAATAATCGTAGTTGAAGGCCTGCAGGAGTAGGATCGAACAGAATGTCATCTGCAAAGGCAAGCCATTTTAATCGGATAAGCCCAATTTGCACGGAGAAAATATTTTTCTCATCCCAGCCTTTATCGAGATCTGCAAGGTTTAAGTTAAAGAAAGTGGCGGCTAAGTTGCAGCCGTGCTTTAGGCCTATTTCGGTGCTAATTGGTTTAGTTATTCGGCCTTCAGAAGTAAGTTTGATTTTGTAAGAAGTGTTGGTGTGTAGAGCTATAAACCAATAAATTAGCTCTAGCGGTATTCCTATTTCAGCTAATTTGACCCATAATAGATTCCGTATCACAGTATCGAAAGCTGAAGACATATCGATCAGGGCAATATAAACTGGGTTTGCAGATTTTTATTTTGCTCCTGCAATGTTAAATGCCATTATCATGGCATTGAGCGAGGTACTCATCCCTTTCCTGAATCCAGTTTGATATTTAGAGTATAGTTCATGTATTTCGATATGTTTTTCGAGATCGTAGAGAAGAAGCATTGCAAAATGCAAAAAGTTTTGCCTCAGTGTCAATAAGGGCAATGGGCCGGTAGTTCTGGGGCAGGGAAGGGTCACCTTTTTTGAATATCGGTATGATATTAGCCGAAAGCCAGGAAGCAGGAACAATTCCCGAGTTAAGAATGGCCTGAAATTTAATTTTTATAATCGTGGCCCATAAATGTGGATCTGCTTTGTACAGGCAAGGGGGAAAGCCATCTGGACCAGCCGATTTCGAGTAGTTCAGCTTGGAGCTAGCCCACTTGATATCAGTAGTAGTCCAGTTCAAACGAGGAAGATTTTGGTAAGGTAAAGAAGTAGTGCAAATATTCAAAAATTGAGAAGGGATCCGAAATTTGCTTGTGATATAGGTGTGCCAGATAGATGCAGATATGGCATTAGGCGTTGAGAGTGACACTTGATTAAGATTGTTTTTGATCGTTTGTCAAACGGTTCGTGTATCATGGTCTGTTATGGCTCTAATAAGATTGCACTTAAGTTCATTATATCTTAGTTTCTGATGTTTGTTAATCTGCTTAGAATCACATGCTGTGCATAGGTCCGAAATCCAGTGGTCACTGCAGAGTATTGCATTTTGTTTTTTCGTAGTCGAAAAGGGGACGTCGACAAGGCGTGTCTAACACTATAGTGACGTGCGTTGTACCCACAATCCTTCACGCGTCGAGGTCCCTCAGATTGTTTTTTTCCGCCCAGCTACTGGTCGCCTTTATGCGGAGCTCCTCGAGAGACATTGCCAAATAGTTTCTTCGACCTTTGGTCGTTTGTTATTAATATCAATAACGTAGATCCCTCCCTCGATGCAGAGCTGTTTCTCCGCCGAGCAAGATCTTCGACGGAAGGACGAGCGGAGGAGATCCTTCGGCGCTGCCGAACACGTGGCCTGGCCTCGCCGGCCATACACAGTAGGGAGAGTGGGGCTTTGTGGTCTTTCTTTCTTTTCTTTAAGAATGCCTTTCTCTTTCCCCTCCCTCTCTTTCGAGGTCATAGTCACACCTATTACCCTCAGCTATGGAGAGGACGCCATTTAGGTTTTGCCCGCTTTGCAAGGGTAAATATACCTGGAAGGATAAGCACAAATGGTGCAACCCTTGCTTACCCCTTGATCACCAGGAGGACGGCTGTGCGGCCTGTAAATTACTAAAGCCCAAAACTCTAAAGGACCGCAGGGTCAAAAGGTGGGCGGCCTACGCCATGTCTAGGCCTGACTCCTCGCCCGCTGCCGCCGAGTGTGACGAGGACAGTGACTACATGGCCCCTGTAACGGAGGCTGTAGACCTCTCAAAGGAGTGTTCACGCTCCTCCTCGTCCGTCCCCGACAAGCCCGGCTCACGCCCAGCTTATGGGGATGAACACCCCGGCGACAGGGACGCACACAGAAAAACACCAAAGCACATACCCCCAGGCACACATTCGTCGAAGACAGTCATAGCGCCAACGGGGACGCCGGGCCCACCGACGTCTTCCACCGACCGTAAGGGTCGTCAGCCCTCCCCGCCACCGCTTCCGTGACAGGCGACTGGGCACTCTAAAAATAAGGGCGCTAACACCAAAATTTCCGGCGACGCGCATCGCAAGAGCGCTCACGTTGCCAACAAGGACTCGACGACCAAGGACTCGACGAGCAAAGGTTCGACGCTCCATAGCGCGACGGCGACCGATCCCTCGGAAGAGAGAATGATCGCCGAAAGCCTCGCGCGCATAGCATCTAAGGACGGCCAAAGACGTACCGCGAGTGAAACGCCGAAAACCGCGCACAAGGCCAAAGATACGCCGAAGGCGCCAGAAAACAGATCAGGCCAGTTCCCGACGCCGACAGAAGGCCCTAGCCAGCAAGAAGGCTACTCAGAAGGCGAAGGCTCTCTTTCTTCGACGTTATGGGACAGAACCAGACAATTACAGGAGGAAGAAACCCCCTTTTCTTTCCCAGACCGTCCTGGCCGACCTCAGTGGACCTTTGAAAGGTTCCAGACCTGTATGGACAAACTAGATGGGTTCATGTCCATCCCAGAAGACAGGGCACCCAAGAGACCAAGGGAGGCACCCCTTGAGAGTCCAAGGGCTAAATACCAGAAGTTTTATAACCCCATACAGGAGGACATAGACTCTTACAATCCCACTGAGGAAGACACCTTCTTCCAAGAGGAAGATGAATTCACTTATGTTGAGGACCAACAAGAAGAGGAAGGTTTTCACGAGGAAACTAACCTATGTGAGGAAGGATTCCAGGAAGACACAGGCGAGGGCGACCAAAATCCCTGGCAGTCACCGGCTAGGTCGACTGACACAGGCAGTAGCAGTATAGTCATCAGGTCTACTGAAACTACACCACTCAGGAACCCTTCGCCTGTCGATCAACCCACCTTCAATGCACTGCTGAAGAAAGCAGCAGCAAATTTCAAAATCGAAACTGGGGACGTCACCCCAGACACCGATTTTGTGGAGAGGATTATCAAAGAAAAACCCCCCACTAGCCAGGTTATACCTATCCTCGCCTCAGTTAAGAGACGTATTACAACTTCTTTCCACTCCTGCAATGGTGAGAGGGGTCAATCCGAGGATTGAGAAACTGTTCTCTCCCTCTCAATCAGACCCATTATATATTAAGGGTCACTCTATCCCGGACTCCCTGTTCGTGACCAACACCAGGAAAAGGGCAGGAGTCCCACTATCTACTAGCGAGGCACCCCCAGATAAAGAGGGGAAGAAGCTATATGCCCTAGCCAAGAGAATCACCACCTCTGCAGCATTCTCAACCAGAATCGCCAATAATAATACCCTATTGGCAAGCTACGCCGATGCTCAATGGGCTAAGCTCAGACAGGACATCGAAGAAGCTCCCGAACCCCTAAGGACTCGTTTACTGGCTACAGTTAACGAGGGCTCTCTGGTCAATCAAAGCATCGTCAAGAATACCCTCGATGCAGCAGAGACGGCTGGCTGCACTTTGGTACAAGGAATTTTACTGAAGCGTCACGTCTGGCTTCGCAATTCCAGATTTAAGGCGGAAACACAAGCGTCCCTTATTAATAAACCCATAGAGGAGTCCAACCTCTTTGGGAGAGCAGTGGATGACGCGAAGAAAGAATTTGATACAATGAAGACCTTAGACCAAATTTCTAAACCCCCTAATAAGCGGGGATTTGGTAATGAGCGCTTTTTTCGTGGACAACGCCAGCAACAAAACCAACAACAACAGTACTCTGCCAACAACTACCAGAGTAATAGCGGCCAGTATAATCAGAGGGATCAACGTCGTGGCAAAGGAAGAGGCCGGGCTTCCACCCCCAGAGGCTCCCAAGCCAACAACACCACCAAGTGACGCGAAGATTCGCGTCCCCTCCCATGCAACACCAGTCGGGGGCCGGTTAACATCCTTTCTTCCAGCATGGGAGGGAATAACATCAGACCGCTGGGTACTTTCAACCGTAGCCCGCGGCTACTGTATAGAGTTCAACAGTTACCCAACATACAGACCCCCGAGGAGGCGCCGCATGACACCAGAACACCTCGCCATCCTTCTCCAAGAAGAGGACCAACTGCTGGAAAAAGGAGCCATAGAGGTCGTGCCTCTATCTCAGGTAATGGAAGGTATTTATTCAGTGTACTTCCTTGTACCCAAAACGGATCTAACCATGCGCCCTCTATTAGATCTGCGCCCAGCGAACAAGTTTGTCAAACCCCAGAAGTTTTGTATGGTGACCTTACAGGAAGTGATCCCACTGCTATCACAGGGAGATTACATGACAACACTGGACATGAAAGATGCATACTTTCATATTTTAATGTTGCCAGCGCACAGAAAATACCTCAGGTTCATGATAGAGGGCAAACACTACCAGTTCAGAGTGCTACCCTTCGGCATAGCATCTGCACCTAGGGTATTCACGAAAGTACTGGCAGTGGCAGCGGCCCACCTGCGCAGGTTATCCATCCCAGTATACCCTTACCTCGACGACTGGCTCATAACAGGGGATTCTTACGAGACATGCTTCTCAAACACCCAAAAGACTGTAGACCTTTTGTTCCAACTGGGCTTCTCCATCAACGAGAAGAAGTCCAGCTTAGACCCCAGCCAAGTCAAACAATTCCTAGGGGCTCTAATTCGAACAAAGGACGCCCTCGTCTTCCCCTCCAACGAGAGGGTCCAAAACATGCTGTTTCAGATCCCCCAATATGTGGCAGGTCGAGAGGTGACGGTGCGCAAAGCGATGCGATTGCTAGGTATGATGGCGTTGTGTATTTATTTGGTACCTCACGCACGCCTGCGCCCAATGCAAGAGTGGTACAACAGCCAGTGGTGTCAGGCCAGCGGACAATGGGACGATCTAGTGGTGGTCTCGCAAGCCTTGGTTCTCTCGCTACGGTGGTGGACAAAGGAAAACCTGATAATAGGGAAACCCTTTGCCACACCCGCGGTGGAGGCCACTCTAACCACGGACGCATCCCTCACAGGATGGGGGGCTCACCTATCCCATCAAACTGCTCACGGAGTGTGGACTCCGAACGTAGCATCCAAGCACATAAACCTACTGGAGCTACTGGCGGTGTTCAAAGCACTAAAAGCCTTCCAGGAACACCTACAAGGGAAGACAGTGATGGTCCTTACAGACAGCACCACAGCCATGTACTACATTAACAAGCAGGGGGGAACCCACTCTCCAGGACTGTCCAAGCTGTCCCAGAATATATGGAAGTGGGCTCTCAAACACAACATGTTCCTACTGTCACAACACGTACCAGGAGAACTCAATCTGCTAGCAGACGAACTCAGCAGAGACTTCCCCCTGCCCGAAGAGTACGAATGGCAATTGCACGAAGACATCGTCTTAGACGTCTTCACGCAATGGGGATTCCCGGAAATAGACCTGTTCGCAACTCTGGAGAACTCACAATGCCAAAATTACGCCTCCAGGTACCCCCAGAACCAGTCCAAGGGGAACGGTCTGTCGATTCAATGGTCAGGGAAATTTGTTTACGCCTTTCCCCCCCGACTCCCCTTCTCAACAAGGTGGTGCACAAGATGCACCAGGAGCAGGTTACCATGATACTAGTGGCCCCAATGTGGGCCCGGCAGCCATGGTTCGCTCACTTGATGGAGATGTCCCTATCTCCCCCAGTGAAACTTCCCTGCCCGTACAACATGCTGTCACAGGACAAGGGCAGGACACTGCATCCATGCCCTCAGACCATGTACTTAGCAGCCTGGCTCCTGAGATCATAGAATTTGGACATCTACAACTCCCGCAGAGATGTATGGACATCCTCAGGGAAGCCAGAAAACCTAATACTCGCCACTGCTATTCTAGCAAGTGGAAAAGATTTGTCATCTGGTGTAGAGGTAAGAGCATCAACCCGGTTGACTGCTCTCCCACAAACATTGTTCTGTACTTGACCCATTTACTGGATTCAGGTCTAGTGTTCAATTCCATTAAAGTCCACCTGGCGGCACTTTCTGCATACACCACTTCCCAACTTAGTGTCGTGGTGGAAGATACCAGTTATCAAGGCCTTCATGGAGGGGGTAAAGAGAATACACCCTCAGATAGCTAACCCAGCTCCCGGATGGGACTTAAATGTGGTACTTTCTAGAATCATGGGCCCTCCTTTTGAACCCATGCACAAGGCAACTCTTAAAGACCGCACTCTTAAGACTGCTTTCCTAATAGCTATCACCTCCATTAGGAGAGTAAGTGAACTACAGGCTCTTTCTGTTCTAGACCCCTTCGTAACAGTTCACAAGGATAAGGTGGTTCTACGCACACACCCAAGGTTTGCACCAAAATTCATCTCGAAATTCCATGTAAACCAGTCAATAGAACTACCAACGTTCTTTCAAAACCCTTCCAGCTTGGGAGAAAAAAGTCTGCATACACTAGATGTACGCAGAGCTGTCATGTTCTACATGGAAAGAACCAGACCACTGAGAAAGACTAATCAGTTCTTTGTCTCGGTGGCAGCAGGAAGAGAAGGAGATGCAGTCTCAAAGTCCACTATATCTAGATGGATTGTTCAATGCATCACTCTCTGTTACACTCTTGCTAAGAGAGAACTACCCTTCAAGCCAAGAGCACATTCCACTCGAGGCACTGGGGCTTCCAAAGCGTTCATTGCAAATGTTCCCCTTGAGTCCATCTGCAAAGCGGCTACCTGGAGTTCTGTGCACATCTTTACAAAACACTACTGTCTAGATGCACACTCTAGATCTGACTCCCAGGTGGGACAGGCAGTATTAAGACATCTTTTCTCTACTGTTCCTTCTCATAACCCACCGCCATCTCCGGGTACTGCTCGCTAGTCTATGCACAGCATGTGATTCTAAGCAGATTAACAAACATCAGAAGACAATGCATTACTTACCGTAAAAGCATTTCTGATGGTTGTATCTGCTTAGATTCACATGCGCCCACCCTTCCTCCCCGCTCGGATGGAAGGAACATAGACACCTTTCTACATCTCTTTTCTGTACTCTCACGTATAGAAGGCTCCCTCAGGGCAGAATAAATACAAACAGAGGGACCTCGACGCGTGAGGGATTGTGGGTACAACGCACGTCACTATAGGGATAGTGTTACAGACACGCCTTGTCGACGTCCCCTTTTCGACTACGAAAAACAAAATGCAATACTCCGCAGTGATCACTGGATGTCGGACCTATGCACAGCATGTGATTCTAAGCAGATACAACCATCAGAAATGCTTTTACGGTAAGTAATGCATTGTCATTATGTTTTAAGTTTTGTTTGTACGTGGTCACAATTCGATTCCGTTGTATTTGATACTAAGCGTCCCTTTCTAGTTTGGACGGAGCTGAAAAATATGGTTGAAATTAATTGAATTGAAATTTAAAGCAGCTCCAAGCGGGTACACTTACCGTAAGGTAATGGTCTAGGGGGAAGCACAACAAAGGTGTGTGCAGAGTTACACACCAGTGCAGAGCGCCCAGCGCCATATCCACCATATCACTGTATATAAGGCACGTCAACATAAATTGCACATGCGCACTGAAACGGAGGTCCGCTGTGATGGAGGAAGGACTCCTGAGCAGTATTGGTAGTACATACCGACATGTTGGATCGGTATTTTCATAGTTATGCCAACACACCAGCTACCTCTGCCCCTTCGGGGTCCAAGGCCTCTATACCCACTGCTAAAAGACTCCGCTCTGATGCCCGGTGCAGGGCTTGGTCACAGACCCTTTAGGCATTGAACCTTACCATCCAGAGTCATATTGTGAGGAAACAGAACCACAAATGCTGGAAGACCAGACGGGGGTCTCTTATTACGGGAATGACGAGGACAAGGAGGAGGAGGAGGAAGAGGAGGAGGATGATGAGGCTGAAGCCTACGATCTTGACTCCCCAATTCCTGAAGACCCCCCCGATGAATGCCTCACTGGTAGATAATCAACCAATCCTCAACAAGGTGCTGGCTAAGGCAACAACCCATTTTCATATTGACACACAAGGTGTCCAAGAGGACAGGGATTTTGCGGAAGAGATCCTAGGTGACAAAAGAGCCATTACTCAGGCTATCCCTATATTAAAATCTATTCAGCGTTGAATTGACCCCTCGCTGGTAACTCCAAACCTTACTTGTGCGATTAATCCACAAGTTGAAAAATTATTCCATGCCGCACCCTCCGATCCCCTGTACATTAGGGGTCCATTAAAACCTGACTCCCTGGTAGCAACAACCACCAGAAAGAGGGCAGGTACACCACTTGCTTCTTTTGAAGCACCTCCCGATAGAGAGCAAAGGCTATATGCTCTGGGCAGGAAAGTTGCCTCCACTTCCGCATATCAGGCACGAATTGCTAACAGTGCCACCCTTTTGGCAAACTAGAATTGCCACCAGTGGGAAGAAGTAGCTGCTTTAGTATCCTCTGCACCTGAACCACTGAAGAGCCAGTTGGCTCAGCTAGCAGCAGATGGTAGGTCCGTATCAGGATGCATACTGAAAACAAACTTTGATGCAGCAGATAATGCTGGAAGATTAATCGCCCAAGGCACTGTAAAAAAAGCGTCACGCTTTAAGACAGTTGGGGTTCAAACTTGAAACCCAAGCCACTCTTATAGACATGCGGGCGGAGCCGAACGTACTATTCGGCAAGGTGTGGAGGAAGCCTTAAAAACAGCTAAGTACGAGACCCTAAAATCTCTCTGACAACTCGCGAATAAGCCCTCAGGACAGAGTGGAAACACTCATTTTCATCGCTTTCGGGGCCAAAGCTCCCAAAGGGGTTCAAACTACTATCAAAATCAAGGAACCTCATGGGACAACAATCAGTTCCAATCATCACGGGGCTTCCTCAGAGGGCAGCGCAGAGGCTGTACTAGGGGTAGAGGCAGCCCTGCCAGAGGTGGTACGCTACCCAGTAAACAGTGACATTGCGCTTCAGGTCCCCTCCCATGCATCCCCAGTAGGGGGGCACATTTCCACCTTCACCCACGCATGGGAGGGCATCACTTCGGAAAGATGGGTGCTGTCAACAGTGTCTGCAGGATACTGTGTTGAACTACTAGGGCGCCCCCACGACCAGCCTCCGAGACTGAAGGTACACTTGTTGGAACACCATAGAATCCTCCTCGAGGAGATTGCCATTCTGCTTGCAAAGGACGCGATAGAACTCGTCCCGGGCAGCCAGGTAAACGGGGGCATTTATTCCCCTACTTCCTTGTGCCCAAAAAAAAATCTAACAATGCACCCGGTATTAGATTGGCGCCCTGAAAACAAGTATGTCAAGCCACAAAAATTCTGCATGACTACACTACAAGAGGTAATCCCCCTACTAAAAAAGGGGATTACATGGCAACATTGGATATGAAAGATTCCTATTTTCATATTTCAGTGTTCCCAGCGCACAGAAGATTCTTGCGTTTCAAAATAGACAACCAGCACTACCAGTTCAAGGTGCTGCCCTTCGGAATAGCCTTGGCTCCAAGGGTATTCACCAAGGTACTGGCGGTGGTGGCGGCGCACTTACACAGGGAGGCAATCCCAGTGTACCCTTACCTGGACGACTGGCTCATTACAGGGGAATCCCCCTTAATTTGCAGACTAAACATCCAAAAAATAATCAACCTCCTCTTCCAATTGGGCTTTGGGCTTCTCAATCAACGAGAAAAAATCAAGCCTGGTATCAAGCACCTCAAAACAGTTCCTAGAAGCTGTTGTGAACACCCAAGAGGGGTTGGCCTTTCCATCAAAGCAAAGAATTCGAAATCTGTTGCTGCAAATTCCTCAATATCAGGCCGATCGCCAGATAAGGGTGCGCAAAGCGATGCATTTGCTAGCCATGATGGCATCTTGTATTTACCTGGTTCCCCACGCGCGCCTGCGACCCATGCAGGAATGATTGGCGAAACAGTGGTCTCAAGCAAGTGGTCAGTGGGATGATCTAGTGGTCGTTTCGCCAACGCTAGTTCAGAGTGTTCGCTGGTGGACAAGAGAGAATCTTACAAAGGGGAAACCCTTCTACAATCCAGAGATCCAGGCCGTTGTCACAACAGACGCCTCCCCAGCAGGATGGGGAGCCCACCACCTTCACTATACAGCTCAGGGTCTCTGGTCTCACACAGTGGCTCAGAACCACATCAGTCTGTTAGAACTTCTGGCAGTCTTCAGAGCGCTTCGGGCATTCAAACCCCTCCTATCCAACCAGTCAGTGCAGGTCCTAACAGACAGCACGACTGCAATGTTTTACCTAAACAAACAAGGGGGCACTCGTTCGCCAAATCTGTCCAAACTTGCCCAGAAAATTTGGAAATGGGCACTCAAACGGAAGATTTACCTGTCATCCCAACATGTTCCAGGGGGTCTCGGCTCGCTAGCAGATGCTCTGAGTAGGGATCCCCTCCCAGAAGAACATGAGTGGAGACTACACAAAAGTCGTAGGAGACCTCTTCTCTCAGTGGGGTTTCCCCACTATAGACCTATTTGCCACAAGCAAAAACGGGCAATGCCCAGATTTCGCATCCAGGTTCCCCCAGCCAGGCTCCAAGAGTAACGCCCTATGGATGAATTGGTCGGTAATGTTTGCCTATGCTTTTCCATCAACCCCTCTGATGAAGGTGGTGAACAAGATCCACAGGAAACAGATGGCGCTCATCCTGGTTGCTCCTATGTGGGCAAGACGAGCATGGTTTCCACATCTACGCAAACTGGCAGGGTGCGACCCCATCAAACTCCCGTGCCGGTACAACCTACTCTCGCAGCACGAGGGACTAACAGTGCTTCTTCAGCCCAACTCAATGAACTTGGCAGCATGGCTTCTGAAGTCATAGAGTTCAGACATCTCAATTTACCCCAGAGATGTATGGATATCTTGAAAGAGTCAAGAAAACCGAACACAAGGCACTGTTAGTATGACAAATGTAAACGATTCGTTATTTGGTGCCAGAATAAGCAAATCAACCCAGATGACTGTACTCCTTCTAGTGTTGTCACCTATATGGTCCACCTATTAGATGCAGGGTTAGTGTTTAACTCACTTAAAGTGCACCTGGCAGCTTTATCAGCCTACACCACTTCCCATAACAAGGTGTCATGGTGGTAAGTGCCAGTTGTCAAAGCATTTATGGAAGGGGTAAAGAGACTCCACCCACCAATTTCTAACCCACCACCAGGTTGGGACCTTAATGTTGTATTTGCTAAGCTCATGGGACCTCCCTTTGAGCCCATGCACAAAACTAGTCTCAAACACTGCGTTATAAAACTTCCTTCTTAGTAGCCGTCACCTCCATAAGAAGAGTCAGTGAAATTCAAGCTCTGTCAGTGCAGGATCCTTTCTTTACTATTCATAAGGATAAACTGGTTTTACGCACTCACCCTAGGTTCTCACCGAAGTTAATTTCCAAATTCCATGTTAACCAGTCTATTGAGCTACCAGCTTTCTTCCAAGAAACCAAGAGCTCTGCTGAGGTGAAACTCCACACACTGGATGTGAGGAGTGCAGTCCTCTACTATGTAGACCAGACCAGACCGCGAAGAAAAACAGATCAGCTGTTCATCTCCATAGCTCCAGGCAGAGAGGGAGATCGTATCTCCTACGAATGTCATCTCTAAGTGGATAGTCAAATGTATCCAACTGTGCTATTCCCTTTCAGATAAAACGCTGCTTTTACACCAAGGGCCCACTCTACAAGAGGTACTGGAGCCACTCTGGCTTTCATTGCAAATGTGCCCCTTGACAGCATTTGCAAAGCAGCTACATGGAGCTCTATTCACACCTTTACTCAGCACTACTGCATTGACACTCATTCCAAGACAGATAATCAAGTGTGCCAGGCGGTTCTAAGACACTTGGTCGCTCATTAACCTTCTCGCATCCCACCTCCTTCTTCTAACACTGCTCGCTAAATCTATGCACAGCATGTGACTTTAGCAGATTCCACAAGCCTCAGAAGGGATACATTACTCACTGTATTCGTATTTCTGATGCTTGTATCTTCTTAGATTCACATGCGCCCGCCCTTCCTCCCCTCTAAGAGAAGGCGCATGGATGCTTGTAGTCTTATCTATCTTATCTGCTTGGATACTCTGTACTCAAGCTACTCCTCATGCTACCTCATGTCAGAAAAAATACAATCTGAGGGTCCTACACGCGTGAGGGATCATGGGTACAGGGGATCTCACTCTAGGGATAGTATTACTGGCATGCCTTGGTTCGACGCCCCTTTTCGAGTTGTGAAAAACAAACTAATACTGCGCAGCTTCCACTGGATGTCGGCCTATGCACAGCATGTGAATCTAAGAAGATACAAGCATCAGAAATAAGATTTCTGTGAGTAATGTATCTTATATATATTCCAGGGGATTGGGTCCTCCGATGTATTCCAGATTTATGACCGTATTCACCACAGCTGTGCTGCTTCGGAAAATTGTCTGCGTCCAGCGTCGATGACATCGATACGCTGTCCTAGAGGGCCTCCGTCGAGCCGACGTCGCTGGATGTTATAAGTAGGACACACGACGTCCGTAGCCTCAGTTCTGTTTTTTTTCGCTAACGTGTTCGCTTCGGAGATCTTGGCGCGCCTCGGTTCTACTGAATCCTGTTCTTTCGGTTCTTCGAACCTGTTTGTTTGTGTATTCAAGGATGTCTTCGGCTTCTTCCACCCCACGGTTGGGTTTTAAGAAGTGTCGGGTTTGCGGGTCCAAGATGTCGTTGACTGACGAGCACAATGCTTGCCTCTGGTGCCTCGGGGAGGACCACGATACAGAGGACTGTGTCGACTCCCAGTCGCTGACATCGAAGGCCTTGCGAGAGCCTAAGAAGCTGTCGGTGGGTAAGGTGGCCAAGCCCCGGAAGTCGCGATCCACTGGACTTTCGACGGACGATTCGAGAGGCTACTCTTCATATTGTCGTTGAGTCCGGGGAGGTCTCGGTCCAGGAGTCGGTCTCGCCATTCCTCTGCCTCTTCGAGGCACTCACGGAAGCGCCGTCACAGGTCGCCTTCCCCGTCCTCATCCAAGGACTCTGCACGTCAGCGGGTTGCTTGTCCCAACAAGCATTCCACTCCTGCGGAATGGGATTCGTTCCGGCAGGAGATGATGGCGATTATTCAGTCGCAGGGCTCTGTTCCATCCGTGCCGTCGAAAGATGCCGGCCGTGAGCGTGCTAGAGACGCCACTCGTACGCCTTTGGGCTTGAGCGGTCGTCACGACCACCGGGCGCCTTCGAGGTCCCAGTCGGACAAGGCTGGTCGCTCTAGGCATGCCCGTTCCAGGTCCCGGTCCTGGACGCCCTCGAGACCATCGGAGCCTGTGAAGTCTTCAAGGAAGACATCAGCGCCGTGGTCATCGAGGGACTCTTGCGAGGCTCTGCCTCCGAGGAAGCCATCGGCACCCAGGCTGTCGAAGGACACGCTCGGGGCTCCACCCTCGGACTGTGTCTACGCCATTGCATTTGTCGGTGCCACCGTCGACGCCCGGAACGCCTTTCGAGGCTGCTTTGTCGGAGGTACCCCGTGGCACGGTGGAACCCCCCTAGAAAGGTTCTGGCCAAGGCAAAGAATGTCTGTCCCTTTTTCTGTGCCTTCCTTCCAACCTCTAGATTATATTTCTGAGGGGGATGAGGGGTCTGAGGAAGGTATGGTGCCTGAGTAGGTGCCTGATGAGATTTTGTCTGGTCATAGCCAGATTGAGGACCTGCGTCAGTCGCTGCACAACGCTAGTTGTCTGGACACCTCTCCGGAGGTTGAGTTCTGTAGGCCTGAGCCTGGCACCCATGCCAAGTCCTCGTACCGGCGCCTTATGTCGAGGGTCACGGAATACTTGGGGTGGTCTGTGCCACCTGTGGATTTTCTGCAGGATGACCTGACGGACATCCTCGACCAAGGTCCTCCCAACTGACCCGGTACTGCCTTTCCATATGGCTTTGCAAAGAAGGGTGGCGGCGCTTGGACTTCCCCGGAGAGTCTCCCGGCAGTAAGAAAATATTTGCCACAAAAATACTGCCAAGCCAGTAGCAGCCCCTGTTACTTGACCACGCACCCCACTCCGGAAAGTTTGGTGGTGCAGGCGGCTACGGCCCCAGCAAAGCAGGCGTTGTACCCTACCATCCCTCCTGATAGGGACGACAAGCATTTTGATGCCTGGGCGAAGAAAGTGTTTTCTTCACGGGGTATGGCTTTACAGGCAGCCAACTCTGTGTGCGCGCCTTGTCATGTTTCACGCACACTCTGTGGAACTGTATTTCATTGGCGGCTGAACATATTCCCGAAGGGGAGGAACGGGATGGTTTTCTTGCTATTGTACAGGATGGCAAGGATGCCATGTGTGAGGCCGTTCAGTCGGGTTTGGACATGGCAGATTGTGTCAGCCGGTCCATGGTGAGAAGCACCGTAATACGCAGGTTTGTGTGGCTGCAGAAGTCGGGGTTTGCTCCTGATGTACAGGCCGGCTCCTCAACATGCCCTTTGATGGTGAACATCTTTTTGGCAGCAAGGCTGACGAGAGCCTTGAGGTTGCAGACCTCCAAAGCTGCAGCGAAGTTGTTGAGCGCTGCAGTTCGCCAACCTCCGCCTTTTCGTCCTAGGGGACAGCAATGGAGGGAAGGTTCCTTTCGATATTACTCATCCTTTAGTAAGTCGAGAGGAGCTGCAAGTCAAAGGGGCCACCGTAGGAGTGCCAGAGGTGGAAAACAGGGTATTCGAGGTGCCAAGGCCGCTCGGGCAGTTGCCTCTTTGCCCTCAGGCACTGCTGCAGCCGCTTCAGCGCAGTCATGAGGCCATTTCCCATGGTTCGCCGGTTGGGGGAATGCTGGCGCAGCATATTGTAGAGCGGCGTGCCATTACTTCAGATGTGTGGGTTCTGGAGATCATAGCCCACGGCTACTGTCTTCCTTTCCGGCAGAAGCCTCACGACAATCCACCAGGGATGGTATTCCCCTTATTTTTTTTTTTCAAAGAAAGGCGGGGGGGGGGGGGGGTTGAGACCCATCATGGACTTGCGCGGTTTGAACAAGCTCCTCAGGAAGGACAAATTCAAGATGGTTACTCTTTCTCAAGTCCTCCAGGCCCTTCAACTTCAGGACTGTTTGGTGTCTCTCGACCTCAAGGACGCTTATTTTCATGTACCGATCCATCCCAAGCACAAGAAGTACCTGAGGTTTGCAGTTGGAGACTCGCACTTTCAGTTTCGGGTCCTGCCGTTTGGATTGACCTCCGCCCCGAGGGTCTTCACCAAGCTCATGGTTCATGGTGGTGGTGGCAGCATATCTCAGGAAAGGGGGGATTCACGTCTACCCCTACCTGGACGATTGGTTGATCAGGGCGCGCTCTCCCGAGCAAGTCGTGGATCATCTGTCCTTCACCTGCCACTCCCTTCACAGGCTGGGCTTCTCCCTCAACTTAAAGAAGTCCCATTTGATGCCAACACAGCGGCTCCAGTACATCAGAGCAGTGCTTGACACATCCATGTGGCAGTGTTTTCCTACCCAGGTGAGGGCTCATCACATTCAGCAGATGGTGCACAAGTTTCAATACGCCCAGAGTCTCCCGGCGTTCGAGTTCTTGAGGTTGCTCAGCCTCATGGCATCCTGCATTCTTCTGGTGCCAGAGGCCAGGTTGCGGATGAGATCTTTGCAATGGGCCCTCACAGTCCTTCGGCAGGATGTTAAACCCTGTTCAGGTGCTGCTCTCGGTCACCCAGGACCTTCTGTGGTGGGCCGTCGAAGGCAATCTGATTAAGGGGGCTCCGTTTTGGCTATCCTGGCCGGAGGTGACTATCGTGACGGACGCATCACTCACGGGATGGGGAGCTCATGCCAACAAGTTGACAGTCAGCGATTGTTGGTCTCCGTCGGAGTCCAGACTCCATTATTATTTTTTATTATTATTATATCAATCTGTTGGAGCTGAGGGCCGTCAGGCTTGCCCTGAAGGCTTTTCTGCTGACTGTGCAAAGAATGTCCTGATTCTGATGTACAACACAGTGGCCATGCACTACCTCAACAAAAAGGGGGTGGGGGGGCAGGGTCACTTCCTCTGTGCAGAGAGGCAATGCAGCTCTGGTTCTCGGCCATCCAGTAGGAAGTTTCGATCTCGGCAGTTCATCTGGCCAGAGACGAAAACGAGACGGCGAACGCTCTGAGCAGGCAGAGCGCGATCTCTCACGAGTGTCAGCTGGCTCAGGAGATTCTCCTGTTGATCTTCGCCCTTTGGGGGACCCCTCAAGTAGATCTCTTCGCCTCCAGTGTCAACCGGAAGTGCGAAAGGTTCTGCTCGCGGGAATTTCCTCCAAGAGGAGCCTTAGGAGACGCGTTCGTGGTGGAGTGGTCCTTCCCACTGCTGTACTCGTTTCCTCCAGTTCCCGTCATCCCGCAAGTACTGCGGAGGTTAAGTTCCCAGATGATCCTCATTGCTCCGTTGCAAGTAACTTGTTCTTCTCTATCTGAGGCTTGTGGCAGCTGCTTAGATCACATGCTATGCATAGGCCGACATCTAGTGGAAGCTGCAGAGTATATGTTGTTTTCAAAACTCAAAGGGACGTCGACAGGGTGTGCCAGTAATACTATCCCTAGTGTGACGTACACTGTGCCCATGGTGCTTCACACGTCGAGGTCCCTCAGATTGTTTTTTCCACCATTGTGAGCGGATGCTTATGGCAGAGTTCACTTTTGGCTAACTCAATTTGCTTATGGAAAATTCAAAATAGTTTACTCTTTCTGTCCTTTTCCTTCCCACTTCGACAAATTAATTGGCGCAGTGGAAAAGACAGCCGTGGGACGAATTCAAGATTCGACTGACACTTTTGGCCTTGGAAGGCTGCACCGGGTTTGGGCGCTTACAGTAGGGAGAGTGGGGTGTGGTCATTGTAGAATGTCTTTTCCCACCCATTCCCTTTCTCATCTGGCTGCCTTTCCCAAACATGGATAGACCATTTAAATTCTGCCCCACGTGCAATAAAAAATTCCTGTGGATTGACCAACACTGTGTGTAACTTGTGTTTGCACCGCAAGGGTTATTGTCGAGCCTGCAAGCTCTTCAAACCTAGGACTCTTAAAGACTGAAGAAACAAGCGCTGGGCCCAGCACGCAATGCATGTCGAGGCTGCCATTGACGTGGAGGGAGCTTCCAGTGATGGCAGTGTCGCCGTCTTTTCAGATGGCGAAGGCGATGGGGGGAACAAAGATCCCAAGTGCATGCCCCCGACCCCAAGAGACAAACCAGCGGTTCTTTTACGGGGACTACACCCGGCGGCAAAAGCACTTCCACTACCCCCACCACTAAACACGCATCCCGGTGCGATGATTCGACGTCGTCGGCAAAACACCCAAGTACGGCATCAAGGGGGGAGGTCTACAGAATCCCTGTCCTCTGGGCACTCGAGGTCCCATCTGCCCCATGACAGGCTCTGGAAATTAAGACGCTGTCCCTAAAACTCCCATCGACTGAACAGCAGCTGAAGAGGCGGAGGTCCGTCCCACTACCGAGTCGGCATACGGCAAAATCGGCTGCAGGGTTGAAAAAAGACTGGTTTATCGCACCTAGTCAAAAAACATGGCCCTGAGAGCCTGCTAAGGGCTACACACTCCAAGAAACACTCCTCCAAGAGTTCCAGTCATAACGATAAGTCTCATAAGGACAAATCTACACCCACTAGGGAAACACTCTCTGCCCCACAATAGGAGGGTTATTTGGCTGAAACCTTACAGAACAAGGGCCCACCCACACCCCAGGGCCTTCCTACACCCTTAGGACCAGTCCCTACCCCTCAGTACCCTGATGTCATTCCAAGTTCAGTCCAGTGGACTGCGGAAGACAGTCAGGGTCATGAGAAGAATTACATTTTTTGCCAATTTCTTTGAATAAAACCCTCAGGCTTATCAAAACTTTCAGGTTTCACCTCCTACTACTGAGCCTTCAAGCTCCCAGCCTCTGGCTTTCGACTCCCAGCCCCAGCTAAAAGAGCTTGTCCTCAGTTACTACCAGTCCAACCCAGTACTAGGTGATCTGTATGACATCCATACAGACACCAAAGGTGATAATGAAGACTATCAGCAATATGTTCATCATTATTATGATGGTGAGGCGGAGGTGTATACCCTGCCCTCACCAATTCCACAGGACTCACCAGTTGCCGATTCGCCAGTGGATAAACAGCCCCTTCATAACGACATGCTAATTAAAGCGCTGTACACTTGGGTATCCAAACACAAACGCGAGGCTATTTTGGGAGACAAGAAGGCTGCCACCCAATTCATCCCTATTTTACAATCTGTCCAGAGGAGGATTCTACCTTCACTGGAGACACCTAACCAGGCTAGGACAGTTAACCTGTGAATGGAGAAACCTTTCTGCCCACCACCATCTGACCCGCTCTAATCAGGGGCCAGCTTAAGCTGGATTCGGTCGTGGTGACGACAACCCGTAAAAGGGCAGGGACACCACTAGCCTCTTAAGAGGCACCCCCAGATAAGGAGAGCGAGAAGCTCTATACTATGGGGAGGAAAGTTGCGGCTGTTCAGAACAGAAACGCCAACAATTAAATACTGTTGGCAAGTTATAATTGCCACAAACGGGATGAAAGAACTGCTTTAATAGCTTCTGCTCCCGAACCTTTAAAATCACAACTAGCCCTTGTGGCTGCTGACGACAAGGCAACTTCCAGCTACATCCTAAAAAATAACCTCAATGCTCAGTTGACAAACCACCAGGCCAGAGAGGTGGAAACATTTTTCGTGGCCAAAATTCCCAACGAGGCTCTGGTTACGGCCAGGTTCAAAATTCTTCATGGAACAACCAAGTTCAAGCCTCAAAAGGCTACCAAAGAGTCCAGCGCAGATCGCGCGGCCGGGGAAGATACTGCACATCTAGAGATGGAGGAACACCTCACAAGCAATGACAGCCCGCTACAGGTCCCCTCCCATGCCTCCCCATTAGGGGGACATATTTCACTCTTCACCCACGCATGGGAGTGAATAACCACAGACAAGTGGGTGCTGTCGACAGTAGCGGGAGTTTATGTGGAGCTCATCCAAAGACCATCAAACCATCCCCGCACCAGAGAAAGACAAAGGAAGAACAGGTCATCCTTCTCAAAGAGGTCAACGCGCTGCTTCTCAAGGACACCATTAGAGATTGTGCTTGCCAACGAGGTAAACAAGGGTATTTATTCAAGCTACTTTCTTGTGCCAAAAAAAAAATCTATCTATGCGCCCAGTGTTAGACTTACGCCCTGCAAACACTTATGTAAAGCCACAAAAATTCTGCATGACAACGCTACAGGAGGTAATCCCCCTGCTAAAGCCGGGAGATTACATTGCAACACTGGATATGAAATATGCTTATTTTCCTATTTCAATGTTCACAGCGCACAGAAAACTTTCTTTCAAGATAGCAAACCAGCACTACCAATTCAAGGTAGTATAGCCAGTCCGATAGCACAGCGAGTAGAGCACTCGCTTTGACATCTGTGCAGAGCCTGCTGACGCAGTTTCGAATCCCAGCAGGGCGAAACTCCGCCTTTCATCCTCCGAGGTCGATAAATGAGCACCACACACCATGGGTAATAATAAGCAGCGCTCAGATGCCTGAGGGTTCGTAGCGCTATATAAATGCTAAATTATTAAGGTGCTACCCTTTGGAAAAGCATCTGCTCCAAGGGTATTCACCAAGGAACTGGCGGTGGTGGCAGCGCACCTGCGCAGGGAGACAATCCCAGTGTACCCCTACCTGGACGACTGGCTGATCACAAGGAAATCGCCACATCTTTGCAAACTAAACGCACAAAGAACCATAAACCATCTCTTCCAATTGGGTTTCTCAATAAAATAGAAAAAGTCAAGTCTTGTACCAAACACAACTAAACAGTTCCTAGGAGCTGTCTTAGACACAAAAGCAGACCTGGCCTTTCCATCCATGGAAAGAGTTCAAAACATGCTTCAGCAAATATCTCGGTATCAAGCTGGTCGCCAGATAACCATACACAAAGCAATGCGTTTACTAGACATGATGGCGTTCTGCATATACCTGGTCCCACACGCACGTCTGCGCACAATGCTGGTCTCAGGCAAGCAGACGGTGGGATGATCCAGTGGTCATTTTGCCAACACTAGTTCAAAACCTACGCTGGTGGACAAAGGAAAATCTGTTAAAGGGGAAACCCCTTGCACAATCCAGAGGTGCAATCGATCGTTGGAACAGACGCATCACTCTGCTGGTCGGGGGCTCATTACCTTCACCACACAGCACATGGTCTGTGGACTCTCATCACGGCACAGAACCACATCAACCTGCTGGAACTAGCAGTATTCAAAGCACTCAAGCATTCGAAGCTCAGCTGACGAACCAGAAGGTACAGATCTTAACAGACAGCACTGCTGCAATGTTCTGTATAAACAAACAAGGGGGCACACACCCTCCAAGTTGTCCAAGCTGGCACAGAAAATATAGAGGCGGGCACTCAAACGGGGGGGGGATGTTCCTATCCCAAAACGTTCCAGGGGTACTCTACACCCTAGCAGAGACTCTGAGCAGAGATCCCCTACCAGAAGAACACAAGTGACAACTAGAAAGTGTAGTAGACCACATCTTCTCCCAGTGGAGTTAACCCATGCTAGACTTGTTTGCTACAGGAGAAAACAAGCAATGCCAAGACTTTGCGTCCAGGTTCCCCCAACCAGGCTCAGAGGGGAACGCCCTATGGATGAACTGGTCAGGGAAATGTGCTTACGCTCCAAACCCTCCCCCACCCCGACTCCCTTAATAGCAAGGTAGTGAACAAGATTCACAGGGAACAAACACATAAGTCATCCTTAGTTGCTCCCTTGGGGGCAAGACAGCCATGGTATCCACATCTGCGCAAACTGGCGATGTACGAGCCCATCAAACTCCCATGTCAGACAAACCTATTGACCCTACATGGGGGAACAACAGTACACCCTCAACCTCACTCAATGAACCTGGCAGCTTGGCTCCTGAGATCATAGAGTTCGGACACCTTAATCTGCCACATTTAGTGTATGGATATCCTCAAGGAGGCTTGTAAACCAAACACCAGACACTGTTATTTCTATTTCGACAAGTGATAAAGGTCCACCTGGCGGCTTTATCGGCGTACACCACCTCTAAGTAAGGCATCATGGTGGAAAATTCCAGTCATTAAGGCATTCATGGAAGGTGTAAAAAGACTCCACCCTCCAATTTCTAACCCACCCCGAGGCTGGGATCTCACTGTTTTACTTGCTAAGCTCATGGGGCCTCCATTCAAGTCTATGCATGAGTTAAGTCTTAAACACCTAACATACAAGACTGCCTTCTTAGTGGCTATTGCTTCTATAAGAAGTTGGTGAATTGCAAGTGTTGTCAGTGCAGGACCCTTTCTTAGTTATTCATAAAGACAAATTGGTTTTACATACTCATCCAAGGTTCTCTCCTAAATTAATTTCCGAATTCCACGTGAACCAATCCATTGAGCTACCAGCCTTCTTTCAGAATCCAACTAGCTCAGCTGAGGTAAAACTTCACACATTGGATGTGAGGAGGGCGGTCCTTTACCACGTAAACAAGTCCCGACCGATAAGTAAAACAGACCAGCTGTTTATCTCCGTAGCACCAGGCAAAGAAGGGGATTGCATTTCCAGAAATGCCATCTCCAGATGGATAGTTGCATGCATACAACTGTGCTATTCATTATCAAACAAAACACTGCCTTTCACACCAAGAGCTCACTCCACTAGAAACACAGGAGCTACCTTGGCCTTTATTGCAAATGTCCCTTAAGACAGCATGTGCAAAGCAGCTACATGGAGCTCAGTACATGCCTTCACTCAGCACTACTGCATTGACATCCATTCCAAAGCAGATGCACAGTTGGGACAAGCAGTTCTAAAACATGTTTGCTGCCACTCCTTCTCACAACTCACCATCTACACCTAACACTGCTCGCTAATCTATGCATAGCATGTGATCCAAGCAGATTCCACAACCCTCAGAAGGGTTACGTTACTCACCGTAATTGTATTTCTGATGCTTGTATCTGCTTGGATTCACATGCGCCCACCCTTTCTCCCCGGAGAGAAGGTGCATATTTATTTTTATTTATTTATTGCATTTGTTATACGCCCAAACCCTTAGGTATCACGGGCAAGGTTACAGACAGCTTGTTAAAACATTAGTCAAAAGACCATTTCAGCATGGTTACAATGATACAAGATACAAAGTATTTACAACAAATCCAAGAGTACGAATCCAATAGATTATAACTATTATAATAGTTTTATGAGCTTTTCTGATATTTATCTGCTTGGATACACCTGTACTCAAGATACACTTCATGCTACCTCATGTCAGAAACAAAACAATCTGAGGGACCTCGACGCATAAAGGACCATGGGTACAGTGGACTTCACACTAAGGATAGTATTACTGCCACGCCCTTTCAAAGTCCCTTGTTGAGTTTCGCAAACAACTGTAATACTCTACAGCTTCCACTAGATGTCGGCCTATGCATAGCATGTGAATCTAAGCAGATACAAGCATCAGAAATACGGTTACAGTGAGTAATGTGGTTGGAATAGACAGTATCGAGTGTGCCTTACCTCGGGGTTAAGTAAGCGGGTGTACGTTCACTTTTAATTTCTAAACATTTATCTTAATTGGTGATCTGGTCTGGCTGTAGAGCCCAACAATGACTGTAGTCCACTAGTCGGAGTATAAGGTAAGAAAGTTGTGGGTATGTTGAGTTCCTCGTGCCTGACCCTTGTGTTAAAGCATTATTCATTATACGTGAAGGTTATAAATAGTAATTTTATTGGTTTTTGGACCAAGAACAATTTTAATTTTTAGATGGTGCCAACATACTCCATTTAGAAGCATGTGCAATTGATTTGCCCTTCACTGGGCTTTCTCAAGACACAGATGCAATCTGTGTGATTCAGTATAATGCGTGTTTGTGACAATTGGCACACTTTCTGCACATTTTACACGTGGTGCATATTCAGTAAACCAATATTACAGTTTTGCTCAAAATAAGCATAGACTTCATGCATATATATATATGGCTACCACTAGATGTCGGCCTATGAATAGCATGTGAATCTATGCAGATACAAGCATCATAAATACAATTAGTGAGTAATGTATGTTCTAATCTAAGCAGTTGATACTCGGTGTCTGTTTTTAAAGGCTCTGTTTCTATGGACTAATGTCTGTGCTCGTCTTCCAACAAATTTGCATTTCAAATTCTGTAAAGTTGTTTCTTAAAGCTGTGCGCATGTTGCTCCCAGTTTAAAATAGTTTGCTTCTCTTATAGTGAGATTCTCATACATTCTGAGTTTGTTCTCTTTGTAGTGCTTTAATTCTCCAGCATTGGGTCTGGCATGGATTCACGTGCTCATGAATATTCACTGTTGTTGGGCTGGGAATCCTCGGTAAAAAGAAAAGTTTCACTTACTGTATTTCTCCTTTAAACCAATCACTGTCCTCTGGGTCATACTGCCCTCCCCCCCACCCCCGCATCCAATGACAGCCCTCTCCTTAAGCCTCTCCTCTGACAGCCATCTTCAGATTTGTACCGCACTCTTGAGTATTGGTTGTTCTCTAGTTTGCTCTGCGTGCTACTTCTATGTTTTTTTCGACAGAAAAAGGTTCTATTTTTGTTCCAAAAGAGCCTGTGTGCTCTTTTCTCCATCTGCCGACAGCAGGGATCCGTTGTTGGTGAATTTCAGTGCCCCTCAAGGGCAAAGATCATCGGTTTCCAGAAGGCAATCAGGCCTACTTCATGCCCTCCAAGTGCAGGCTACGGGATGTGTTTGTGGAAGACGAGCAACTACACTGGATCTACTGCCTACACCCGGAGCATAAGGAGGCAGTGTAGATAAATTGCTGGGGTTATCCAAGAAGATGGACAGGCAAAGTAGACTGGCAGCAGGACTGAACACGAAGGCCTCAGTCCCATGCCGGGGCAGGGTCATGCCTCACCCAGTAACGGCCGGTCTGAGCAGCGGTCTTATGTCCTTTGAAGGCGCCTCATCCGTGGGGGCCCAAGATAAGGCCAAGAACCGCAAATCTGAGTCCACCAGGATCGCCACGGAAGCGGGTCCCAAGGTGGATAAAGAGCAATTAACGTCACCCTCTGCCTCCATTGCCAGCCGGCAATCAAGCTCCTCGTCAAAGAGGAAATCGGAGAAATCAGAGAGGCTGCGGATGGAAGAGAAGGTGGCCGAACTGTCCAAGCAGGACCAATCGGCGCAGGCTAAGACTTCATCAATGATAGTTGGTGGCAGCTGCATGGACGTCTAAGGGAGCTGACCTTGAGATGGTAGCCCCTGCAGCCCAAAGTATTTTTGCCCCCCTAGGTGCGACACCGTTGCAATGACTTGGGCAAAGTCTGCTGGCTTGCCAGAAGGTGGGTGGAGGATCTAGATCAGGCCCTGGTTCAAGCCCCACGAGGGGGAATGGGGTTGGGGGGTGAAGGGGCCCCGAAGCAACACTCTCAGGCCATGGCAAAAGCCATGGAGGTCTCGTCTGCAGACTACTAGGACCAGGAGTCCTTGCACACACGGTCCACAAGAACGTGGAAGAGGACAGCGGCGATGGGCCTAATTTTCCGAACCCGCCAGCTCAGACGAGGGATGCGTCTCTTGACATTCTGTCGACCCTTCACACCAAATAAGAGGAAGCATCATCCGCCCCCATTTCAACCTCCACATCTGTGTCAGGCCCTCTCTCCCCCAGCAGACCCCGACACGGGTACGGCCACGACCATTGGCGACACAATATCGTTGTATGTGTCTCTGCAGTTCGATGCTCCAGCTAGGGTGTCACCACCGGACAAGGTGAGGTTGTTCCATTCCATGATCGCCAGAGCCTCCAAGCTTTTACAGCGTGTGTCTGAAGAAACCAGGAAGTAGTGTTTCTTATACCAGAGGAGTGAGTCCAGGGGCAAGACAATCATGGCACTGCTCTTTCCGGTCGACGTGAGGGATGAGGGTCAGGCCCTCATGAAGAACCCGGGCATGGCTCCAGCCAAATGGGATAGGCTGGAGAAGAAGTACCGGGTGCCTGAGTTTGCAACCATCGGCAGATTCGGTGGTGTTGGCAGCCGCTAGGAAACTGTTTGCTAACCCATCATCGTCTTCGGGCTTTCCGGGCAGTGAGGCGAAGAAGCTGGACGCCATGGGAAGGAAGGTGCTTTACACTGCGGCGTCCACTATAAAGGCGGCCAACACACTGGTGATCCTAGCCAGATATGACGGGGAGCTGTGGTACAAGCTGGGCCCTATTCTGGAGTTCCTCTCATAAGAGGATGTAGGCAAGGCTCTTTTCCAGGAGGGGGAAGTTGCATCTGATCACGCCATTACAGTGGCGTTGGACGTCGCCAACACTTGAGTCCGGCATATGCGGAACGGTGTCCACCTTTGACAAGGCTGGAATGAAGGCCACAAATTTCTGGCAGGAAGTCCAGGTGAAGGTTTTGGACATGCCCTTCGACGAAGAGAACTTGTTTGGGAAGGTCGTCGACGAGTCCCTCCAGGCCATCAAGGCGGATACGGAGGTGGCCCGTTGCTTGGGCACTTTCCAGCAGCAGCGCTCTTTTCGCTCCTCCAGGGGAAAGTCGATCAGGTCTTACAAAGGTTTCTTCTCTTTGTACCATGAGCCGTCCAGATCAACAACGCAGGAAGCCTACAGAGGCCGTTCCCAGGCCAACGGTAGCGGAGGACAGCATTGCCGTGCACCAGATGGGTGGCTGGTTGACAAAGTAGATTTGTACCATGAGTCACTGTACAACTGGTAGGGTCTACTGGCCTTGCATTACTGAATGCAATTGTGAAAATAACCATTGGTAAGGTTTATACTTTGGTCTGTGTACCTTTCAGTATAATGTAGTGTTTTTTTGTTGGGATTTCATATCATGTGTAAGTGCTTACTTGCCCTAGATGTATCAGGGCCTACCTGTATTTAAATAAATTGTTTATTTTTACAATACAAAGTGTTTCAGTGATTCTTTGGACCATTGTATTACAATTTCATTTGTACTGATTCTACAGCCCTCTCTCCTTCCTAAGATAAGCCTGGCTGCTTTGTCTAAGCGACCAAGAACTCGGGTGCTACAGCCTTATACTAAGAGTGGAGTCTTGTCCTGCCTCAGTTGAATGGTGGAAGCCCTTAGTTGGACTTCAGAAAGACTGTCCCAACACATAGCCTGGCGCACGCTTCCATAAAGGTGCATCTACCGGCTATCTCCTGCTACACCAGGTGTCCGGGAAAATCTTTTCTGCTGGTGAAGGCTCCTGCAACTCAACGTGGTTCTGACACGGTTCATGGGGGTCCCCTTTTGAGCCAATGCATCAGGCCCCTCACAAGTTCCTCTCGTGAAAAACTGCTTTCCTTGTGGCAATCACCTCTGACAGGAGGGTGGGTGAGATCCAGGCCCTATACTTCAAGCATCCATACCGGACTTTCCACAAATCTAGGGTGGCGCTGTGGATGCACCCCTATTTCATGCCGAAGGTCCCGTCAGATTTCCACCCCAATGAGCCTTTGATGTTACCTGTATTTTCCCGAAACCGTTGTCACCGGCTGAAAGGACCTCGCACTCGCTGGACGTTGCTCGTGCCTTGAAGTTCTACGTGATGTGCACAAAAGGGTTTTGGAAGACTTCACAACTGTTTGTGAACTTTGGCCCTGTGAACCATGGGAAGGCCTTGTCCAAGGCTTCCATTTCAAAGTGGCTCTCTGGCTGCATCATGCATTGTCATCGGTTGACAAACCGGCCGTCCACAAGCCCACTCCACCAGAGCGATCGCTGCGACGATGGCGTTCATGTCTGGTGTGACCCTGCTGGACATCTGCAGGGCTGCTACGTGGAGGTCCACGCACACCTTTACTGTGTCAACAGGGATTCCAGGAAGGAGTTCAGAGTCGGCTAAGTGGTGTTATGCCACTTGTTTGCATGAGGTGAGTCTGTTCCGGAGGTAAGAGTTAATTGCTTCTGTTGAGCCTTGCCACCGCCTGCGGTTATGTAATATTGTACAGCTATGTATTCGTTATTCATGAGCATGTGAATCCATGCCAGACCCATGCTGGAGAACAATAGTTACAGGTAAGTAACTTGTTACTTCTTCCTCATTGGAATGGCGCGCCGCTTGTCCTGAAAGAACTCTTCAACTAGGAGCCTTCAAAATTGAAGAATCATCCCAATGAGGAAGAATGAAGGCATTACTTTGAGGACATTTGTCATCCAGTCGCCAGACTACCAAGATCAGCCTGTGTCAGACTCCCCAGTTTATAATCGGCTACAATAGAACCAGCTGCTCCTGAAGGCCACCCAACACTTCAATATTGACACCCAGAGGCCCAAGGACTTTGTGGCAGACATTCTTGGCGACAAGAGATCGGCCACTCAGTTCATTCCACTGTTACAATCCATCCAAAGGCGTACACAGACTTCCTTACGCCAAACCTCAGGCGGCCAGTTAACCCTCGTATTGAGAAAATATTTAGGGCAGCGCCTACAGATTCCCCCTGCACTTTAGGGGTCAGCTCAAACCTGCCTCATCAGCACTACTAGGAAAAAGGTTAGGACTCCTCTAGCATTGGCTAAAGCCACCCAGATAAAGAAAGTAAAAAGAGCTACACATTCGGGAGGAAAGTCGCATCCTCAGCGGCCTATCAAGCAAGAATTACGAATAACACCACCGTCCTAGCTAGTTATGGCTGTCACAAGTGGGATGGGTTGTATTTTGAGGCGGTTTCAGAACCCCTAAAGTCTCAGCTACTGAGCACCATCTCAAAAGGCAAGCATTTATCCAACTGCATTCTTAAAAACCACCTTGGTGCAGCAGACAATGCGAGGCTCATCAAGCGCCTTGCCTGGCTTAGACTGGTTTTAAATTGTAAACACAGGCCACCCTGCTTAACATGCCGGTGGAACCTAATGCCCTCTTTGGCAAGACTGTCAAAGATGGCCTCAAAAGCGTGAAGCAAGAGTATGATACTCTTAAGTCCCTTGCCCAATTAACCAACAAACCCTACGTCCAACTGGGGTTCCTCAAACTCCACGAGGTTTTTGTGGTTTAGGCACCCAATGCTCTTCTGGATATAATCGGGCGGCCAGTCCTTATGGGGCCCCTCACAAGGACAGTCCTACTCTCTAATTTTCGAAGAGACCATAAAAGATCCAGAGGAAGGGGCAGAACCTCCCCTTCC
The DNA here is from genome assembly GCF_040938575.1 of Ambystoma mexicanum. Lineage (NCBI taxonomy): Eukaryota > Metazoa > Chordata > Amphibia > Caudata > Ambystomatidae > Ambystoma > Ambystoma mexicanum. The sequence continues at coordinate 132,564,555 of NC_090938.1, forward strand.
AAGTAATGAGGGACCGCTACAAGTCCCCTCCATGTCACTCCAATAGGAGGTTGCATCTCATATTTCACCCATGCATGGGATGGCATTATGTCAGACAAATGGGTGTTGTCCACCGTAGCAAGCGGGTATTGCATCGAACTTCTGCAAAAACCGCCTGCCAAGACACAGAAGGATGACGCCAAAAGAGCAGCTCATGCTACTGGTTGAAGTAGACTCTTCTGGAAAAGGATGCCATAGAGATTGTCCCAGCAAATCGGGTAAACAAGGGTATTTATTCAGTGTACTTCCATGTGTCAAAGAAAGACTTATTGATGCGCCAAGTACTAGATCTGCACCCAGCAAACAAATGTCAAACCTCAAAAGATTCTCATTACCACACTCCAAGAGGTAAACCCTCTTAAAACGGGGGATTACATGGCAACATTGGATATGAAAGATGCATACTTTACATATTTCAATGTTCCCAACGCACAGAAAATACCTGCGATTCGAAAGAGCGGGAGTTCACTACCAGTTCAAGGTGCTCCCCTTCGGCATCGCATCAGCCCCAAGAGTGTTCACGAATGTGCACGCAGTATTAGCAGCATGCCTCCGCGGAGAGTCAATCCTTCCTTGTGCCCTTATCTAGACGACTGGGAAATTACTGGAGAGTCTCCTCATACTTGCAGATAAAACACCCAAAGAACAATAAACAACCTTTTCCAATTGGGCTTCTCCATCAACGAGAAAGTCAAGTCAAGTTCCCAGCCAAATAAAACAATTTCTGGGAGCCATCTTAAAGACAGAAGAGGAGCTGGCTTTCCCATCAAACGAGAGAGTACAAAACATGCTGTTGCTAGTATCTTATTACAAGCCGGTCACCAAATTACTGTAGATAAAGCAAGGCGCTTGTTCGGTGTGATGTCCTCATGCATACACTTGGTTCCACCCGTGTGCCTGCACATGCGCCCAATGCAAGAGTGGTTAGCAAAACTATGGTCTCAGGCAAGCGGTCAGTGGGACAATCTAGTTTCGCTAACCCTAGTACAGGCTCTTCGCTAGTGGTCCAGGGGACAACCTGCTAAAAAAAACCCTTTTGCATTCCACCACCACAAGCGATCCTACCTAGAGACGCCTCACTTGCCGAATGGGGAGCCCACTTCCTCATCACACAGCCCACGGCCAGTGGACACGCACCACAGCCCTAAAACATCAATTTCCTAGAACTACTGGCACTTGTCAAGGCTCTACAAGCCCTTCAGCAAAATCTTAAAGACAAACAGTGCAAGTCCTCGCAGACGGCACCACTGCCATGTTCTACATAAACGAGCAGGGAGGCACACACTCAGTCTGTCCAAGCTATCCCATAAAATATGGAACTGGGCACTCGGGTGGAACATATTCCTAACCTCTCAACACATTCCAGGGGAACTCAATGCTCGGCAGACGCCCTGAGCAGATAGCCTCTACCAGAAGAACACAACTAACACCTCGGTAGAGAAATTGTAGATGTACTCTTCTCCCAGTGGGGCATCCCCCCTTAGAATTGTTTCCACAAGGCTAAACGCACAATGCCCAGACTTTGCATCCAGGTTTTCGAGAACCAGGGTCCAATGGGAACGCCCTGTGGATGAACTGCCCAGTGGAATTTGCTTAGGCTTTTCCACCAACGCAACAACCTTGGTTTCCACATCTGCTCAAACTAGCAATGTGCAACCCTAGCAAGCGCCTGTGCCCTTACAACATGCTAACACAACACATGGGCGCATGTCTCCATCCTCGTCCTCAATCTATGAACTTGGCAGCCTGGCTCCTGAAGTTTAGTGCAGTCATTTAAATCTTCCACAGCGGTGTATGGATATCCTAAAGGAGGCACAGAAACCCAACACCAGACACTGCTACTTCAACAAGTGGAAGAGGTTTGTGATATGGTGCAGGTCACAATACATAAATCCAATTGAATGTTCTCCAGCCAACATTATTACATACTTTACCTACTAGACTCCGGCCTAGTATTTAACTCCAAGGTACACCTGGCAGCTCTGTCAGCTTACACCACTTCACAGAACGAGGTGTTGTGGTGGAAAGTTCATGTCATGCTCTCAACTCATGGGTCTGGCGTTAGAACTTATGCACAAGGCTAACCGAAAACACTTGACCTAGAAAACTGCATTCCCGGTAGCAATCACCTCTGCAAGTCGAGTCAGTGAGCTACAGGCTTTATCCGTACAAGACCCTTTCTTCATAATCCACAAAGACAAGGTTGTCCTCAGAACACACCCTAGGTTTAAGTTCCATGTTAATCTATCGAACTTCCTACCTTCTCTCAAAATCAGCTTAAATAAGCCTTCATATACTAGATGTGCACAGGGCAGTCTTGTACTATGTGAGTAAAACTAAACCCCCAAGGAAAAGGAAAACCGACCAGCTCTTTCCATAGCACCTGGTAGAGAAGGCAATCATATCTCAAACGCCATCTCCAGCTGGATAGTCAAATGCATACAGCTCTGCTATTCCCTATCTAAAAGAGCTTTACCTTTCACTCCCAGGACTCACTCTACCGGAGGTACTAGAGCTACCTTAGCCTGCATCGCCAACGTCCCCCTAGACACCATTTGCAAAGCGGCTACATGGAGTTACATCCATACATTCCCACAGCATTATTGCATTGACACTCGCTCTAAAGCAGATTCACAGTTGGGACAAGCAGTACTAAAACATCTATTTGCCACTGTACTTTCTCACATCCCACCTCCTTCTCCAGATACTGCTCGCTAATCTAAGCACATCCACAATACTCGGAAGTGATACATTACTCACCGTAATCGTTTTCTGATGCTCGTATCTGCTTAGATTCACATGCGCCTGCCCTTCCTCCCCTCTTGGACTTGAAGATTCTTGGGTAAATCATAGATGTTTTCACACCTCATCATCACTTACTTTGTCTCCATGTTACACTTTATACTCCCTCTAGTCAGAAACAAATAATCTGAGGGACCTCGATGCATGAGGAATCATGGTTACAGTAGACTTCACATTAGGGATATTACAAATACGCTCATTGTCGACGCCCCTTTTCGAACTTCGAAAAACATGTGCAATACTCTGTGCCTACCACTAGGTGTTGGCTATGCAAAGCATGTGAATCTTAGCAGATGGAAGCATCAGAAATACGTTCAGTGTTTTATGTATGATATATTTCTGAGGATTATGGATCGGCTTAGAATCGCATGCTTTGCATAGGCCGACATCTAGGGGAAGCTGCAGAGTATTGCACATTACGTTTTTGAAGTTTGAAAAGGGACGTTGACAGAGCGTGTCTGGATTCTATCCTTAGTGGCACGTTCACTGTACCCATGAACCGTCACGTGTCGAGGTCACTCAGATTATTTTTTTTCTGCCATTGTGGATAGTTATCGCAGAGTCCCGTAGCAAAAGCTACTTTGGAGTTAATACACCTTTACTTCACTTACCGGTTACCGTACAACGCATTGTCTGGACGACTGACCGGGGGAATCATCTTAATGCCTGATTTTCAGAGACTGTCCCAAACGTTTGTTCCGACAACTGGCTTCGACCTAGACCTTCTTCGGCCTACCAGTAAGGAGGGCGGGGTAGGATGATCCTTTCTATCAAAAGAATGCCTGCCCCCATACCCAGTCTCTACTGTTCTTGTGTTGCTGCTTTTTTCTCTACATTTCACCATGGAGCGCACTCTGTTTAAATTTTGCCCGAAGTCAAATCAAAAATACCTGTGTAAAGGCGCATGTAGTGTGTAACCACTGACTTCCCCGCGATCACCTAGAGTACCGCTACGCATCTTGCAAGCTCTTTATGCCTAAAACCCTTAAAGAACGCCGAACAAAGCAGTGGGCGGCGTCTGAGACCGCTGCAGTACTGTCACATTAGGAAGGTGCAGGCTTCGATTCAGAGCCAGGAGACACCACAAGGGAACCTTCCGGTTTGCGTGCCTGTCCCTATCCTCAAAAGGCAGTCGCAACGCACTGCTATGGGGAGAGCCTCTGGCGACAACTGCGCACACATGCCTACAGCCAAGCACATGCCCCAGGGCCGCTCTTCGACTAAAGCCTCGGAGGAAGGCTGCACGCCAAGGATGGGTGTATCTCGACCTACCGATACACCACCAAAAATGCCTGCAGTGGTTTCGCAGCCACGCCTACCACAAGGCGATAAGAATAAGATCCCGGCAACATGCACGCATAAGCCTCATTCGACGGATCATGCAGGGATGCCGAAACAGCAGTCGAAAAACATAAAACACATCCGTCACCGGAAAAGCATTGTAAGAAGCCTAAAATCGGACCCCAGGTGCCTCCAAAGAAGACTATGAAGAAGCCCTGGACTCTGTGCCTGAACCTAGGTCACACTTGATTAAAGTTTCCACAGAGTGTAAGCAAAGCAAGTGTCGCAAAATATTCTCAAGAATGTCCTGGACTCTGCTGACACCTCGAAGGGATATTGCAGAAGGAACACTCCTCAAAAGACACTTGTGGCTCAGGGACTCTGGCTTTAAGCTAGAAACACAGGCAGCCCTCATTAATATGCATATTGAAGAGGCAGTCCTTTTTGGGAAAGCTGTGGATGAACAGCTCGAACTACCAAAAAGGAACACAAAACCATCAAAACGCTGGGTTAAATTTCAAACAAGCCCTTTGTACAAAGAGGAGTATTCAATACTTGCCGGACATTTTGTGCACAAGGTTTCAACAGATCCAACGAAACTGGTTCAGGAGCATCTGGCACCTCCTTTTACAGCACTTAAAGTCAATCTACCTCTTGCCAATACCAACAGAGGGGGTTTTGCTGCGGAAAAGGGCGAAGCAGGGTTGCAGCCAAATGGCGGGCCGGTTCAAGTTCACTCACATGCATCCCAGTCGGGGGTCGCATAAGAGTGTTTGCCCAGAAATAGGAGGGGATAACTTCAGACCGCTGGGTACGCAACACAATGGTCAAAGGATACTCCATAGAGTTTCTGGAAACACTGCTCCACCATCCACTTCATACGAGGAAAATGGCCTCCGAACATTTTCATATACTACAAGAAGAAATAGAGATACTGCTTCAACATAGAATGATGGAGTTCGTGCCATTTTTGGAGGAAAATCAAGATATTTATTCAATGTACTTCCTTGTTCCAAAGAAAGATCTAACAATGCACCCAGTGCTGGACCTGCGCCCTGCAAACATGTACGTCAAGCCTAAAAAATGCAGGTTTACACTGCAGGAAGTCTTCCCGCTACTAAAACTAGGGGGTTGCATGGCAACATTGGACATGAAAGATGCATGTTTCAATGTTGCCAGCGCACAAAAAATAAAGATGATTCAAATTGGGAGAGGAGCACTACCAATTCAGTGCTACCATTCTGCATTGCATCAGCACCCAGGGTGTTTACCAAGGTCCTAGCATTGGTTGCTGCCCACTTGCAAAGGCAGTCCATTCCAGGGTACCCTTATTCCAGGGTACCCTTACTTGGACAGGCTAATTACTGGAGATACACCTCAAAGGTGTGTACAGAACACGCAACAGACAATCAACCTGTTCCAATTAGGCTTCTCCATGAACTAAAATAGGTCAAGTTTAGTGTCCAGTGTTAGGGGAGTTTTCCTAAAGTCCTAATTGGAGGTAAGACTTTAGTAAGCTATCCCAGTGGTTTGTAGATCCCCAACTTAATGTCAATCTGTACTACTCTTGAGACCTTGGTAGAGTGGCAGAGCAGTCAGGCTTATCTTAAGAGGAAGATGTGAGCTGTAGGTAAGTACACTGAGTCTAGTTAGTAATGCACATCAAAGAGACACTTAACACATAAATCTATATTTCAATATAAATGTATTATATTTGCACAAGTCACTGTTAGATACTTAGCACAATAAACCAACACACATAGGTATACTTCACAATACTCTTACCTCCCATCCCCTTTCCTCATATTGCATGGGCGACCCTTCCTAGGGATGGGAAACAGAACCTTTTTCACCAGAAAAAACCTTCTTCCCTTTTAAATTTAGATGTAGATGTGCGTGGGGGGCCAGCCCTGGGAGCATGTGCTGGCCTGACTCCACCCTCCAGTGCCACACTTCAGTCACCTTTTCCAATCGACTGGAACGGGCCGAATTCACCAATGCTCCTAGGTTTGGCTTTGGCCATATAATTCCACGCGCGGATACTTCTGTCTTTTTTCTGTCTTTTTTCTGTCTTTTTTTTGTCTTTTTTCATTTAGATACTCGGTCCTCAGGTGTCACGCTGCTCCCGGCGCATGTCGACTTCAACAGGGTTCATCAGGTGTCCAGCCTGCAAAGGGCTCTTTCCTATCTCAGACCCCCACGCCCTTTGCCTCCGCTGCCTTGGCCCCGACTGACAAGGCTGAACCACATGTGACGCACTTTCTTCGAGGGCTCTGAAGAACAGACTGGCTAGGTAGAGGGAGCTCTTCTAGAGGTCGCCTTCAGAGGATCTGTAGGACTTCGTCAAACATTGATCAAGGTCCAAGGTAGGGACGCTCTTTTCCAATGCACCCCGCAAGGGAGACTCCTTCCCAGGGTCTCTTTCGAGCAGGAGGAACCTCTCAGGTTCTCATACCAGCACAAGTACCAAGGCTAATACAGCTACCGGCCGACAGGTCGGTAGATCCTCCCAGTGACAGTGCTGAGGGACCGGAAGGTTCTTATACCAGGTGCTCAACCGATGGGCTACGCCCTTGTACCATTAACATGTCCGCGGGGGCGCCTATATGCAACACTACCGACAACTATGCTGAGGGTGAAACGCCTACCAGGTCTCGACCTGAAGTGCAGGGTAGGCCTCATGATCCACACTCAGTCCTGATCGAGGCTGGGCCCAGTGAGCCAAGCAACACGACATTGGCACGTGAAAGGCAGCTCGAAAAGATGGCTGTCACGCCAGACAATATGGACACCCGTCCAATTCCGCACCAAGGAAGGGAGCAGGTGGAGGATCGAGTGTCAAGGTGGGACTGGTGTCAACTAGATACGTGGCCTACAGCCTATCGAACATTTGCGCAGGGTAGGTTCCCACTGCGTCCATATAGACAGTGCGTGCAATGGCCCCAGCAGCCGCCCACTACCCTGTCAATATCACCTACCACCCCTATGGCCTCCAAGGACAGGTTCTTTGAAAAATTCCTCGTGCATATGAGATCTCCTCAGATGGGGGCCATCCTCAAGGATCAGCGCACAGTAATTCCTCCTATGGCTCCAGCGCCGCAGGCCCCAGTGCAGCTCCCGCTGCATGCTCCGGCCACCCATAGTGTTGACGGTTCTGTACCAGCCTCTGGCTCCGGTCTCCACACCTCAGCCGTCGGCACCCAGCACTCTTCCACCGGCGCCGGACACCCAGATGGAAACGGACGAGGAAGAGTACCCCAACACACCATTGTCAGCCAAGGCCTTCCACAAACGTCTGACACAGCTGGCTAAGTACTTGGGCCTTCCTCAACCTGAAGTGGAGCAACCAGAGGAGGGGATGCTGCCTGAGGTCCTCATGCTACGCCCTTTGGCTAGAACAGGGATCCCGTTGCAGAAGGATGTTGTTGCCTTGGCCAAAAAGGGTTGGCTCAAGCCCCACTCAGTCCACCCGGTCAATTACGCCTGGACAACAAGTACAGGCAGATGGAGGGGGATACACTCTTGCTGTCGGCTCATCCTCAGCCACACTCTTCCGTCATTGCGCCGGCATCACTCTACTCCAAGCCTCAGTCGTCCTCTGCCTCCTCCTCAGCAGCACTGCTAGGCAAGGAGATGATGATCTTGGAGACGTACTGGAAAAAGCTTTATTCCAGTGCTTCGCTGCATCTACGTCAAGCAACGCGGATGCCATGTTGGCAGCTGTTAACCAGAGGCGTTGGCGGGAAATAGACTTCCTTCCAAAATTTCCAGTGCAGAGCCAGTCACGTTTCAAGACGGGACTGGCAGAGGCTAAAATGGTGGCGCAAGACATGAAGTCCGCCGTGGCCAACGTTGACACCTCTGGCTGGGCCATTTGCATAGCCACGGACATGAGAAGGATGGCCTGGCTCTGGGCTACTAAATTTAACCCGGACGTCCAGGAACACATATTGGACCTGCCTTTCGAGGGTGGTGACCACTTTCACTCCACCATGGACGAGGAGCTAGATAAAAAGAAAAACAGCTTGCAAACGACAGTCTTTATCCTCACAAAAGCAACGCCCAAGGCATACCCCCAATCGCAGCAATGCTCAGACAAGGGGCGTACATACGGAGGGTTCCATGACCTCCAAGAACGGAGCTCCAGGCAGCCGGACTGTTCGCCGACTCAACATCGGCACAAACAACAAAAAGGAGGGGTGGGGAATAAGGGCTTTTTCCAGTCCCCCTCCTCCGCAACAGCCTCGGAGGAAAGAAAGCATGACGCGCCTCTTTGGGTCCACATGTCTCTGGTGGCGGGCAGGCTTGCTCTCCACGCACATTTCTGCCGTCAGAATTGCACAGATCCCAGATAGATTGGGACAGCAACTCTTTTGGCGGACATCCAAGCACTCGTCGAGAGCCGGGCAGTGGAGGAAGTCCCAGCAAGGATTGGGCTCCTACTCCAGGATTTCTGCCATTCAGAAAAAGAACCAGGCTGGCCTGAGAGTTGGACCTTTCCACCCTCAACCTCTCCCTCCCTCGACAAAAATTCAAGATGGTCAGGCCAGCGCTCATAGCTGAGACATTGTGCAAGGGAGACTGGATGTGCTCCCTGGATCTGAAGGACGCGTACCTACATGTCCTGATCTGGCAGCCTCATTTTGTTTTCTACAATTCAGAATCATGGGCTACCTCTTCCAATACAAGGTGCTTCCCTTCGGCCTCAACTCGGCCCCCAGTGTTTACCAGACTCATGAATACAGTGGTGGGCCTCCTCAGGGCCCAGAACCACATATGTAACCGTACCTTGACGACTGGCTCAGGAGGTGCACCACACTTCCCACGCTCTTATGAGCACGCTCCAGGACCTGGGCTTTTCGCTCAACCTCAAATCCCAGCTGCAGCCTATGCAGAGACTGGCTTTCCTGGGACTCCTCTGGGACACGTGCTCCGAGAGGGTATACCCTTCAGAGGACAAGATCACAGCCATCAAGAGGGCCAGCACTCACTCAGCCGCGAAGTGACATCGGCCTGGTGATACCGACCCTTACTGGGTCTCATGGCAGCAGTCCTCTTGACCATCCCCCACATGAGATTCAGGATGAGGAGGATACAGCTGCGCTTCGCAGCATCATGGAATCAGGAGTGGGGCTCTCAGGCGGAGCTTATCAATGTTCCCCTTCTCTACACCCGGACCCCTCTTGGTGGTGCAGGGACGACAACGGATGGGCAAACCATTCAGGCAGCCGCCCCCGCAGGTCACCATCACTACAGACTCCTCACTCGAGGGCTGGGGGGGGCCACTCTGACTAGCGCTCAGACCCTTCCTTCCGGTGATTGGGGGCAAGGTCATCCTCATTCAGACAGACACGACCAGCATGTTTTACGTCAAAAGCAGGGAGGTACCAGATATTTTTTTTTTCTTTTTCTTTTTTATTGAAACGTCAGTCTGAAATGTCAGTGTTATCGCTGTGGCATCAGACTTTATTACAACATTTGTTTACAGTTGATCAGTGATCCTCCTAAAAAAAAAAAAAAAAAAGACAACAGAAGAAGGAAAAAAGGAAGGGAAACAGCCACTGCCAACATTCAATCACTCATCAGCATCTTAATTTAAGATGTTGTAGTTAATCATTTGCCTCCAATTCTAATGAGTCCACAAAGTCAACTACCGCACAGCATAGTTTCACGCAATTGCCAGCCATGGCATATGACCGCCAGTCTCTAGACTCTGAGCTCGCAGGACTAAAGTTTCCAAGGTGCAGCATTCGTTTTGACGTAAGCTTCGTGCATTTTGTTAAGAGATGTTCTATGGATTCAGTTTCGTTCAGACAAAAGCGACACTTATCAGTTACTTTTTTTAGCTAACGAAGCCGCAGCGTCGCTCTAGTATTTATAGCATTTAGGCGAATTCGCAAGAACTGTTCACGGTGATGTCTAGACGGGCAATTTATTAGGTAGCTACATGGAGCACCCAGCTTTTGTTTGCCTATTCCGGAATCCAAAGTTGAAGCCATCTTAAGCCGTAGCTCATTATTCTGTATCCAATTCGCAATTTCAAACTTTTTTTCACTGATTGCGGTCTCATTATCAGATCATTGATATTCAACTCAGCACAAGCTAAAATCTGTACCAGGCGATGTTTCCACTCTTCAAGAAGATTTGATTTACCTGTTCCAGGTCTTGTTGAAAAAATCTGATAAGCAGGTGGAATGGGCGTAGTAATCATCTTCCGGAATGCCATCAAGGATTTCCACATGACTCTGGCATGTAAGGAAATTAAGGACAGCTCATATCTTAACTGGATCATTGAGATGTAAGTTGGCAGCTTCAAGACACGCCGCCAGAATATGCCTTCCAGTTTCTGCCAAAATGTAACATAAATGCTCCAACCTGCTTCTGATCCAAAAGTGATTGCCGGAACTACTTTCTGAGAGTAGAATATCAATATCGGGGTTAGAGTAAATTTCCCGTAGGATTTATTTAACAACTGAGCTTGAATACTGAATTGAATCATACGATTTTTAAAATCAGTTTTCCAATGATGTTCACAAAGTGAGTTAAGAGATTCCCAAATATCTTATTGAGTCTACTACGTCAAGATGTTTCTTATCAACTTGCCACGTGAAAGAACGTTGTTTTTTGGGGTTTGTTTTGCCAATGATGATCTTTGTTTTTTCAGTGTTTATTGCCAAGTCGTTGTTATTAAGATATTCATGTAGGTTTGCCAATTGCCGTTGTAGGCCTATCTGGGTCTTATCTAAAAGGACCACATCGTCAGCGTAAATGAGGCATCCAATTTCTGTGTTTAAAATTGGTGGGAAGCATCTCACGTTTTTACGGTGCGCTGGAATATCGGCAATAAACAGTTTGAATAACTCGGCCGCTAATGGGCAGCCTTGTTTCACACCCATATTCGTAGATATTTGTTTGCATAAGGTCCCTTGATTAATCTTATACTAATGACTGTATCGGAGTATAGTGCTCGTATTGGCTCAATCAATTTACTTGGACAATTCCAATTCTTTAGTTTTTGCCATAGTTTTGATCGATTGATACTGTCGAAGGCGCCACGTAGATCGATAAACGCTACATACAGTCGTGTTTTGGCCCTTATACTTTCGAGTTTTAAGATGGTCATTATCAGCAAATTCACTTAAACCCCAACGCCTTTAGTGAATCCAGTTTGTCGAATGTCGGGAATTTGTTCCACTACTGACCATTGTACTAACCGTTGACGTAAAAAAGACGCAAAGATTTTACCAATGGTGTCCGACAGGGCAATCGGGCGATAGTTGGTTGGATCTGCCCGATTGCCCTTCTTGTAAATGGGAACTATTATTGCTTCGCGCCAAGACGCCGGTATCGTCATTGTTGATGATAATCCTGAGAATAAAGTTTCTATGAATTTTGCCCATTCAACTTCGTTGTTTTTCAGCATTATATTGGTTAAGTCTGGACCGGTGGCATTTGAATTCTTCAAAGACTGAATGGCCGTTTTAATATCTTCAGCAGATATTTGCATATCCCATGAAGGAAGGTTTTGTTCAACGCAACCTTCCTCTCCGTATTGTGGGTTGCTGAAAAGTTTTGCAAAATGAAGTTCCCTTTGCGCGGAATTAATCCCGTTTGTTACGATCGACTGATATTTTGAGTTACCATTGTTGAGGATTGCCCATATTTCACGTGTGTTCCTCTGGACTATCTGTTTCATTAGTAACTCTGCCTTGTCTTGTTCTATTATGAATTTCTGAGATTTTAGCCAATTTCGATACAGTTGGCGAAGTTTATGGATTGCGATTTTAATGGAGGTTGTATCGTTGGCGATCATATGCCTCTTCTTCAGGTTCCTCCCATCCCGTCGCATCGCTTTTTTGGCTTGCGTCAGTATCATTGATGATAGATGTTTGTTTTTGACCCATAATAGTTTGACGCTCGTACAGTTACAAAATCTGAAAACAAGGGAACGTACTCAACCGACGATTCTTCGTCGTCAGTGAAATTTTGATTGATTTTTTGTATTTTTGATCTATCGATCCTAAGACGATTTCCGCCAGCATTCACTAAAACAGGAATGTCATGGGATCTAGTTTCTGTTGACCATTCCACTGTATAAGTGAGCCGCATAGGATTGTGGTCACTATTTGGCATAGGTAGAATGGATAATGACAATTCTTTTTCAATTAGATTTTGTGAAACCCAAAAGTAGTCAATGATTGAGTGAGCCTTGTTGTTCGACCATGTTTGTCTGGGGGGTTGATCTCCTGACACATGTCCATTGACCATTTGACAGTTCCGAATATAAAGCGCCTGACTCCACTTGTGCCCATGACAGACTATTTTGTTGGTCGGAGCTAACTTATATTTCGAGGGGATTGGGTCCTCCGACGTATTCCATATCTATGACATGTAATCACCACAGCTGTGCTGCTTCGGAAACTTTTTTTCTGTGTCCTGCGTCGATGCGCCGTCGTCGAGGGCCTCGTCCGACGTCATCCGATGTGATAAGTAGGACGCACGACGCCCGTAGCCTCAGTTCCGTTTTTTCCGCGAACGTGTTGCTTCGTGATTCTCGGTTCACGCCTCGACTCTTTGGAGTTCTGTTCTTCTCGGTTCTTCGAACCTGTTCGTTTTGTGCAAATCCTTCGTGTGAAGATGTCTTCTACTTCGTCTTCGACCCCGCGTCCGGGTTTCAAGAAGTGCGGGGAGTGTGGGTCCAAGATGTCGGTGACGGACTCGCACGACGCCTGCCTCTGGTGCCTCGGGGAGGCCCACGACACGGATGACTGTATCGACTGCCAGTCGCTCACGTCCAAAGCCTTACGCGAACGTAAGAAGAAGTTGTCGGTAGGTCGGGTGTCCAAGCCCAGGAAGTCGAAGTCTGCCGGGCTTTCGACGGATGATTCGAGGGGTGACTCTCCGCGTCATCGTCGGAAGTCTCGTGGGTCTCCTTCTAGGAGTCGGTCTCGCCACTCCTCAGCCTCTTTGAGGCGTTCTCGGAAGCGCCGACACCGGTCGTCTTCCAGGTCCTCCTCGGAGGACTCTGCCCGGCACGTCGCTTACCCCACCAGCCGTGCGACGCCGGAGGAATGGGCTTCCTTCGGGAAGAAAATGCTGGCGATTCTTGAGTCGCAGGGTACTAAGCCGTCCGCGCCCCCGAGTGGGGTCGGTCGTGAGAGGTCGAGAGACACCGCTCGCATGAGTGGTCGGCACGAGTCACGGGAGAGGTCCCGTTCGGACAAGGAGACTCGTTCTCGCCGTACCCGTTCCAGGTCCCGGTCCTCGGCGCGTTCGAGACCGTGTGCACCTGTGAGGTCTTCGAGGAAGACATCGACGTCTCAGGCGTCGAGGGCGTCGACAGGCTTTCTCGAGGCTCTGGCTTCGAGGAAGTCGTCGAAGCCATCGACGCTCGGGTCGTCGAGGGACACGCTCGGGGCTCCGGCCTCAAGGGCTGTGTCGACGCCGCCGATGCTGGAGGCGCTGCGTCTGACGTCGACGCCGATTTCCTCGGCGCCGATGCCGGTTCTCTCGACGCCGGCGCCGATTCGCTCGACGCCATCGACGCCTTTCGTGTCGGAGGTACCCCGTGGCACGGGAGAACCCCCTAGGAAGGCTCTGGTTAAGAGCAAGCACTCTCGGGTGTCTTCTTTTCGCCACCTGGACTATATTTCAGAGGCGGATGAGGATTCTGATGGCCTGGTTTCTAGTCAGGTTCCAGATGAAATTGTCTCGGGCCATAGTCAGTTTGACGATTTGAGACAGTCACTGCATGATGCCAGTGGACTGGACACCTCTCCGGAGGTGGAGTTTTGTAGGCCTGAGCCTGGCTCTCATGCCGATTCCTCGTACCGGCGCCTTATGGCTAGGGTTCCTGAGTACTTGGGATGGTCTGCTCCCCCAGGGGAGTTTGTGCAGGATGATCTGACGGACATCCTTGATGTTGGTCCCCCAACTGACCCGGTACTGCCGTTCCATATGGCTTTACAGAGAAGGGCGGCGGCGGCTTGGACTGCTCCGGAGAGTCTCCCGGCGGTGGCCAGATCCTTGTCGCGAAAATACCGTCCAGCCAGTAGCGACCCCTGCTACTTGACCAGGCACCCCACTCCGGAGAGTTTGGTGGTGCAGGCGGCCACGGCCCCGGCAAAGCGGGCGTCGTACCCTACCATCCCTCCTGATAGGGACAACAAACGTTTTGATGGCTGGGCGAAGAAAGTGTTTTCTTCTGGTGGTATGGCGCTTCAGGCGGCCAACTCCATTTTTGCCTTGTCTCGTTTCATACACACTCTGTGGAACTGTGTTGCGTTGGCGGATGAACATATTCCCGAAGGGGACGAACGGGATGGTTTCCTTGCTATGGTCCAGGATGGTAAGGATGCCATGTGTGAGTCCGTTCAGTCGGGATTGGATTTCGCTGAATGCGTCAGTAGGTCCATGGCGGCGAGCACCGTGATGCGCAGGTTTGCGTGGTTGCGGAAGTCGGGGTTTGCTCCTGATGTGCAGTCCCGGCTCTTCAACATGCCCTTTGAAGGTGAACACCTTTTTGGCAGCAAGGCTGACGAGAGCCTTGAGAGGTTGCAGACCTCAAAAGCTGCAGCAAAGTCGTTGGGCGCTGCAGTTCGCCAACCTCCGCCTTTTTCGTCCTAGGGGACAGCAGTGGAGGGGTGGTTCCTTTCGCTATTACTCATCCTTCAGTAAAGCGAGAGGAGCTGGCAGTCAAAGAGGCCAACGCAGGGGTACCAGAGGTGGACGACGGGGTACCCGTGGTGCCAAGGCCGCTCGGGCAGTTGCCTCTTTGCCCTCAGGTAACGCCGCAGCCGCTCCCACTCAGTCATGAGGCCATGTCCCATGGTTCGCCGGTTGGGGGAAGGCTGGCGCAGCATCTTGTAGAGTGGCAAGCCATTACTTCAGATGTGTGGGTTCTGGAGATCATAACCCACGCTACTGTCTTCCCTTTCGGCACAGGCCTCGCGACAATCCACCGGGGAACCTTTCTTTGCAGAGTCTGGATCCGCTCCTTGCGCAGGAAATTCAAGCCCTGCTGGAGAAAGGCGCCATAGAACTGGTGCCTGTAGCGGAGAGGAACAAGGGATGATATTCCCCTTATTTTTTGATTTCGAAGCAAGACGGGGGATTGAGACCCATCATGGACTTGCGCGGTTTGAACAAACTCCTCAGGAAGGACAAGTTCAAGATGGTTACTCTCTCTCAAGTCCTCCAGGCCCTTCAGCTTCAGGACTGGTTGGTGTCACTCGACCTCAAGGATGCTTACTTCCATGTGCCGATCCATCCCAAGCACAAGAAGTAGCTGAGGTTCGCGGTTGGCGACTCGCACTTTCAGTTTCGGGTCCTGCCGTTCGGATTGACCTCCGCCCCGAGGGTTTTCACCAAGCTCGTGGTGGTGGCAGCGCATCTCAGGCAAGGGGGGATTCACGTATACCCCTACCGGGACGATTGGTTGATCAGGGGGAGCTCTCCCGAGCAAGTCCTGGATCATCTGTCCGTCACCTGCCGCTCCCTTCACAGGCTGGGCTTCTCCCTCATTTTAAAGAAGTCCCATTTGACGCCAACACAGCGGCTCCAGTACATCGGAGCAGTGCTCGACACTTCCCTGGGGCAGTGTTTTCCTCCCCAGGTGAGGGCTCTTCACATTCAGCAGATGGTGCACAAGTTTCAGCATGGCCAGACGCTCCCTGCGTTCGAGTTCTTGAGGTTGCTCGGCCTCATGGCATCCTGCATTCTTCTGGTGCCAGAGGCTCGCCTGCGGATGAGATCTTTGCAGTGGGCACTCAAGACGCAATGGTCGCAGTCCTCCGGCAGGATGTCGGACCAGGTTCAGGTGCCGCCCTCTGTCGCCCGGGATCTTCTGTGGTGGGCCGTCGAAGGCAACTTGATGAAGGGGGCTCCATTTTGGCTTCCCTGGCCGGAGGTGACGATCGTGACGGATGCATCCCTCACGGGATGGGGAGCTCATGCCAACGGGCTGACAGTCAGCGGTCGTTGGTCTCCGTCGGAGTCCAGACTCCATATCAATCTTTTGGAGCTGAGGGCCATCAGGCTAGCCCTGAAGGCGTTTCTGCCGACTGTGCGAGGAAAGAGTGTCCTGATCCTGACGGACAATACAGTGGCCATGCACTACCTCAACAAAAAGGGGGGGGGGGGCAGGGTCACTTCCTCTGTGCAGGGAGGCGATGCAGCTCGAGTTCTGGGCCATCCAGCAGGAAGTTTCGATCTCGGCAGTTCATCTGGCCGGAGACGAAAACGTGACGGCGGACGCTCTGAGCAGGCAGAGCGCAATCTCTCACGAGTGGGAGGTGGCTCAGGAGATTCTCCTGGAGATCTTCGCCCTTTGGGGGACCCCTCAAGTGGATCTCTTCGCCTCCAGTGTCAACCGGAAGTGCGAAAGGTTTTGCTCGCGGGAATTTCCTCCAAAAGGAGCCTTAGGAGACGCGTTCGTGGTGGAGTGGTCATTCCCGCTGCTGTACGCGTTTCCGCCAGTCCCCGTCATCCCGCAAGTGCTGCGGAGGTTACGGAAGTTCGGTTCCCGGATGATCCTCATTGCCCCGGCGTGGGCTCGGAGGACGTGGTACCCGGACCTTCTCGACTTATCCATCTGCCCTCCACGTCGTCTTCCCTACCGAGACGATCTGCTCTCACGGGAGGGGGGTCAGGTTCTCCATCCAGAGGTCAGATCCCTCAACCTTCACGCTTGGCTTCTGAAAGGTTGAGGTAAAAGGATTGGGACCTCCCTGAGGACGTGATGGAGGTGTTGCTTTCGGCCCGAAGGCCAGCAACAAAGTCTCCGTACCGTTGCAGTTGGCGTAAGTTCTGCGACTGGTGCAGAGTTCAGAATGTGGATCCTTTTGCATGTGACATCCCCATGGTTCTGTCCTTTTTGCTTTCTTTGGCCCACAGGGGCTTGCAAGTGGGTACCGTTAAAGGTTACCTGGCGGCGCTGTCCATCTTTAAGCGCTCGTCTGAAGAGTGTTCTTACTTTAAAATCCCTTTGATTTCACAGTTTCTGAAAGGGCTCACTAATGTGTTCCCTCCGTCACCTTTCCTGGTGCCCGGTTGGGATTCAAACCTTGTTCTTAAGTTTCTTATGGGTGCTCCGTTTGAGCCTTTACATTCTTGCCCTTTGAGGCTGTTAACTCTGAAAACTGTGTTTTTAGTTGCGGTTACTTCCGCTCGCAGAGTGAGTGAGTTACAGGCACTTTCAGTTAAGCCTCCCTTCACTGTATTTCACAAGGACAGGGTTGTCCTTGGAGTTCGTCCTTTTCTTCCGAAGGTAGTGACGGAATTTCATTTGGCCCAGAAAGTTGTTCTTCCAGCATTCTATCCCCCTCCGCATCCTGGTAAGGAAGAGGAGAGGCTCCATAGGCTTGATCCTAGGAGAGCTTTAAGCTTTTATGTTTCACGCATGTCCCGGGTCAGAGTGGACAATCAACTCTTTATTGGTTACGCTGGAAAGCGTTTGGGGCAAGCTGTGACGAAACAGACTGTCTCGCTGGATTATTTTGGCCATCTCGGAGTGCTACCGCTTGGCGGGTAAGGACCCAACGGCTGGCTTGCGGGCCCATTTCCCAGGGGTATGGCTGCGTCTACTGCCCTGCAGAGGGGTGTTCCTATTCGCAACATCTGTGATGCAGCCACCTGGGCTTCAGTACATACATTTGTACGTCACTATTCCCTCGATTCCGTCCGAGCACAGGATCTGGCCTTTGGCAAGGCGGTCCTTTGCTCTGCTATTTGATTGGCTATTCTAAATTTTGATTCTAAATTCTTTCCCTCCTCCTTGCTCTGGTACTGCTTTGGGAGTCTGTCATAGATATGGAATACGTCGGAGGACCCAATCCCCTCGAAGAACAAGTTACTTTCTTACCTGGTAACGTTCTTTCGATGGGATGGTCCGACGACGTATTCCATATCGCTCCCGCCCTGCCTTCCCCGCTGCAGAATTTCTTTTGCGATTGCAGCTTACGTTCCGCAAGGCTTTGTGTCTGACTGGCAGTTGACTAGTGTCACACGTTCTGGGGGAAAAAACTACAACTGAGGCTACAGGCGTCGTGCGTCCTACTTATCACATCGGATGACGTTGGACGTGGCCCTCGACGACGGCGCATCGACGTAATCGACGCAGGACGCAGACGCCGAAAAAAAGTTTCCGAAGCAGCACAGCTGTGGTGATTACATGTCATAGATATGGGAAACGTCGTCGGACCATCCCATCGAAAGAACGTTACCAGGTAAGAAAGTAACTTGTTCATCTGGTTAGCATGATCGTATTTCAACCATGTACAGTTTAAATCACCGGCGCAAATGATTGAAAGATTTTTGTAGTTCAGTATGGCTTTATCAATGATATAAATCATTGAATCAAGGAAGGGTTTTGTGTTGATTTTATTCGGGTTCCAATACCCATTTAAAATGAGCAAGTGCTTCCTTGTCCCTGTATTTTGGTTGTTTGATTGCAGTAAGGCTCCTTGCACAAACGGGTTGGGAGTAAATGAGTCTATAAGCTGCCACCATGTGTTTATCCTGATCATCATCAGTAGGCCAGAGGAAGGACGACCCTTTGCATTTTTAATTGCTGGATTTAATAAGATCACAAATCCATCTCGGACCGGGGGCACGCTTAACC
Source organism: Ambystoma mexicanum (assembly GCF_040938575.1). Lineage (NCBI taxonomy): Eukaryota > Metazoa > Chordata > Amphibia > Caudata > Ambystomatidae > Ambystoma > Ambystoma mexicanum. The sequence continues at coordinate 132,583,297 of NC_090938.1, forward strand.
ATGTTTCTTGTAGGCAGATGACAAATACCTTTCCCAATTCCACGTCAAATTGATGGGTGAACCCTGTGGTATTCCAAGAAAGAAATTCTCGCAAACATTCATTTGCGATGGCTGTTGGCTAATGCCGGTTTACTTTTCCGTTTCGCATGTTTTGCGGTCTGATTCGAACGCGGACTTTGAGAATCCGCATTATGCAGGTTCCGGCGTAAATCGAAACATCTTTGTTCCGTTTTGAGAGCGACATGCTCTGGACTGGACTTTGACATGGCGGAGCTGGAACTAGATGGTTCAAGTGAAATGTCGAATCCAAAGCTCAGTAGTTCATCTGCAGCATTCAAGATGGTGTTACGAACTAGAGCTGACGAGATATGCAATAGAACTTGGTCGCAGCATCGTTCAGTTGCATACTCCACAATTCGTATGTCATCAGATGTGATTGTTCGAAGTGAAAGGAATGCAGGTAAGTAGTTTCATCACATTGCTGCGATTCAAGGCGTCGTCGTCCTGATGGAGATTTTGCAATCTCAGTTTACAAGTCGCAAGATTATTTCCAGATCCCAATGATGTAGAGGCCCGTGAAATATAGCGTGCTGGCTTGTTTTTTTGAGAGCTGGTGTATTTTGGATTCAGTCGTGATGGCATCTTTTCCTTATTTTCCTCAGACGTCCCTGGCCTATGATCAGGCTTCTTTTTCCTGTTTGACCCAGAGGTTAAAATCGATGGGCGTCGAGCTTGAGGGGCTTCCCAAGCCACACCAGAATTAGATGCAGGTTGTTCATTCGCTATATCATCGGAATATGTGGAAAGATCACAGATGTCGATCGTAGATCTGGGAGAATTGCTTGTGATAGTTTCCAAATCAGAGTCAACTCTTTGACGCTTACTAGGAGGAACTGCATATGAGCCAACGTCCTTTGTTGGATTTTCTCCATCCTTTATGATGTTCGGGGCTTTCAGATTAGACGTCTCGACCCGGTCAAATAGACCTGACTTGGCGTCTAGAGGTACATTTCGAATAAAATTTCGTGGTTTCTGAGACCGTGTTCCTTTCCTGATTGCCTGCCCTCCTTTTCCATGTCTTGTTTGAACCAATGGTCGTTTCGAAACACTGTCAACCTTCCTTAACGTTTCCTCTAATGATTTAGCTGGTCCTTGGAAAATTCCAAAGGACGCCGTAGACATCGTAGATGTGTGTTTTAAAGGTTGTTCGTTCATTGGTTGACACGTTGATTGAACTGGACCTAGGTCATTACAAGGTATATCAGAGTTTATTTCACTTACAAAGGAACCTAGACCAGAATGAGAAGTTGTTTTAGAAATCACCTTGGATGTTAATTTTATTTCAGGTCTATTTATAGACCGTTCTTGTGAATTATTTGGGTCCTGAGTCGTGGGTTCAACAGTGAGGGTTGAAGTTACATCAGATCTTCCCTCGCACAATAAGACATTTGGTTGAGATACGGTTTTAGAATTCGTCACAGCAGACGAATTTTGCATCCACTTCACTGCCTCAAGTAAGCTGTCAGATAAAGAATCGTTTTGACAATGATGGCGTACGGCAAGATCGCTTAGGCGTTCTTGCCACCGCAATGTTCGTTCAGCTTCCTGCGTCAGCTGAGCTTGTAAGAAGTTTGTGGCTGAGTCAAAACTTTCCATCTTTTCTTTTAATGAAATTATAAGTGAGGTCTGATCCTTATGAGCCTCATGAAGGGACTCCTACATCTTCAAGAATGGCAAGAGAGCTGCAGATGAAGCAGCCAATACATTGTATATCTGCATAGCAGCGGCTGATGAGAGACTGGGTTTCGACTCAACACCGAGCTTATCTGCTGAATTTGAGTGAATGCTGTTTACTGATTCTGACTGGGGATCAGATGTTAATAGTGAATCCCCAGTTGCATTCATTGAAGCGACTTTTGATGAGGGTAATTGAATTGAACGCGTTCCCCTGATTCTCGGTACACACACTGGAGGTGTCTTGTGATGTTGAATGCGAGATTTGTGTGACAAGTGGCTTGTTTCCTGGGTTACTCCATCATTGGAGGCACAGTTGTTGCCTGTTGGTTGACCGGTCAAAATGAGATTTCCCGTTAAGACGTCCCTCTGCACCCCACAAGATGATTCCGAAATTTCATTGCTGGATTTGAGGTTGCGATGAAGTGAATCAATTTGAGGTCTTTGATCTACACGAACGGATACTGAACTGCTCTTTTGTTTCATAACGTTGTCTTTCTCAGAAAAATGGGGCCGTGGATATGTGAATATAGCACATGTCGGTGATTCTGTAATTGTTTGTTTTAATTTCTCGACGTGGCACTACTCTTAGTTCTATGTTATCAGAAACCATGTGTTTCTTGGTGTTTATATTGGCTACTGATGAACTGCCAGCCAGGATTGTGTCGTCGTTGTCAGCGATGAAAGTTGCAAGTACTGATGAGGCCTTTGGCAATGTTACGGCCGAGTCATTCAGTGATACATTATCCTCCTCATCTTGCGAAGCTTCCATTAACTCTGCATCTGTTAGATCGAATGCAGTGAAAAACTCATCACCCATTTCAGATTGGTTTTGATTAGATGGGGCTGGTCTCACTGCACTCCGTTCAAAAGGTCGTAAATCAAGTAGAGATAATAATGGTCTTTGTCGAGGACTGGCGGGGTGAACAGCCTCATTATCCAAGTCTGCCGTTGCAGCTGTGGCCTCAACTTCGCTCTCAGAGGCAAATTCGGACACACAAGTATCCGCAGGATTATGTACCTGACTCTGCCGCACTTCATCGACAACGAGATCGTCGGCAGACGTTGCATCAATACTTCGGTCAGCGTGATCATACAGCGACGGACAGTTTAAGGTGTCAGCATTATCGAGTGGAATGGTAAGACTCATTGAGCCTGCATTTTCGGCCCGATTCTCAAATATGGATGTTTCTGCACTGGCTTCAAGTATATTGGTAGATAAACCTTCAAATGTTTTGTTTGTTATTACAGGGGGCGTACCATCTGTGTGCAATTTGTTACAATCAATGGAGGTCAAGTGTGTGCAAGACTCCAAATGTTTCTTTGGCGCACGTTTACGTGACGCAGAGCTTACCTTCAAAGTCTCGAGTGACGAGTTCGCTTTAAGGGCAGTCCAGGGATTCTGCATCCTACGTTGCTAGATAGTCTTTCGTCGGGTTACTGGGCCGTCCTGGCCTCATATGCCTGATTGAGCCGTCATGACAGTCACAACACTCTGCTGTAGTCAACTTGAGTAAGCCACCTAACAGCCACACAACAGTCGTCGCCCTTTACCCCTGACGGGCTTAACGCCGCAAGGGTGACTGTGGCCGGCTTTTACAGCAGAAAAAAGTCACGTGATTCAGCACGTGACTGCCAATAGGCTCTGCCCCCTCCTGGGAGCGAGCACAAGGCAGCAAGAGTCTCGGAGACTCGCAGTGCTGAGCTGGATTCAGTGAACACTCACACACGTTTCTTCCTGCAGCGTAAGTACAAATGAACAGAACGTCTACCAGATATCATGGGCCTCGCCAGGCTCTATCCACCCATCAGGAGGCCACACCCTGTGTGGGACCTCAACGTTGTGTTGGGCGCCCTGGCACAGAAACCGTTTGAGCCGATGGCGTCCGGAAATCAGGGTGGTCACCATTAAGACGCCCTTGCTAGTTGGCCTCACTTCGGTTCGCAGAGTCAGCGAAATCCAGGCGCTTGTCACCTTGGAGCCATATACTACTTTTCACAAGGATAAGGTATTCCTGTGGACACACCCAGCTTTCCTACCTAAGGGACCCTCTGCTTTACATCTGAACGAGGAAATAGTGCTGCCTACATTCTTTGCCAACCCAAGGACGAGGCGCACAGGGTTCTGCACTGCCTGGATGTCAGGCAGGCTCTGAAATTCTACTTGGACAGGAGCAAGGGCTTCCGCAAGTCGGGCGCCCTGTTTGTTATCTTCGTCGGGTCACGGCCTGGTTATCGGGCATCCAAGGCCTCTATTGCACGATGGATGGTCTCGGCCATCAAGGAAGCATATGAGGGGCAGCATAAGCCACTTCCAACGAACATCAACGCCCATGCGGTCAGAGCCACGCCCATCACATTCCAACGGAGGGTCCCATGGCAAGTCATAAGTGGGGCGGCCACCTGGGCTACCCCTTTGGCTTTCTGCAAGCATTACTGTTTGGACGCCGGCTCTAGATCAGATGCAGCTTTTGGACAGGAGGTTCTCAGAAACCTGTTTGCTTAAGGAGGGTCTCCTCTCCACCCTAGGGCTACACTCGGTTGTAATCGCCCATGCAATATGGAGTAAAGGGGACAGGACGTAAGAGTAATTATAAGTTACTCACCGTAGTGACTAACGTACTCCTAGCCCTTAGTCCCCTTTCCTCCATACGTCCCCCTAATAAAACAGGTGTCATTAGGCAATGTTAAACTATTGTCGACGCGTCTATGGGGGACTGCGGTGTGGCACCGGTGGGCGGAGTCAGAGCAGCGCATCCTCCCAGGGCCCCGCCCCCTGTCCCCTCTAAATTTAAAGGGGAAGAAGTTTTTTTCTGGCGAAAAAGGTTCCGTCTCTAGTCCCTAGGAAGGGATTCCCATACAGTATGGAGTAAAGGGGACTAAGGAGTCCTTAGTCACTACGGTGAGTAACTTATTACTTTCAAAAGACCACTTCTTAGTTTGTAGTTGCTGACCATGCACAATAGTTACAGGAGTTTGACGGGTCTGCCATACTATTGGTGGTAACGCGCACCCACAAAGTAATACAGTAATTGCATTTAGTTGGCATATGCCTATAAGATGGTGATTTTTGGGTAGGAAAACAGTTTAATTTTGCAGAGCTTTAGATTCTAGAGGCAGTTTCCCTGCACAGCTAGTATTTTAAAGTCCAAAACGCAGCCCTAGCTTAAAGGCAGTTTGGAGCATCTTTGTCTTGAAAAGCAGCAGAAATCAAAAGTTCCTGTGGCTACTTGACCAGTCTCTGGTCTCCAAGATGCAAGATGATACAAACAATGTTGGAGACCCTGTTAAAAGACTTGCTAAAGGGACATAAGCAGGGGCTTGGTGTCGGAGATGAGGGGGTTGTCCTGGACACCTCTTTGTACGCTCAAAAGCTCTGGAGTGACTTTCTGGAATAATGTAAGCAATACCTTTTCCCCACAGTACCTTAGGTTTGAAGAAAACTCTTGTGTGGATGCTCTGCGATGTTGGAGCGCTGGATCCAACCTCCGGATTCCTTGGTCTGTGAAAGGCAGGACAATGGACAGGATCTCTCAGCAGGAGTCTCGATGGAGGACCTCTGGCATGGCCTTCGTCAACTTCTTTGGTCACACTGCGGTTTTGACGCTTTTCTGCAGCACCAACAAAGGACTAGATTTGCCTGGTCAATCTTCAGTTCCTGCAGTCCCACACTGATGAGGGGGTCTGGTCGAGTTGAATTGTCTCTGGAGTATCCTTGGTCTCCTGGTATTGGGGTTGTGCAGCTCTGGTAGCTCACAGGACCTTGGGAGTTGGCTCAAACCCAAGTTAATCTTGGGACTGGTTGTTCCCTCCAATCAAAAAGAAGGATTTGTATTCTTCAGAGTTCCTCTGTCGCACCGAAAACATGGTCCGGACAGCAGTGGTCGCTTCAGTGTGGCAAATGGTCTGCAGGCGTCTCTGATCGTCGTCTTTTCCTGTTACTTAAGCTTTCATTGGTTGACTTGCTTTTCATTCCAAGAGCCTTACCTTTTATCCAGTTCCAGCACTCACTCCTTTGCAAGCTTCCTCAGCAGTTTACAGAAAGGGGGCATTTGACTGTCTAATAAGGACAGCCAGACCCCTTGTGGGAGCTAGTCCCATTCAGGCCCTCTGGCAGACAAAGGACATGGGTGTGGAAAACTCCTCCCCATGTCCTGCCTGCCCAAACACTCTGAAGTTTAGGCGGGGACACCCAAGGGTTCCCTCCGCAGGCAAAACACACACAGGCCTAGCCCTCCCAAAATGGTAGAAGGGCTGACAAAAAATAAAACATGCTAGTAATGGCGAAAAAAGAAGGGAGGCCCCTATTGTGCATTACCAAGGCTATGGACATAGCCTGCGATAGAAAAATCATACAATAGTTGGTAGAGCACATCCACTGCCACCAGCCATCACTAGAAGAGGGTCTATGTGACTATAATCTCACGGTAGAAGAGACAAGGGGGATGCTAGGTATCCCTTTGCCATGTCACAGAAGGTGGTGTGCGCCAATCTTTCAGACTATAAAGTTTTTCTATAACTGTAGTTCCTCTAGGATAAAGAAAACAATCTCAGAGAATCCAAAGGGTTCCCAGCAATACTGCCCAGAAGGAGCTCTGTGCTGCAATAGTAAAATACTGATGCCTTAAAGAGATATGGAGGATAGACTCCATAGGACAGGTGAAACACAGAGCAACGTTCCAAATTACAGAGCCCATAAGAATGAATGAGTGGAAAAAGGCTCCACTCATTCAGGATTTTAGAAAAAGGTTCAGAAGTCCAGCAAAAAGTGCTGTGGGTCTGACTTGGAGAGGGGATGAAGCATACAAATTAAAAATCTCCCTAACGTGGATCACATCCGATCAGTGCGTGTTATCCACATTGGCGGGGGGATAGTAAATCACATTTTTAGAAAAACCCCAGCACCATCCTTGTTAAGAAAAATACTGATAAATGGCTAAATTCCTTTACCTATTGAGTCCCTCAGCAGCTTTGCTGGATTTCTAGGATTTATTTTTTTCACCTGGTTAGAGTGTGAAACTTTTTCCCATTCTTACATGTGTTTTGGTGTGTTTTTACCAGTTGTGTGATCTTGAGCTATGCAGCCTCCCTACTCCATGAGCATCATTTTAATTTTGTTACACAGCACCTTCCGTGCAGTGACACAGGGTTGTCTTTTAGACTTCCCCCTGACTCCATTTTTTCTGGGACTGACTGTCTCCCAGAAACATGTAAAGTTGCCATTAACTTTCTCTTTAAATCACAGACCCAGTACAACCCATCTTACATGGAGTATTGGAAAGGGTTAATTCCTATCCCTTTTTGTCTGTCTCTTGGAGCACTGTTTCGCTTCCTTTACATCAAGACTTGGCTGGTCGCAGTGGTAACTACCCTAACTTTTCTACCGTGGTTATCTTATATAACCATGGTTTTGTTTTAGGCTATTATATTAGCCTCGAATATAAACCCGCTTTACCAAATACATTTTATTTTGGCTCCTGCTGGGTTTATTCGCCATTTCTTTTTGTTAGTCTTTCTCGTGTTCTTCTCTGCGTGCCATACCGGGGTTGATTCCTTTGTTCGACGTCTTTTCGCGGGCTACTGCACAGAAGCCCTCCTTAAGGCGCCTGAAAGTCTGGGTAGGCAGGATGTGAGGGAGGGGTCTTAGGACCCCTGCCATGGGTTCCCTTGATAACCCAAGTCACACTGCTGTTTGGTTGGGTGACTCCTTGCCAGGACCGCCACCCTGCTGTATGATTGACAGCCAGGCTGAATGAATGGGGGAAAACTGCATAAAAAGTAGGTCTCTGGGACTGGAAAGGCAGTCGCCACTGGAACGAAAGAACCAATGAGGAGCTGATGGAAGTGGACCCCTGCCACGACTGAACCACCCGGTGAAGCCCTGCTGCAGGTCTGAATCTTCAGAATCCAACGACAGAGAAGATCCTCCAGGAAACCTCTTCCCTTGAGCTGGTGGGACCAACCAGTTCGGCCAAACTGCAAGCCAGGTTCCCTCCTCTGGTCGAATTCGCTGTACAGAGCTACAGTGGGCCGGATAGCCAGGAAGGTCGGACCCTGCTTGGGTTTTAAGGAGCGCACCTTTTATTTGTTGCTTTGCTCTGCTGCTGGTTTCTTCCCTGGGTAGTGCAGGACCCTCCAGTCATCCTACTTCTTGTCAGTCCAACAGTCGCTTCAGGAACCGTGAGCCTGCTGGAACTACCAGGAACATCCGCCACAGCTTCATCTCCGTTTTAAGGTATTGTGCAAATCCGGTTGCTCGTTTCGTTCAGCCGCTGGGGAATTGTGTGAAATCCTTCTCCAATCCGAGGGCTTATCCTTCTCTTCTCTTTGAACTAACTTTTCTACCAAAACAACCTCGTCCGAAATCCGTGGCACAAACTTTACTACAAACTACCCTGAACAGTGTGATCTTGAGCAAAAGACTTTTGTCCTATTGACTTTGGCCTTTTCTACCTGATTCTCACTGTGGTACCTCTTGCTCTTTTGCGCTGACTACTTACCTGTTGGGTGGTTCAATTTCTATTAACTTTGTCTTTCCCTCCCTTTTAAATTGCTAGAGTGCCATTTTGTTCCCACTTCATTTTGTGAGCTTGACTTGTCTGGAATTTAGGGGAAGTGGTGTGGTGTATTAAGGCTGATTTTTAAACTTCTTATAATGGTGTAATGTTATACAACTGAAGAGTGAAATAAATCTATATTCTTTTACTTGAAAACCTTGAGTCAGTTTTTGCCTGAATCGTAGTAATTGCTGCCCTTTGTGTAACTATTTGATACTGCTCACTTAATCTTGAGATAAGTCTGGCTGCTCAGCCATTGCTACCAATTTATTGTGTAGTACAGGCTTGTACCAAAGGTGAAGCTTTGACTCCACCCTTTCCTTCTCCGCCCACATCTCTGAGGTCTCTAAAAAGTCAAATTTCCGACCGCACCTCCTCAGAGGTACTCTGCCTTTCCTCTCCTTCCCCCAGAAGCTCATGGTATCTCAAGCTCTGGTTCTCTCTAGCTTGGACTATTGTAACAGCCTCTTTCTAAATCTACCTGCCTCTACTCTCCGCCCTCTGCAACTAATCCAGAACAGGACTGCGAGACTTGTCCTTGGCCTCAAGCCCTGGGATCGTATCTCTCCAGCTCTGAAATCTCTTCACTGGCTCCCAGTGGATGCTAGGATTAAATTCAAAACCCTCTGCATTGTCCACAAGGCTTTCTGGGGCCTGGGTTCAAAATACCTTCAGCTATCCCTCCGCAAATACCTCCCCTCTCGAGCTCTTCGCTCCTCTACCTTCAACTCACTCAGGATCAGTCGTTTTTCTATGAAACAAGCTGGGGGTAGATCTCGGTCTTCGGCTGGGGCCTCCCTCTGGAACAGCCTCCCTGCCACTCTAAAACTTGAGGAGAACCATCTCTGGTTCCGGAAGCACCTCAAGACCTTCCTCTTTTCTTCTGCCTTCGCTCCCCCTCTCCCCTGCTGATCTGTTCTCTCTTGGCACCGTGCACCTGGCCACCCTCTGTCTTTTGGGCCCAGGTACCTGCTCATCCTGTCACCCTCCCGCACTGCCTCCAGGCCACCCCTTGCACTGGGGTCTGTATCTGTACCCATACAGCCCCCCCCTTTTTCTTCCTGCACTTATCGGACCTACCCTGTCTGCTGCCTTAAACCTAGCACTTGCAAATTGCTGGCTGCATTACCACTGTTTGATGCCTTTATTATTTATTTATTGTTATTTATCCGATTCTCCTCTGCTTCGCACTTTCCACCTCTCCCCCTTCCATGCACTTTTCCCCTCCTCCCTCTCCCATGCACTTGCGCGTTCTCAATGTCACTGGGCCCAGTAGGATAGCTGTTTTGTTCTCCCCTGTTCCCCTCCCTTGCCGCGCTCTGAAACACTTGTGTACGAGCGCAATAGAAATAAAATATCAATCAATTTGTACTGTCACTTGTAGTCTTAATTGTATGTGGTGTTCCAAAAGGGTACTGCATATAATTCTGCCTCGCAATCCTCCAAAATACCAGGAGATGTAGCCACAAGAGAAGATTCTTTTAGAAGAGATAGTCCCTGCTTCAAAAAGGCACAATCGCACTGGTCCCTGCACACCAGGTAAACAAGGGTATCCATTCAGTATACTTGTGCCAAAGAAAGACTTGACTGTGCATCCTGTACTTGACCTGTGTCCTGCAAACACTTTTGCTAAACCACAAATATTTCGCATGACAACACTACAGGATGTGATGCCACTATTAAAACAAGGGGATTTCCTGGCAACATTGGACATAAGATGCATGCTTTCATATTTCAGTGTTGCCAGTGCACAGAAAATGCCTGCGCTTCCGAATATCGAACAAACACCACCAATTCAAAGTCCTCCCCTTCGGCATTTCATCAGCGCCAAGCGTATTCACAAAAGTACTAACCGTAGTGGCAGCGCACATGCGCAGAGAATCCATCCCAGTGTACCCTTGTTTCGACGACTGGCTCGTAATGGGGGGGAACACCACAAATTTGCAAAAACACCCAGCAAACGATCAATCTGTTCGAATAGGGGTTCTCCATCAATGAGAGAAGGTCCAGTCTTGTCCTCAGTCAAGTAAAACAATTCCTGGGAACAATTACAGACACAAGAATATTTGGTTTTCCCATCAAACGACAGTGTACAAACCTACTGTTCCAGGTACCTCACTACGTAGCCAGTCATCCGATAACCGTGCGCAAGGCAATGCGCCTCCTTGGGATGACTGCTTCATGCATTCATCTTGTTCCACACACGTAGCTGCGCATGTGCCCAATGCAAGAGTGGCTAGCATGGTCTCAGTCAAGCGGTCAGTGGGATGATCTAGTCGTTGTTTCGCAAACCCTAGAACAAGCTCTACACTGAATGAGGGGTTAGAAATGCAAGACGGACAAGTAGATCTTTTTCTCATAAGTAGCCATTTTATTAAACAAGGGTGAGACAACAGTCTAACGTTCCCTAACCTGACCAGGGTTTCCCCTACCTGTCAAGCCAAAGATGTCTGTCTCTCACACTTACACATGCAACAAAATCGTATATGGATTATCTGGCTGTTCAAACTTCATAAAATAACATTTAAATTCAAAACCGATAAATAAACAAATCCTTGTAACCAGGGTTGAATCACCTTCCCCTGGATCAGTTCAGGATAAATTCCACATCAAGAAAGTTCTTTTCAATGACAAAGTTCCACTCCAAGTATAATGGGAAGTTCCTTTCATTCCATAATACCTTTACTTGGCAGTTGGAATTTCTTAATTGTCAAACTGGTTTCTTCATACCTCAAAACAGGTGTCGGAGTTTACACAAACTTCTGCACACATCAAGTTAGTATTCAATATATATTTTTTTTTTAATACCAATTACTTTGTCTTAGATCACATTACTTCTTCATAAGAAACACAGTTTTGTCAGGATGGTTTTACAACAGTTCATCGGAACACATTTAGTGTACTTGCCGCATTCTCCCCACCACAACTTGTACCACACTGCAGTGCTTCAAATGTTCTTGTTCCTGGTCCACTCGCCTGCCAGGACTAACCACTTATTGTCCCTCTTCTTGTATACTCACCTGTCAGGATAAAACTCGTACTTCTACCAGTACTTTGCAGTGAGGTTTGCTTCCAACTTCCCACACTTCAATCCTTAATGGGGAAAGTTAATTCAACAATTGTTTCATGGATACATCTTTGAATTTCCAAAACCACAATGGGTTTATTAATTCTTCCACAAGGATGCAGTACACATTGACAATGTCTCTCGCACTGATTAATTTGCCCCAGGAAATGCAGGTTATATTTCTCTCCCCCTTGATGATGGTTACAACGAGGCTTCTATTCTGCCAGATTTGGTTTTCTTTAGTTGGTTTTCTTTGGCTTAGGCAATGCTGGTTATCCTCTTATACAAGTGATCTTCCTTTTTGCAAATCACATTCACTTTGTTTGAATATTCTTCTGCTTTGACTTTGGCAATGGTAGTTACAATAGTCTTTAACCCAATCTCTTCAAATAGGAGTGTTAGGCAAAGTTTGTATGCAGTACCCTCTGGGACCACTACACACAACTCTGACTACAGGTATAGGAAACCCAACCTTTGGTATAAGCTTGTACTACACAGTTTTGATAGCATGTTGAGCAGCCAGGCTTTTCTCAAGAGGTGTCAATGTGAGCTGTAGTGGAGTTACACAGAGATTCAGTCACAAGTATTAAAATAAACTTACACTCAAGGTTTCTTGCATAAACAATTAATGTATTTATCGGTCAGTTAGAATAAGCCTTCTTCAGAAGGGAGCAATATAATAATAACACAAATACACTTCAATACTGTACACCTAGTTTCTAAATCAGTAAAGACCCTTTTGGGATGGCCCACAGACGCAACCTACACCCACAGGTGACTTCAATAACTAGGGTGCTGGGGACATTAATATCTTACTGTTGGCATTTAGAATACTCTTAAAAGTTGTTAAAAGGCAAAGGTTAATAGAACAAGAGACTTTCCTTGCTTCTGGGGTCCTGCACCCTGTTGAGGGAGCTCCTGCTCGGTCAGTCCTGCTTCCTGGGAGTCCGGAGGATCTTTCTGAAGCTCTCGGCCAGCTTAAAAGGAACACAGACAATCTGATGATCCTCTCCCTGGCTATACGGTTTCCAGCACAACTCTGTGGAAATTCAACCAGCTCCAAGATGGATGTCCAGGTGGCTTACTTTGGAGTTGATTGGTCCCACCAACTCAAGGGGAGAAGTCGTCCGTGCAGGGTCTTCTGTGTCGATGCAAACTTGCCATTTCGGCACTGCGGTAGGGCTTCACCGGGCAAACAAACGGTCCAGGAGTTGCAGCAGGTGCCTCTTCAAGTTCGTCTTCGGTTCCTTCGTCCAGTGGTCGACTCTGCCTTCCAAGCCAAAAGATTCGCCTTTTATTCAGTTCTCCGCCATTAATTCCAGCCTAGCTGTCAGTCACCCAGCAGGGTGGCTGTCCTTGCCGGAGGTCTTCTAGAAGACTAAGCACAGGGAGTTTAGAGCACCTCCCTCACTTCCTGCCTACCTCAGACACCCTGGAGCCAGAGGTGGGCTTCACTCGTGAATCCCGCCAAAGGCAAAATGAACAAAGATACCAAACCTGGTTTTGGCGCGCGGAGTAAGTCTCAAGAAGGACCTTTCCACAAAGAAATGGTGAAAAAAGAAGACTGCGTGCCATTTTGACAAAGATGACTCCTGTGGGTGCTTTACTGTAGCCGCGAACGCAGCCCGTGGTAAAGGCACACCATGGTAGTTCAAACAAAACCACTGCCACCAGCCATTCAGTGCAAAAAGGGTAACATAAAAAAAAATTTTACATGAGAAACCAGACAAAGGCGATACTAGGTAACCCCTCTACCACTCTATTGCAAGATAGGGTGTGCTGGGTCTAGAAGTTACAATGGTAAGTAAAGTCAATTTCACTTTACTTCTCTTGGAAACAGTTTATCCAAGAGAAGGTATTTAAACCTTTGGGAAATGTGAAAAACTTCCCTGTGCCAATGCACTGAAGGTGCAGTGTGACACAATGTAAAAGATGCCTGTGGAGCTTGTCAGACTCCACAACCAAATGAAACAGTGTTCAAAATCACAATAAAATACATGAGAGAGTTGGAAAAAGGGTCACACGCTCTCCAGGTTAAAAAAAATAAATTCCTCACAATCCAGCAAAATTGCTGGGGGTGTCTAAGGTGGAGGGAATTCACACATTTCTGAGAATTCTCCCCAACAAAGAGTTGCGCCCAAATTGCTTCAATTCAATAGTTCCATATTGAATAGTTTTGTTTTGAGCCTGCGGTCTGTTTCGGAGCACTCTGGTGTTGCCTGACAAAGGCCAACTCACTGGTCTTTTCGCGTGTCTCTGCTGCTCCGGTTTCTTTTTTTGGTCTGGTTTGCACAAGCATCTGATCTCTCCGGTAACATTTCCGTTGCTCATGCCTCCTGTAGTTGGAGCTTTCTCTGATCCGCTCGCTCTCTGGTGAACGTCACACCAGAACACCACACAGCAACAGGAGAGCTTCTCTCTCCCACGGGACAGCTATTCGTAGTTCCACTTCCTTCTGTGCATTGTCTGCATTCAGGGTTCCAGACTTCTGCCGCTTCTCCTTCATGGCCCGCACCAGAAGTGCCTTTAAATGTTTGAAGGTCCCACTCAGGTGTGATTTATTACACCCACTAGACTGCACACTACAGTTCTGCAACTCTGAGCCCCTCTTCCTCATCTCAGTACAAAGAGCATTATGGGACTTGCAGTGCCATTATAGAATGTAACTTTAGGGGTTGGGGGGGGGGGGTTCAAAGGTATTAATGTTTGTTTCTTGGTTTGACAGTTCCAATAAAATGTAGAATTATAACCATCATAGCTGTATTAACTTCCCGACCCCTACATAGATCATTCCCCTGTTTATCATAAGGGCTTTAACATTTAATTCTGGGAGAAGTAGTCCTACTTTCACAACAAGCCATCCGATATTCAGGCATTAGGGAGCCCTCACGCTCAGTAGATGAATTTTGTGTTTCCCCTGGCATGTGTAATACGACCCCCAGGGTAGGATCAGTTAGAGGCTGCCTTCACCTGACCCCATGGGTGGAGACTTTAGGCTGTGATTCTGTGAGGATTCTGCAGGATTCATCACAGCTCGTGGACAAAAGACAACACGGTAAAAGGGAGACCTTTTCGCAAACCCAGTGCAGACCACTTTACAGATGCCTGGATCCAAGGGGAATGCCCTGTGGATGAGCTGATCAGCAAAATTTGTTTATGCTTTTCCACCGACACCACTTCCCAACAAGATGGTGCACACGATGCACCAGGAACAAGTCACTCTAATCCGGATAGCCTCAATGTAGGCTCAACAACCCTGGTTTCCACACCTACTCAGACTAGCAATGTGCAAACCAATCAAGCTTTCATGGCCATTTAACATGCTGTCCCAACACAAAGGGACAGCGTTTCATCCGTACCCTCAAACTCTGAACATGCCAGCTTGGCTCCTGAAGTCATAGTTTGGGTATTTAAACCTTCCACAAAGGTGCATGGACATTCTAAAAGAAACGCGGAAGCCGAACACAAGACACTGTTATTTTAACAATTGGAAAAGGTTTGTCATTTGGTCCAAGACACAAAACATCAATCCTATTGGCAGCTCTCACTCACATACAGTCGACTATATGCTTTATCTTCTAGACTCTGGGTCTAGTCTTTAATTCTCTCAAGGTACACTTCGCAGCACGGTCTTCTTACACAATCTCAAAACAAAGTATCATGGGGGAAGTTCCAGTCATCATGGCATTCATGGAAGAAGTTAAGACTATATCCTCATATTTCAAATCCACCATCTGGTTGGGACCTCAATGGTGTACTGACAAAACTCATGGGTCCACCTTCTGAACCACTGCACAAAGCCAGTTTGAAGCATTTAACTTACGAGACTGCTTGTCTAGTGGCTATCACTTCTATAAAAGGAGTGAACAGCAAGCACTCAGTCAAAGATCACTTCAACATTCACAAAGACAAGGTGGTCTTTGGAACAAATCCTAGGTTTTCACCAAAGTTAATATCAAAGTTCCATGTTCATCAATGTATTGAACTTCCTACATTTTTCATAATCCTACAAATTCTGCAGGAAAAAAGCCTCTATACTCTGGATTTAAGGAGGGCGGTCATGTGCTACATAGACAAAACTAAACAGCTAAGAAAAATGGATTCACTTTGTTTCCATAGCAATTTGCAGAAAGGAGATCATGTCTCTAAAAAATGCAATCTCCAGATCGATAGTCCAATGCATCCAGCTTTGCTACTTGCTGTCAAAAAGACATTATCTTTTACAGCCCACTCTACTCGAATCACAGGAGCTACTTTAGCATTCATTGTAAATGTTAGATTTAATTTGCGAAGCTGCTTCTTGGAGTTCCATGCATACATTTACTCAGCATTATTGCCTAGACAGTCTAAAGCAGATTCACAGGTGGGACAAGCGGTATTAAAACATCTGTGCTGCTGTACCTTCACGCAACCCACCTCTTTCACCAGGTACTGCTTGCTAATCTGTGCCTAGCACGTGATTCTAAGCAGATCCACAAGTCTCCAAAGGTGTGTATTACTTGCTGTAATCTTATTTCGATGCTTGTATCAGCTTAGGTTCACATGCGCCCACCCTTCCTCCTCTCTTGGACTTTAAGGTGGATAGATGTTTTCTTTACCTTTCTACTTACCCTTCTTGTACTGAGAAACCTGAGGGTTTTCTCCCCAGTAGACCTCGAGAATCCCTTATTTAGGTGGCATGGGAGGAACTTGCCCTCTCTTATCCCAACCCTACGAGTAGGCAGGTAGGGATGGACCACCTGGGTAGTAGAAGGGTTTAGGGTTATGCTGGAAAGAATACCCCATGTGAGGCGCAGCACAATCATCACGGGGAGGATGTTGAAGAACTTTTATAAGCTATTCCTGCTTATCCATTCCACCCATTGAAGCTCCCTCACATAAAGGTAAAGCCAACAAGTAATTTCCATCTGGTAATTTGCAAAGAACCACAACTCCCAGAATTCCTGGTTCCTATCCAAACTCCCGGTCCGCTTTGACCATACCATTCCAACAATGCCCCTTGTTTATTTTTCGATAAAAATCCTAATCATTCCTGTTAGTTTCATAACCCTTACACAACCTACCTTTCCGAGTTACCTAACCACCTTCTTTCTCATGACACCTTTTCCCCATTCTACCCTGTAGGACACACACACACCCTCTTTTTCCAATATGACCACTTATTTTCAGTGTAATGAAAACCGGACTTATGTTAACGGTCTACCTGACATGTCCCAACCCCAGGGTCAGGCAGAGTCCGACAATAGACCAGAATCGCACCTGACGGCCCTTTCCCTTCCCCAAAGGGATAAAAGGTGGAGCACAAGAGCACAGGACGAGCAAGACGGAACAGAGCTACCCCAAAGTATATATGAATTAGCGAAAGTGAACCCAGAAGAGGGAAGCCGACAATAGGAGACGAAGCGTGAAGTATTGTTTAAAAAGACCTTTAAGAATCGTGAAAGTAAAAGGCATTGAAAGACCAGGGAAAGTGAACTGTCCCCCTTGTCAAGTGGGTCCGAGCCCGGTCGAGGGAGATCCAGGGGTGAAAAGTCATCAGCCAAAGTTCATTGACAAAGGAACTGTTCAGTTGATTGGTTCGTGAGGGGTCGGCGCCCAGAAGAGGGGGGCCCAATAGGTGAAGCAATCGCCCCACGTGAACTGTAGAAAATACATTTTTGTTTGCATTAGTTTGTTAGATACATCAGGCCTCGAAGGCAAGAGACTCTTTAATGCAAAGACTTTACCATTGAAAAACTTGATAGCTGGAATGAACCTGTTGGCTCGTGCTAAGGAATCTCGAGCGTGTGCTGTGCTCCAAGGCCCCACCTTGTCCCGTGCTGAAATGTGGGGAAGGGAGACCCAGGGCAATCACATCCTGACTTATTTGGCACACTTCTTTTCTTTATTGAAACCCTGTTCCACACTCTTTCTATAATTGGTTGTAAGGAATTGGCAATAGGTTTGTTTTAGTATAGGCCTTTTTATTTTGACACAACGCCACTAGGACTACCTTATTTTTCATTTGATGGACAACGCTTGCTCCCATCTTAGAATTAGGTTTAGCTTAGGCGTTTTTCCACCCTGCATTCATTGTTCAATAAACACCCTTGAACTGTGATCACTTGTCTGTCTTTACTGTTGCCAGTACTTAAGCAAACACTTCAAGCACCCTCATGTCAGAAACAAAACCATCTGAGGGCCCTAGACGCATCAAGGACCATTGGTACAATAAATATCACACGAGGGCTAGTATTATGAGCACGTCCAGCCGATGTCCCTTTTCAAATTTCGAAAACAAGTCATGCGATACTCCGACTACCTCTAGATGTCGGTCCATGCATAGCATGTGAATCGAAACAAAAACAAGCATCAGAAATACGATTTACGGTGATATATATCTTGAGGCTTGTAGATCTGCTTGGATAACATGCTATGCATAGACCGACATCTAGTGGTAGTCTCAGAGTATTACATGACTTATTTTTCGAAAATTCGAAAAAGGGAAGTCGACTGGGAGTGTTCGTAATGCTATCCCTAGTGTGACGTCTATTGTACCCATGGTCCTTCATGCGTCGAGGTTCCTCAGATTGTTTATCTCAGCCATCATAGTTGGTTGCGTGTTGCAGAGATTCTTGGCTTTACGCCTTTATTAGTACCAAGTTGAATACTTTCGTTCCTTTGCGCTTTCGTCTCCTGCTTTCACGTACACTTTGGTGATGCTCGACGGACGGCTCCAGTTAACTGCGTCGAAGAGAAATCCTCATTTGACACATTGAATGCGGCCTACACCGGACCTCACACGTATTCACCCCTTTACAGTAGAGAGAGTGGGGGGGAGAACAAATACTGTCTTTAGAGAATGCCCATTTCAAATGGATTGTGTCCTCCCAAGTATTCCTCTGTGATCTATTCAAGTCTGCTTGCAGCTTAGATTGGGAAATGTTTTCATAGGGTCGAGCTTCATGCAGCATTGAGTCTTGGTCCTAGACTGTCTCTGTAGCGTCCCCTGTGACATAGTTTCTGGTATACAGAGCATGCGTGCTGACCGTTGGTTCTGTTTTTTCCGCATTGCTGCATGCTTTGGAGCTACTCGCCCCACCGATTTCAGTTGTGTTTACTTCGATATGGCCTCCACACCAAAGCCGGGTTCAACCAGTGTTCAGACTGTGGGGCCAAGATATCTACCACAGACCCTCACCACATTTGTCCGTGGTGCTTGGGGTCGGGGCCACAAGGTCGATGACTGTGGCTCATGTCAATAGTTGTCTGTTAAGGCCTTGCGGGAAAGGAGGGTGAAACTCGATACAGGCAAAACCTCCCCGAAATCCCCACCCTTTACCCCATCGATAAGGAAATCCTCCTCTGTCTCAAGAGATGTCTCTCCTTTAAGAAATTGTTCTAAACCTAGACATTTGAGGTCCAGTTCACGATGCTCATCCTCTTCCCATAAGGGCAAGAAATGGCATTGCAGGTCCTTGTCTTCCTCTTCAGAAAGTTTATTTTCCAAAAAAGAACTCCACTCGCAACAGAGTTAGAAAACTTCAGTTTAAAAATGTTAAAAAAGCACGCTCCTCTGAGTGTTCCTATAAAGGAGTCTGAGAAAAGTGGCCACCCCTCAGCGTCTATCAAGACCGGTAGGGAGTCTTGTGTGTCCCCTTCATGCACGCCTCAGAGCCCGGGAAGAGAGGCTCCTCGATATGTCGAAGGAAACTTCCTCGACGCACAAGCCTGTGTCTGTTCCCTCAAAACATTCACTAACGACATCGAAGCCTTCTTCGAAGGTACCTAAACTTTTTATGTTCATCGACTGAACCTTCGAGGCATGGAATACATAGAGCCTTCGAAGCAACTTAAATTGTCGAAACATTCGTCAGTTTTGAATAAGTCGAAACCTGCGACGCCTTTAACTTCAATGGAGCATTCTTTGCTCTCGAAGGCTGTAATGTCTATACTTGATGTTTCTAAATTCTTCCAACCCATTCCTAGACCCGATTTCTTTAGGAAAACGGGTTCAATCTTTGAAGAAGATGAGGAAGATGATCAGTCCCCATTTGGGTATGAGTATGGAAAACCAAATGTTCCTGAGCAATTAATCTGACAAATCCATGATGCAGAACCTTGTGGAGACATTAAAGGAAACAAGTAGCTGGGAAACATCAGGAACATGGTTTGGTAATCCTGAAATATCTGGTTATACTGATCCCTCTTACGGGGCAGTAATTGGTAAGGTAGCTGAATATCTGCGATGGTCCAGACCTGCAGCTGCTGTGGAGACTGACCTCACTGATAACTTAGACAGTGGGCCCGTTTGAGACACTGTATTGCCATTTCATGCAGCCTTGAGAGTAGGAGTAATGGAAAACTGGCTAAAACCAGATCCTGTTCCATCTGTTAATAAAGTGTTAACAAAAAAAATAGAAGACTGCTTCCATAGACCCTCCATTTTTGAACAGGCACCCAACGCCAGAGCTTAGTGGTTCAAGCAGCAACAGCTTCTTTGAAAGCTGCAGCATATCCTTCTGCTCCGGCAGATAAGGATAGGAGAATTTACTCTTTGGGTAAAAGAGTATTTAGTGCAGGAAGTATGGCACTAAAATCTACCAATGCATTAGCAAAATACACGCATACCCTTTGGGGTGTGGCTGCTCTGACAGCAGATCATATACTGGAGGGAGAAGAGAGAAGTCTTAAGCTGGATACAAGATACCAGAGATGCCATGAGTGAATCCCTACAATCTAGTTTGGATACAGTGGACTGGGTCAGTAGAGCTATGGCTGCCAGCACAGTACTTGGATGCATGTCTTGGCTAAGAAAATCTTGATTTTTGGCAGACGTCCAGGCACGTCTGCTAGACATGCCATTTGTCGGTACGTCTCGGTGAGAAGGCCGATGGGAGTCTGGAAAAACTGCAAGCTTCAAGGGCTGCAGCTAAATCGTTAGGGGTGGTAATAAGACGACCTCAACTTGCAGGTCAAGGATGGAAAAGTCTTTCATTTCCTTTCTATTCCTCTGTATCTAGAGCAAGAGGTCAGTTTTCACAAAGAGGTCAAAGACCCTTTTGTGGAAGAGGAGGAAGTACTTCCTTTTCAACACCTGCAGAGTTACCCTCAGCTGCGGGTGGAACAGCAAAATAACTCCCTCACCCACAAATCTGTGGTAGGAGGCAGACTCTCTTACAATGTCTGGAGTTAGCAAAGCATAATTTCGATGCATGGGTGCTACACAGTAGCAGGTTACTGTCTCCCATTCCTAAAATTACCTTCCGATTGCCCTCCAATAGCAAGATCAACCTTTGTTCCAGATCCACTCCTCCAACAGGAGATTCTCACCCTATTGGCAAAAGGTGCAATGGAATTGGTACCTGTAGCAGAGAGGAACCAACAATCTGCTTACTTTCTAATACCCAAGAAGGACGGAGGAGTGCAATCCTCTTGGACTTGAGATGCTTGAACAAGTTCCTCAGGATGGAACAGTTCAAGATAGTAACTCTTTTTGTAGAGCCTTCAGGCCCTTCAACTCTAGGATTGGTTGTTGTCGTTGGACCTTCAAGATGCTTAATTTCTTGTGCTGATACCTTAGAATCATAGTAAGTACCTGCGGTTGGTGGTTTTCATGATCAATTTCGAGTTCTGCCATTCGGGCTCACCTCAGCCCAGATGGTTTTCACCAAGATCATGGCAATGGTGGCAGCAGCAAGTCTGAGGGAGGGGATTCACATTTACCCCTACTTGGACTGGTTGATCAGAGTTGTTTCTCCGGAGCAGTGTCATCTCAGGCGCACTGGCCACTTCCGCCACGAACTGAGCTTCTCCCTGAACTTTGAGAAGTCCCATTTGACACCTTCTCAGAAGCTTCATTTCATTGGAGCAGTCCTGGAATCCACCTCGTGAAAAACTTTGCCACCCGAGTCAAGGGCTCAACATCTTTTGCAGTGGGTCCAAAGCTTTCAGAGTGCCCAACATCTTCCAGCCTACAACTTCCTAAGGTTGCTCGGCCTCATGGCATCCTGAATTTTTTTTGGCAACCATGACCGGAAGAGAGTTGTGATGGGTGCCTCCCTCACTGGATGGATTAGGAAAGATCTTTTAATAACCAGGCACTGGTCTCAGTCGCAGTCCACACTCCAAATCTACCTTTTTGGAGCTGAGGGCAATCAGACTAGCGCTGATGGCCTTCCCGCCCTCAATACGGGAAAACGTGTCCTGATAATGACAGACATCACAGTGGCCAGGCATTACCTCAACGAGAGGGGGTGTGGGGGTCACTGCCCCTGTGCAGAGAGGCAATGCAGCTCTCTTTCTGAGTACTAAGATGGAATAACTCTTCTGGCAGTTCATCTAGCCAGAGAGAAGAAAACGGCGATGGACGTTCTGAGCAGGCAGAGCTCAATCTCCCATAAGTGGGAACTAGCTCAGGAAGTCCTTCAAGAGATCTTCGCCCTTTGGGGGGGATCCCGTCAAGTGGATCTGTTCACGACCAGTGTCAACCGGATGTGCGAGCTGTAATGCTCCAGGGAATTTCCTCAAAGAGAAGCTCTAGGGGACAAGTTCATAGTGGCCTGGAAATGTCCACGTCTGTATGTGTTTCCACCAGTTCCCGTCATTCCTCGTATAATACGTGGGTTGAGGAAGTTCGGGAAAACTATGGTCTGTATTGCTCCGGATTGGGCCAGGAGAACATGATATCCAGACCTTATAGAGATGGCCATCTTCCCTCCAATTTCACTTCTCTAAGATAGGACCTACTCTTGCAAGAGGAATGTCGCATTCTTCACCCAGAGATCAGGACTCTCAACCTTCATGCCTGGTGTCTGAAAGGGTGAGAGATACAGATTGCGACCTTCCGGAAGACTTATTGGAACTGTTGCTTTTGGCAAGACGGCCAGCAACTAAATCCCTGTACCACTGCAGTTGAAATAGATTTCGCAGCCAGTGCAGGGAAAAGGAAACTAGATCCTTTCTCATGTACACGTCCCCGGGTTTCGTCTTTCTTAATTCACTTGACCCATGCTGGGTTGCAAGTGGCCACGCTGAAGGCCTATTTAGCGGCCCTATCAATTTCCAAAAGATCTCTGGATGAGGGATCATACTTGAAAGTTCTGATTGTGATTCAGTTTCTGAAAGGCTTAACAAATTTGTTTCCGCCTACTCCCTTCATCGTGGGATCTAAATATTGTACTAAGATGTCTTATGGCATCTCCCTTTCAGCCCTTACATTTGTGCTCTTTAAGTATGCTAACCATAAAAACTGCCTTTTTAGTAGCCATCACATCTGCCCATAGGGTAATTGAGCTACAGGCTCTTTCTTCCAAACAACCTTTCACTTCCTTCTCACAGGATAAGGTCGTTTTAAGGGTTCATTCATCTTTCCTGTCAAGTTATGTCAGAATTTCATTTGGCACAACGTATTGCACTACCAGACATTTTATCCTCCTCATCTATCAAAGAAGGAAGAGAGACTGCATCGCCTAGGCCCGAAAAGGGTACTAAGTTTCTATATTGCAAGAACTGCAAGTATTTGCCAAGATGATTGGTTATGCTGGTCTAAGATTAGGTTTAGCAGTCAAAAAACCAAACCATCTATAGATGGATTTTTGCAGTTAAGGATTCGCCCGAAGGTCTGAGGCCACATTCCACTAGAGGAGTGGCTGCTTCCTCAGCTCTAGAAAGAAGTGTACCAGTGAGGGACATTTGCAGAACGGCAACATGGAAGGTCCCTTCATACATTTAGTACATTCTACTCTGTAGATTATTTTTCAGGAGAGGAAGCCACATTTGCCAAAGTTGTCCTCCATAATATTAACAAATGGGTACATTCTTCGCACCCTCCACCTACCTCTAACTGCTTTGGGAGTCTATCAAAGAAGAGCACTACATGGGAGGACACATCCATTCGAAGAACAAGTTACTTACCTGTGGTCTAGTTCTGAGGGAGAGGTTTCTTGGAGAGAAGCCATTCTCTTGTGGAGTAAAGCCTCTGATAAGGCGTCTTCAGAGTCTGTGTAGTCTTTCTTGTGATTTGTGTGATTTTGGCATCCAAACAGTTCTTCAATGTTTTGCCCTTGAGCAGCGTCTTGGGAACATGACACGTTCATACGTTTTCCTTTTATTATAATATATTTCTTTCACTATTACTTTGATATTTGTGTATGAATTGTCGTTTTTCTGTTAACTACTTTGTAATTCACAGTGTAGAGACTCATTCAGCCATTTCTACTTACACCCACCTTGACAAGAGCCGTAAACCCCTGCATGGAAAAATATTTAAGCCTGCTCCAACTAGCCCCTTTATATTTGAAGTCAGCTAAAACCTGACTACAACCAGAAAGATGGCAGGCACACTGCTGGCTTCCGCAGTGGCGCTGCCAGATGAGTAGAGTAAAAAGATCTATACTTTAAGCAGTAAGATAGCATCCTCTGCTGTATACCAAACCCGGATTGCCAATAACACCACTTTGCCAGTTATAACTGCCAGGTCTGGATACAATCGAACAACAAAGTGATGCTGCCCCAGAGCCCTTAAAATCTCAGCTCATTAAGACCATCTCAGAAGGAAAACCGGTCACCAGTTGCATCCTAAAACATAATTTAGATGCAGCAGATAATGCTGGAAGCATTATAGCGGAAGGCACCATAATCAAACGGTACACCTGGCTATGACAATCTGGTTTCAAACTGGAAACCCAGGCCACACTTATAAATATGCCAATAGAGCCTTTGGCAAGGCAATTGAAGATGCACCAAAGAGTGCAAAGGAAGAGCATGAGACTCTTAAATCTTTAGACCAGATAACAAACAAGACTTTCGTCCAACGAAGGGTGATCGGCCCCTGACGCTACTTTTGTGGGCAAGGTTATTTATTTTATTGGTCATTTATAATCGCAATCTACGGGCTATAACCAAGGCCACTCCTCATCCTGGGGCAACACACAGGGCCAGAGGACTGGATACCAGCCCAGGTTTCAAAGAGGGCATACAAGAACTAGAAGTGGAGGTAGAGCCTCTACCACCAGAGGCTCCCCTGCCTCTTAGCAATGACGCCCGATACAGGTTCCCTCCCATGCCACTCCAGTTGGAGGTCACGTGTTAATTCACCCACACATGGGCGGCAATCGCATCCGATCAGTGGGTGTTATCCATGATGGCACGGGGATACTGCATAGTTTCTAGAAAAAACCCAGAACCATCCTCCAAAACATTGGAAGATGTTGTCACAAGAGAAACAAATTCTTCTAGAGGAAATAAAGTCCCTGCTGCAGAAAGGCGCATTCGAGCTAGTCCCAGCAGACCAGGTAAACAAGGGTATATTTTCAACGTACTGCCTTGTGCCAAAGAAAGAATTAACAATGTGCCCTTTCCTAGACTTGCGTCCAGCAAACACATGTCAAATCTCAAAGCCTTCACATGACAATGCTGCAAGAGGTAATGCCTTTATTAAAACGGGGGTGGCAGGGGATTTCATGGCAACATTGTATATGAAAGATCCATACTTTCATATTTCAGTGTTGCCAGCACACAGAAAATACCTGCAATTCAAAATTGCACAAGATCATTATCAGTAGGGGGTCCTCCTATTCGGCATTGCATCAGCGCCACAGGTGTTCGCAAAGGTATTGGCAGTAGTAGCAGCGCAAATACGCAGAGAACCAATCCCAGTGTACCCTTATCTGGGCGACTAGCTAATAACGGGAGACGCCACAAATTTGCAATCGCAACACCCAACGGACAGTCAATCTGTGGTTCTAATTGGGGTTCTTCATCAATAAGAAGAATTACTCTAGCCCCCAGTCAAATCAAACAATACCTGGGAGCAATTATAAACACTCTAGAGGAATGAGTCTTTTCTTCCAATGGGAGAGAACAAAACATGCTGTTTGAAGTGCATCAATCCATAGCAGTTCGTCAGATAACCATGCGCAAGGCCATGCGCCAGCTTGGTATGATGGCTTTGTGCACTTGCCTTGTTCCACACCGCGGCTGTGCCCTATTCAAGAGTGGCTAGTGAAACAATGGTCTCAGGCAAGTGATCAGTGGGACGATATGGTGGTGTTTTCGCTAACACTAGTACAGGCTCTGCGCTGGTCGACAAGACACATTTTTGCAACCCACCAGTAAAAGCCATTCTTACAACAGACTCCTCACTCTCAGGATGGGGAGCTAATTACTTTTATTCTGCACACAGTGTGTGGACACAAACAACATAAAAGAAAAACACAAACATACTAGAATTGCTAGCCGTTCTCAAAGCCCTATAAGCTTTTCAACCACACCTAGCAGGGAGGGACCTTCTGTCAAGTCTGTCCAAGATATCTCAAAATAAAAATAATTTAACATTGTTTTAAGGATACAAAGTATCTGAACCATACTTTTGAAAAAACTTTTTTTTACAAAACCAAGATAAATGCACAATACATATCATTATAAGAACACGATAATTGGTACTAATTTCACTTTAATAAAAAATCATATACAATTCATGAGCATGTAATACGTTCAATGCTTCCACCAAATTAGCAGCATTGTATTTTTCGTGCCAAATTACTAACCGGTCAATTACCCTGGAGAAAAGTGTTAGGCAAGATTATATGCAGTACTCTTTGGGAGACTACACCAACCTTGTCCTCCTCTCAATAGGTAACACAACCTTTGGTATAAGTCTGTACAACACAGGTTGGTAGTGTGGCTGAGCAGCCAGGCTTATCTCATGAGGGGTCAATGTGAGCAGCAGGGTTTTTACACAGAGATTCAGTAACAAGTATTCAAATAAACTTACACTCAAGGTTTCTTGATTTAAACAATTATTCATTTAAGTCGGTGTATACGCCTTCCTCAGAAGGGAGCAATATATATGTAACTTCAAAATACAAACTTAGTTTCTCTAAATCGGCAAGCACCCATTTGGGGCGGCACACAGATTCTTCCTACACCATGAGATGACTTAAATAACTAGGACACTGTGGGCATTAATATATCACTGGTAAATTTAGAGCAATACTGAGATTGGAATCAGAGAAAAGGGTTTGGGTATAAAACAAAGATTAAACAAATATTCTGAAGCAGGGAACTATTTTTGAACCTCCAATGCAAAGTAAACCAACACTTTCCTGGAGGAAAGGTAAAGCACAAAATCGGAGGTAAGAGTCTTTCAGTGAGCCAGGCCAGCCAATGTTAATTGAGCAAAAGTCTAGCTGAGCTGAAGCACTCTTGCAAGTAAGTAAAAGTCTTTTACAATGCTTTAGAAGTATTTGTTGAAAAATAGGCTCACTCTAGTGCCACAAGCCGGGAGGCTTGTGCGGGGCAAAGCTGTAAGCAACTCTGCAAAAGCAAACCAAGACAAGTCTCAACTGAGAACTAGCAAGGCTATGCGACAAGAGGCAAGTCCCCTTCGTTTTACAGTACGGTTTGGTTATAAGAAATTGGTTCCAGCTGGCTTCTCTTCCTGTGTAGATCTGCAGATCCTGTTGTCCCTGGGCCTCAGTCGTTGGGACAAGAGGGGGGACGCCTGGGGACTCCTACACTATGAATTCAAAGTCGGCTGCAGCAATGGGCAAACTTCAGATCAGCGGCACTTTGCGGTTTCAGCGGCTCTGGCAAATAGCACCAGCGCGGTTCTCGGATACTAATATGGACTTTACTTGCATCTGGAGTCCAGCACTCTGAGGTGGCTCAGGCTTGCTCAGTCCTGCTTCCTGGGAGTTCGGAGGATCTTCCTGGAGCTCGGGTCCAACTTAAAGACACTCGCTCGATTCTGGTGTTCCTCTCCCTGGCACTTTACTTCCTGCAGCAGCAATGGAAGTACAGCCAGCTCAGAGAGGATTTCCAGATGAGCTCGTATTGGGGTCGATTGGTCCCAACAACCCAAGGGGAGAAGTCGTCCTTTGCAAGGCTTCTCTAGTAGAGGCGAATTTGAATCTTCAGCACTGCTTCACCGGGCCAACCGACGGTCCAGGAGTTGCAGCAGGTGTCTCTTCCAAGTTCTTCTTCAGATTCCTTTGTCAAGTTGTCGACTCTGCCTTCCAAGCAAAAAGCCTCGCTTTTATACAGGTTTCTCCCATTCATTCGCAGCCTAGCTGTCAATCATACAGCAGGGTGGCTGTCTTCCAAGGACAGCCCTCCAGTCAATCACCCTTAGGTGCATTCCTGTAACCAAGGAAACTAAGCACAGAGTTTCGGGCACCTCCCTCACTTCCTGCCCTGCTAGACACACTGGAGCCAGAGGCAGGCTTCACTCGTGAATCCCGCCAAAGACAAAACTAACAAAGGGACCAAACCTGGTTTGGCTCGCAGAGTAAATCTCAAGAAGGACCTTTCCAACGTGAGATGGCGAAAAAAGACGACCAGGGCCATTTAGACAAAATGGGCACCCATGGGGGCTTTACTGCAGCTGCAATTGCAGCCCGTGGTAGAAACACAATGGTAGGGAAAAGTAAACCATGGCCGCCAGCCATTAATCGTGGAAAGGGTAACATAAAATTGTTACCTGAGAAACTAGACAAAGGGGATACTAAGTAACCCCTCCAGTAGCCTATTGTAAGATATTGTGTGCTGGGTCTAGAAAGTTACAACATGTAAGTAAAGTCAATTTCACTCCACTGCTCTTGGAAACGGTAGTTTCACCAAGAGAAGTTATTTAAACCTTTGGGAAATCTAAGCAACTTCACTGTCACTGCACTGAAGGTGCTGCTGTGTGTCACAATGTAAAGATGATGCCTATGGAGTGTCGGACTCCCAACTCAAAAGAAACCCAGGCCAAATCACAGAAAAATAGATGAGCGAGTGGGGGGAAAAGGTCTCACTCTCGCCAGGTTAGAAATTAAAAGTCCTAAAGTCCAGCAAAAAGAGCTGGGGTCTCTAAGGTAGAAGGGAATTAGCACATTTCTGAGAATTCTCACTAACAAAAAGTTTAAAAGAATGGAAATTCAGACAACACAAAATCAGTAGTAAAACATGATTCCCCATACACAGCCGTTCCATTATAAAATCACAAAGATATATAGCAGCACCTTTTTAACCCAAATGCATAATTTCTGAAATGTTTACAACAGCAATTCCATCTGAGATATTAGTGTTGGGGAGATGTATTACTTTTATGCTTCATGCCCTCTCCTAGTAAGACCGCCAGCACTTTTGCTGTACTTCTGGACCTTTTTCTTTCAATCCTGAATGTGTGGAGCCTTTTTCCACTCATTGCCTCTTGTGGGCTCTCTTTTGGAACTCCATTCTTTGTATTCTAACTGTACTATGGAGTCCGTCTGCTCCATAGATCTTAAAGGCATCTTTGTTTTTACTACTGCAGCACATAGTTCCCTATGGGCAGTGTTGATAGGGGACCCTTGGGGTCCTCCTTCGTTTCTTTTTCTATATCCTCAAGTAAAAACACTTCTTAAGGGTTGGGAGATACTTCGTATCTCTCCCAAAACTCTATAGTCTGAGAGATTGGCACACACTACCTTCAGCAGAGTGCCACAGGGATACATGGTATCCCCCTTCTCTCTGCTCCTGTTACTTTTTTGTCCCATAGACAATCTCCTAGTTATGGCTGGTGGCAGTGGACGTGTTGTAAAAACTATTGTTTTTATACAGCAGGCTATGTCCATAGCCTTGGTAGTGCACAGTAGGGACACCCAAGCACCAACTTGGGGTCTCTTCTTTTTTCGCCATTGCTAGCGTGGTGGTTTGTTATCCCTTCTACCATTCTGTGAGGGGGAGGTCCGTGAGTGTGTTTTGCCTTTGGCAGTATCCCTTGGGTATTCCCGCCTAGGCTCCAGAGTGTCTGGGCAGGTATGGAGTGGGCGAGGAGTCTTTCACCCCCCCTGTCCTTTGTCTGCCAGAGCGCCTGAATAGGACCAACTTCCACAGGGGGGGCTGGCTGTCCTGAGTGAACAGCCAAACGTCCCTTTCTGTAAAATGCTGAGAGATTGCAGAGGAGTGTGTACTAGAACTGTATAAAAGGTGAGGCTTCTGGAGTGAAAAGCAAGTTGACCACTGGAAACTGAAGTAACCGAAGAAGACGACGACCAGAGAAGCCTGCAGCCCCTTTGCAACACAGTGAAGCGACCACTGCTGTCCTGACCCTGTGGTCTGTGGCATGGGTGTAGGACATGGGGGGGGGGGGGGGGGTCACGGGGGACAAACCCCCCCCCAAAATGTTAAGTGGGGGGGATGTAATGTCATTTATCCCCCCCCAGAATATGTTTGGTGTGTCATGCAAGGATCTGTTTTTGAAGTGGGGTGAGGGGCTGCTTACTATGTAAGATGCCCTCTCCCCCAAAGCATGGCGGCAATACCCTGGGGGCAGATGGGTGATCATCTGCCCCCAGGGAAGGGGGCAAACAAAACAAAAAAACATTTTTTTTTTAATGTAGTTTTGGGTGGGGTGGGTGCGGGTGGGACCACTAGCCACCAGGGATTTTTTCAAGGGGGGGTGGCCCTCTCCCACCACCCTAAGTGGATGGGGGCACCTTATGTAGCCCTCCCGGGGGGCAGGTTTCTGCCCCTAGGAAGGGGTACATAAGATGCTCTCCATCCATTTGGGGTGGGGGAGAGGCCACTGCAAATGTTGGCAGAGCCACCGCTCCCAAGACAGGGGCAGTATGTTTTGACCCCCCCGGGGGCAGATGGCCACATTTTGCACACACATGTGCCAATCTGCCCCTAGGAAAGGGCAAAACAAAAATATATAGTATAACTTGTTTTGGGTGGGGGCAGGGGGATGGGCACTAGACCACCAGGATTTTGTGTGTTTGGAAGGGGGGTGGCCTCTCCCTCCCACCCTAGGTGGATGGGGGCACCTTATCTAGCCTTCCCTGGGGGCAGATTTCTGCCCCTAGGAAGGTGTACATGAGATGCCCCCATCCATTTGGGGTGGGGGGAGGCCACTGCAAATATTGGCAGAGCCACCCCCCAAGCCTGGGGCAGTATATTTTGCCCCCCGGGGGCAGCTGGCCACACATGTGCCCATCTGCCCCTAGGAAAGGGGCAAAACAAAAATAAAACAAATAACTTGTTTTGGAGGGGTGTGGAGGGTCACTAAACCACCATGGATGTTTTTAGTGGAAAGGGGGGTGCTCACAGGTGTCCTCTTTTCGGAAATGCATGGGGTTCTCTGTTTTCCTTGGTGGCTTGAACACCCTATGCCCAACACTGTAGGTTGTCCACTTGAGCAACATCTGCTTTGCAGAAAGGCTTGGGGTTATCAGTGGGTTAGCCTTTTCCCTTTGCAAAGAGGTAGGTGCATCCACACATGTGAGGTACCGTTTTTGTCAGGACACCTGTGGGAACACAAGAAGGTAGGACATCTGTTCTTGGCGGCGTGGTTCGGTGGGTGGGCAGAGGGAAATGTCTCTGCAATTTGGTGGAAAAAACACAATTTTCAGACATTTCACTCTGGCCACCCACTGAAACACACCTCCAACACATGTCCTACCATCCTGCGTTCAAACAGGTGTCCCTACAAAAACCGTACCTCACATGTGGGGGTGCACCTACCTGGGCGCAAAGGGAAAAGGCTAACCCACTGGTAACCCCAAGCCTTTCAGCAGAGCAGATTTTGCTCATGTGGACAATATACAGATTTGGGCCTAGGGTGTCGAAGCCACCTAGGAAAACAGGGAACCCCATGCATTTCCAAAAAGAGGACACCCGTGGGAATCCATAGAGGTCTGACTTGCGCAAATCGCCCCAGAATGTATTACCCACAATCCCTGGCAAAGTCTGAAATTTGGTGGAAAAACTACAATTTTCAGACATTTCCCCTCTTGCCACCCACCGAAACACACCGCCAACACCACATGTCTTACCTTCCCGTGTTCCCACAGGTGTCCCGATATAAACGGTACCTCACATGTGTGGGCGCACCTACCTGGGTGCAAAGTGAAAAGGCTAAACCACTGGTAACCCCCAAAGGGTTTGGGGAGACAACCTACAGATTTGGGCCTAGGGTGTCGAAGCCACAAAGGAAAATAGGGTACCCCATGCATTTCCGAAAAGACACCGGTGGGAATCCACAGAGGTCTGACTTGATTGAATCACCCCAGAATTTTACAATCCCAGACAAATTGAAAATTGTGTTTTTTCCTTTAAATTTCAGACTTTGTCAGGGATTGTGGGTCATAAATCATGGGGCGATTCACGCAAGTCAGACCTCTGTGGATTCCCACGGGTGTCTTCTTTTCGGAAATGCATGGGGTTCCTTGTTTTCCTTTATGGCCTTGACACCCTAGGCCCAAATCTGTAGGTTGCCCATATGAACAAAATGTGCTTTGCCGAAAGGCTTGGGGTTACCAGTGTTTTAGGCTTTTCCCTTTGCACCCAGGTAGGTGCACCCACACATGTGAGGTACTGTTTTCATCGGAAACCTGTGGGAACGCGGGAAGGTAGGTCATGTGTTGTTGGCTGCGTGTTTCGGTGGGTGACCAGAGCGAAATGTGCAGAAATTGTGTTTTTTTTTCTTCTGTCATTTTCCCGATTCCCCCCCAAACTATGGAATCTTTCCCTACATCGTTGTTGCCTGACCTGTGCAAATCACCCCTTCCTAAACATGGAATATTGTCTACTTTTCAGAAATGTATGCCTTTCTGGCTTCCCATTCAGCTTTCCTACCCTTTTCTTCCATTCCGTCCACGCATGTCCTATTATACAAAAAACGCCAAAATCGCCTACCTCTCACAAAACGGCTGATTAGCAGATCACAATATTTTATATTGGTTTCCACTCAATCTGTTCTTGAAAGCCTGGGAAATGGTGAATCCAGCACAGCAAACCATTTGTTCCTAGCTCTTACAAGGAAAACACCACAGGCTTCTTTGTACAACATTTTATTGGCATTTTCTGGAAAAAAAACAAATGGTTTCCTTTTTGGTTATTTTCTCTCACCCCCCCTACAGCAAACTAGGATTCCTGGGTGGCGTTACGACCGCATGTGGGGAAATAGGGGGCCAACTTTTGCCGAGATATCTCATGTAACAAAGAAGTTACAAGGGATTGAATGGCAACATACCGAAATCACCAAAAAAGGACTTGGCACTGGGGGGAAATACCCATGGCAGTTAAGTGGTTAAGACAGTAATGCCCCAGAGGAGATATCATGTGTAAGGTAGCTCGGTTAGTTAATTCTCCAAATGCAGATTGTGCACAGGAATATGTAACACCTGTGTTCAGCACCTGGCTTAATCTTCCGGTGGGATAATAGGCAGAGTGAATGTATTCAGCTTCTGATGCAACACAGCATTTTCCAGGTCAATTGGTTCAGAAAAAGTGGTGGAAAACACTATTACTGTTGCTTTTTCTAAATGGCCAGATTTCCGTGCATTTTCTTGGTGGAGTTCGGGAGTCGAGTGGACACACCAGGACCCCCTGTATTTCCCGCTCCACCAGACAAATGCGGCCTTTCTGCCAGCATGGATTCTCATGCTGGAAATAAGGAAAGGGATTCCTCTGGGATCTGCTTGGAAATGAAACCTGGTAAAAGCGGGCGGAGTCCAGAGGAAGCCATTGTCAATTCCGCCAGCAATCGCTAATTGCGTGAGGTATTTACACTCTTTCAAAGTGGAAAAGCAATGTGATTTCACCTGTCTTTTATGCTAAAATCTTCCATTTTGTGGCGGAAAAGTAAAAATGTGCGCCAATGGAAGTGGTCCACTCCATGCAGTTTACTTTGCGCCTTGATGCTTGGGGGTTTTGAGTGATGCTACACATGTAATATATAAATAAATACATTTAACATGACCCCAGATAAATGCCAATTCATGATCAGAATGAGTGTGCATGGCATGTCGCTGGTAAGAGGGTGTCCTGTGCTGCTTGAGTGCGCTGGTAAATGCCCTTAATTGCCATCTCGCGTTAAGCAGGTGCTGAAACCCATCAGTGTGGATTGTGCAATAATAAATCGACAGAAGTATTTCAAATGGCCAATTTCACTCTTTGGGTGATATTGTCAAAGTAGGAGAATGTTGCCCAGCATGTGCCGCTTTCTCTGCGGAGTGAATTGTGCCCACCCCGAGGAAGAAGTGTGAAAATCCCACAAGGGCACTGTGCCCTGTTCTTTCTGTGTGTCTCTTCTCTACAGGGCGACAGATGCCGACTCAGACATGGGTAAGTCTCAGGTAGCAAGCCTGTACCCTAGTTGATGTGGCAACGGATTCCAGACTTCTGAGGCTGATAACATTAGTAGTATTGGGTTACATGCCACCTGACAGGTATGTATGATAAAGTTGCAAAGCAGAGCTGTTAGTGGGCTAAAGCAGGAGGCAATGTCTGCCCACCCTCAAAGGGTACGTTCAACCAAAAGTAATAGGCCCCTCCCCTCATCATGGCTGTAGGGGGCAGGCTCCAAAACAGGGCAAGAATGCCCTCCAATCATCCATGCCCACGAGTAGGGTACCCCTCGTGCTCCAAGAACCCTGTTGAGCAACCTCTGTGCTTTTCAGGTGATACTAACGTTATTTAAAGCCAGATGTCTAAAAGGTAATCCCTTAATTGCAGCTGGAAATTACTTCCTGGCGTGATCAAAATGTCTTAACCAAGTGTGACATCATCCCCTTCCTTTATGAGCAATATGTGTGCTCTCGCGTGGTTACCAGTCAAATGGTCGAAAACATTTGGTCGACAGACAATTTGGTCGACACCATTTGGTCGAATGCCAAATGGTCGAATTTTTTTTTTTTTACCCGTTTTTTTGGGGGGGGGTCCCCCCCCAACCCCCTTTTTTTTCTTTTTTATTTTTTTTCCCCACACGAAAACCCACAAAACACATATATATATAAAAAAAAAAAATTCGACCAAATTGCAGTCGACCAAATTGCAGTCGACCAGTTGACTGGACACCCTCTCGCGTTTCTTCATCCACTGAATTACTATTAAAAACAAAGGCAAGAGTTGTGTCTCTTGTGTAAGCATTTGGAAGGCAGTTGCCAGCCTATGGCATAATATGCCCATGTTCTTCCAATATTGGCTAGCTGTTGCCCTCTTATGGCCAGGTAGAACCATCATGGCCGTGACTGGCAAATGCCTTTCCCATGCAGACAGAAAAGTGGAAATAAGAGGCCAATTCAAGACACGGAACCAATAGAAGTTAAGACAGACTGCAGCTGCCTTTGCTGTGTTAGGGAGAATATGTTGAGTGTTCAAGCAAGGAGGTATGTATTAAGCAAGCAAGCAGTGAGACAAGGGAGAGGCAAAGAAAGGCCAGAGGGGCTCTTTAAATAATGTAACAGGGCAGAGGACCCATGCTCTGCCGTCCTAGTAACATGAGAGAATCAAATAGATCAGGCTTTGCAGCAAATGGTAAACGAGAAAGGAACAGAGTCCAGCTCTGCATTCAGACTAACAAAGGCAAAGAAAGGCTAGACTGTGAAGCCAGCATGAGATGGAATAAGAGGGACCAGACTCATTGTGAGAGGCTGGCCCGGCCCTCGCAGAGGCGCTAGAGAGGCAGCCCACATAGCGGGCTGCCCCTCTGACCACCCCCAGGGTCCACATACACCCCACCTACTAGGCATCCGCCGGGTCTGACCCATCCGGCTGCGGACCTGGGGTGTGCTTATAAGGGGGTGGGCTTGCGATCCTCCTTGTTTGCTGTACCCCCCCCCCCCCCCCCCCCCGGAGGACAGTCAAAGCAGCAACATCACACACCTCGTCCCTCTACTCCCATAACAGGGCTTACTCAGAGGTACAAACAAGATTCCCTCTTCCTTTGAAACACCCATCTTTCCATTCCAAGAGACACACACGTCTCCCTGCCCCACACAAAAAAGTAGCAACTTGCAGTTGGTAGAAAAGGCTTCATCTCCTTTATTTGGCAGGAGTCCACTTACAGGTGATCTGCCTCTTAAGGAGCTGGCGTCCTAGCTGTGGCCCACTGGACGGAATTGTTATTTCCTCTCTTACCATGAGCTCATAGTCAGATGAAAAATCCAGAAATGCTACATACAAAGACATGTTTTTTGCTGCTGCATCCTTTAATTTTCTTCTGTTTTCTTTTCTTCTTGTCTCTTGTTTTATACAGTGATATTTGTAATTTAATACGTACTGCTATTTTAATTCTAATTTTGTGAAAAGTCGAGTTCTTTGACTAAAACACAATAAATAAATAAATAAAGCAAAGTCCCCAAGATGTCCCCTGCCCCCCCCCCAGATTTTGTCTCTCCTACGCCCCTGGTCTTTGGGACATAGGAGCTCAGAAGAGGAAGACTCTTTCCCTTTAAACTGGTGAGAACAACCAGTCCCAAAGCTAACATTGTACTGAGCTATCTCCCGAGGTCCTAGGAGTTTTCAGAGCTGTTGAACCCCAATGCCAGGAGATCTGCTGCTCATTTCGAGTGCATCATTGTGGAAAGGACGAATACGTCCAAATCTTTGCTGACCCTGTAAGACCCCTTCATCAGGGTGTGGGACTGCAGGAATCAGAAGATTGACCAGGCGATCCGTGTCCTATGTTGGTGCTGCAGAAATGGTGCCAAAACCGCAGAGTGAACCAAGAAGTTGCTGACTGTAGTGCCACAGGTCTTCCGTTGAGACTGCTGCTGAGATACACCGTCCACTGTCCTGCCTTCAGCCATCAGACCAAGGAATCCGGAGGTCAGGTCTAGAGCTGCAACATTGCGGAGCATCCAGCATGAACATTTTCTTCTAATCTAAGGTAATGTGGGGGAAAAGATATTGCTTAGCTGATTCCAAGAAGTCACTCCAGAGCATTTTTGTGCACCTAGAGGTGTCCAGGGTCACCCCCTTTTACCTCCGACTCAAGTCCATTTGAGTGCTTTTACATGTCTCCCTTGTTAACTTTCTGCTTCTATAACACTCAAGACTGGAAGAAATTCTCAGGAACTCTTCGTATTCTGTTGCTTGTCAAGAATTTGAGCCCTCTCCGAACTGCCTTTACCTAGGGTTGCGTTTTTGGACTTGAAAGACTCGCTGTGTGAAGAAACCCTCTCTAGAACCTTGAACCAGGCTAATGTTACACTAACCATTTTCCTCCCTTTAAGTGACTACTATGTTTGCAGAGTAAATGTATTACTGTATGGACCTTTGGAATCTGCAAAGGAATAAGCGATAATACGATAACCTTGTCTTCTCCCTTTTTAGCATTGCTACAAATATAACTGCAAACTAACACAAAAGTGAAAGTGCCCTTTGAAGTGTATTCGCAAGTTTTCTGAAGTGTTCTAGTGTAAACGTCGATTTTAAAGTGATTCTGGTGTGTCTATATATAATTTTATATAAATTATACGTATAAGAGATAGTTTGGTGTTCATGGCTAAGTTTCGGTGTACTTACCTACAGCGCACATCTTCCTCTTATAATCAGCCTGACCGCTCTGCCTCTTTACCAAGGTCTTGAGTTAGTACAGACTGATACTAAGAGTTGGAGATCTACACACCACTGGGATAGCTTGCTACAGTCTTACTACCAGTAGGCCTTTAGGAAAACTCACCTAACAAGTATGTATACTAATACATCGACGCCGTAGGAGCTCTTTTTCCAACCAATCAATGGAGCACAATAGTTCCCCAGCAGGACTACCCTCTGCCTCTAAAGTGTCACACTTCAATATTAGATGCTTGATAGTTTCTAAACTCTTTCTCACCACACAAGCGACACGTGAAATCCATTGGTGAAATTCTTCTTTTCAACAAGACCTCCTTGGTTAAGAACAGGTTCCAGTGTAACCTTAGCAGCAATGTTTGATAGAAATGATTTGGAAATCGGCTTAACATTATAGAAAGTGTTCCTCGCTTTTTATTTCAGTGTGAAAGATGGTTCAACAAGGGGTACTGGTGGAAAATACCTGTCACAGACCATTCTCTGTCATGTTAAGTGTTCTTAACTTTGTCTGGGTTGATTAATTGTGACCAATTGAGAGTTCACTCAAAATATGATCACAAATTCTTGCAACAAATTCGGCCACATTACTAATTTTACCTGTTTGAGGCTTATTAACCAAATGTGTCGCCAAAACTTCATACAATGAATCTGGAATAGGATCGATCCGTTTCTGAAAAAGAGCCAACAGTCCAACGAACACAAAGTGAAAGCCGACCCAATTCAAATCTAATAGCAGAGACTGGGAGAGGTTGAAATATTTAAGACTCTTCTCCAAAGTGTAGCTTCAATTAAATCCTGCCATTTTACCATCACAACCGACTGTAATTCAAAACCATACGTTTTGCCACAATCTTTCCTTCGTAAAAGTCGACTGCAGGTTTGATAAAGAATCGACCAAACCTCTGATCAATCTTAACCAATTGGTTAGGCAAGGCAGAGGACTTTTGTTTTATAATTTCACAAAAATAATTTAAAACCGGCGTCTGTTGAACATGAAATCCCAGATGGATAAAACCATGGGAACGCGCAATTAAGGCCTTCTGAAAAAGCCAGCGACAGAGCACCACCCTTCCTCCCCCTCGAGGATCTTGGTTTTACTGGTAGTCATCTTTAATTCAGTAACACTGGCATAGATTGAGAATCCCTCCAGGAGTTTGTGTAGACCTATCCGGGTGTTGTAGAAGAGGAGATAATCGGCATATGCAATCCATGGCACCCCAACATGGCCCAGTTTTGGAGAGACAAAGGCAGAGTTATTCAAATGCTCATCAACGTCTGAGACTTAAAGTTTAAACGGGCAGGGGGCCAGAACGCACCCCTGCCTCAGCCTCATATGGGCCTTGATACTACGTGATAGATCTCCTTTATTAAGTCTCACTCAAACTGCAATATTGGAGTGCAGCCCTATTAAAAGACTCAGTAGAACTCTCTGCAGTCCCTGTTTAGACCAAAGTCTATTACGGTTCACACTGATGCTACAAATGTTTGACCCGACAGCTTTGACCAAGCCTTTTCTTGGATTATCCCAAGAACCAGGCTGTTTAGATTTGTTGAATGACCTTTCCTAAATCCAGTTTGTAATTGGAGTCTGTGTGGCGACCACCCACTTTTCTAAAATGAAGGGGAACCATTGAAGCAAAAACCTTGTAGTCTGCATCGATCAGCCAGATCTAAGACCACACTTATAAATAGGGACCATATGTTAGCCAATTGCCAGGACTCTGGAAATAGACCTGTAATTATGTTCTTAAATAAGAGACCAGACCTTAAGTGTTTTGTCAGTCCATTAGGACCTGGAGCTCTTGAAATTTTACATTTTATTATAACGTTTAAAAGGGTTTCTGTCTCAGTTGGCATTGCCCAGTCTGTATTTATTATATCATCGCTGATATTACATTTCACAGCATGTTTGTTTCTTGCATAGCCATTAAAATGTTCAAAGAATTCTGACTGCGATTCTGAGACTGCATTTAACTGCATGATTCAGTACTTGGTCTCCTGGGAATTTGCCACAACCCAAAATGCCCGAATGTCACTTTTTAGCAGAATCATCTTTTTGCAGAAGAATAGCCTGATGTGATTTACAAAAGTCTTTATACCGTTGCTTTACTTTTTTAACTGACAATACTTTGAGTATGCCATCACCCAAGCGCTTCAGTATCCTAATGGATCTATGCATTCTCAGCTTTTCATCAGCCATCGCAGCATCATACACATGTTGGCGGCAAGTGGTTTTCCTATTCAGTTTGGGCGCACGATTCAAAAAAGCAAATTTCTTCAATTCGGAAATAAAGGAGACACATATTTGCACATTAAAGACTTCCATTTTGCACTGCAAATTGCTATTAATCACATCGGACATGGCCTTATTTAATGTCTTAATATTCCTAGGAGAACAACAGATCTGAGTCGCACCAGAATTTGTACTTTTCGCAACTTGGCATTGTGGCGATATAGCATTCTGTAAAACATGTGTTAGCTGTTAATAACGAGTGATCACTCCACTCATTGCATTCGATAGACTCAGACAGTTGTCAAACAAGTCCAAAAACATAGTCAAGAGTGGACTTGCTTACTCCCCTTTGCCAGGTTGAATTGAGTACTTTGTCCCCTGGGGCGTTACCATTCAGGGCAATTAGCCCTACTGAGAGCAGTGCAAGAAGCCACTTTCTACCAGCTTCAGTTTTCTCATTCTGTCACACCATATCTTTTGGTATTTCCCATGATTGATTCTCTATTTGTGGGATAAAACAAATTGCATTCGGGTCCCGCGCTAGAATAATATTCCCCTTTTGGGTGATAGTATGCCAACTGTGAATGCACTGAAGAATAACTGATAGAAACTCATCTAGATCTGCAACCCCAGTATGCCAATAGATGTTTATAATCAAAAAATGTAAACGAAAATTCAACATAGACGACTGAGCTAATCAGGGCACCAAAAGGACTACCCAGCACACTGTCCCACTAGGTTCAGGGTGATTTTGTATTAATATTGTATTGTTTATTCATTGATATGGCGCTCCAAGCCCAGAGGTGCAGTACAATGGTACAAGTTACATACATTATACATAGAATTACTGCATTAACAAGGTAGTTACAGTACATGTTTGTGTGCGAAAAAGCAGTGACCGCTTAACGTCAGAGAATCAAGAAAAGAAAGGCACTAATGTAGGGAGGCACTGAAGCAAGCTCGCTGGCCTAGCTAGTGAGCACGTTATTTTCAGTGGTCAATGGCTCTGAGCCATGATTTTGCGTCATTCTTGGAAGGTTTGGAGGAACGGGGTAGCTCTTACAGAGTCAGGCATTGAGTTCCAGAGTTGCGATGCCATGACTAGGGAGCTGCTCCCTCCTGATTTCTTTTTAGTTTAAATTTAGGGATCCTGAGGCTGTTGGTTTTCAAAGTTCTGATAGCCATTTCTGTCTCCCTCCCCCTTATGATCATTGGCTTGTTTTTCAAATCTTATAATATCGAAGCCAAGGCTATTTAATTTCTCTCGTTCAAAGAGGACCAAATCGAATACCAATCTTGAACCAAAATGCAGGATGCAATTATCCATAGACTTTCGATCCCGAAACTCAACCCTGTCCACATCAACAGACTACCATAAACTCGAGGAGGGGATCTCGGAGAAAATAGTTGGTGCATTACCCCGATTTAAACATTGGGTAGACGCCCACCTAACAGACTTATCATTGGCTTCTCTGCCTGCGTAGACTTATTTAGGGGTAGCCTATTGGTGCTATGCAAAGTGTTTTTATTAAACAACTTTTATTCTTACTGGTTTCTAAGCCCATATAGTTATTCCTTGCTTGTCTCAAAATACTGTATGGTTTTTTCAGCAGAACCTGTTCACGTGCTATCAGCATTCATTTTGAATTCCTTTGCACCGTAGCCTTCCTTGTTGTCAAATCTAGAGGAACACCCAATCTGTGTAAATACTGACCTCAATGTTCGAGATGGATCACAATGTGTCACCGTCTTAGGGGTATAAAACCTACCCAGTAGACAGTCCACATTGCTCAGAGGTTTGCTCGTGGGTACAGGAGAAAACATCTGCTCATGCGGCACTGCAAGAACTATCCCACTATTCCCTTAATGTCCAAAATATTGACCAGTATTATTGTAGTGAAAATTACTATTTGACAAGCAGGGTTCATTCAAAGACCGCTCTGGTCCTAATGAGGTAGAGGGGCAATTCAAAAACAGTTACAACCTGCAGTAGAATCACAAGAGCGAGAACCAGGGCCAGGGACCAAACATTTAGCGTCCAACCCCTCAGAGGTTCCTTGGCCCAGGGATTGTATCTCTCCAGCTCTGAAATCTCTCCATTGGCTCCCAGTGGCAGCAAGTATCAAGTTCAAGACCCTCTGCATGGCCGCAGGGCTTTCTGGGGCTAAGGCCTGCAATACCTCCAACTCTCTCTACAGAAATATCTTCCTACTCGAGCTCTTCACTCTTCGATCCTCCCTGAGGGTCAGTCGCTTCTCCAAGCAACAAGTTGGGGGCAGTGTTACGCTCACCTGGTTCCCACAGGGGCATCGATCGGACCCGGACAGCTGCGGTCTCCACCAACGTGATGCGTAGTGCCAAGATGACTGTCTGGACTGGCCCGCCTAATCTCGTCTGCTTGACCCGTAGAAGTATTCTCCTGCAAGTGGAGATAGGGATTTAGCCACCCGTGAATTTTAGTGATGGCCTCCTCCAACTGTTCTCGTTCTCCCCACTTGTCACCTCAGATATCCCCTTTTAGTAACCTCACCTTATGTTTTTAAATGATGAGCTCTCCATCGTGCGTGGCATGCAGGGGCGCATAGATACCAGTTACTTCACTGGTTTGAAGGTACTGGAGGAGTTCCGGAGGAATATTGACTCCGGGGTTTATAAAGTTCAAAGAGTTCAATATGTCCGATGTTCACTCTTGTTCCATTCCCTTGTTGAATTGCAGCTGGTCCAAAAGAATATTGCCTGGAGAAAGCTGATGGCGTTCAGGTAAGAGTCTGTATTACCCAACACTGTCCAGTAAAAGTTGCATGAGTTTAACTTGTTGTTTTCTCTCCCTTTATAGGTGCGGCATATGAAGATGAGGCGTATTAAAGGGTAATGCCTCCGGTGGTAAATCGGGTAAGCCTCTGGTGGTAAGAGATTGTATTTGTTGGCTCACCTTGTTATTTCTTTTGTTTTCCCCCAGGTACTGGAGTTCGACGAAGAAAATGATGGAGGCAGCGCCAAGTCGAAAGATGCTGTGGACTGGCGAGTATGACGCGGCGCTGCTGCTGGCGATACGACGCGTGCTGGAATAATGTCCTTTCCAGGCTCGGAGACGTGCTGGATCCGGAATCGGGTAAGGAATTAAAATAATGTCCGTGATCTAACCTTTTCTCCTTCTTTCCCCTTTTTCTAGGAGCTCCGAATTCGAGGCGGGCGTGGCAGAAGACTGGATGCTGACTTGCAGGCACGGTGAGTGTTACGCTGCAGGATGCAGAATAACGCGAAGCGTGTGCTGCTGTTCGGGCTTGGTTTAAATAGTCTCTTAAGTAGTTCCAGGTAAGAAGTTCCCCAGAACCACACCCGAGTAAAAAATAGTCCCATCCAGGCCTCACGTTGGCTTGGATTCATTTGCCGCATGGTCTGCATGAGATAAGTAATGTCTGACCCTGGCGCCTATGGCGCCAGGACTGGTTTCTAAGATGAGCCTGGCGCCTAAGGTGCCAGGACTGAACCCAAACAGCCTCCAGCCGGGGCTGCTGGGGTTTTAACAAGTATCTGGATGCCTGCTCCCGGGGCTGATGTACTCGATCCGGATGCCCGGGGGTAGGCATCATGACAGGCAGATCTTTCTTCGGCTAGTCCCCCCCCCTCTCGAACAGCCTCCCTGTCTCTCTGAAACTTGAGCAGAACCATCTCCGGGTCTGTAAGCACTGCAAGACCTTCCTCGTTGCTTCTGCCTTCTCTCTTCCTCTCCCCTGCTGATCTCCTGCCTGATGGATGTACTGGTCACCTGGCAACGCTCTGAATTCCAGCCCAAGTCCCTGCTGGTCCTGCTGCATACCCGCACTTCCTCCTGGCACTCCCTGCACTTGTGGTCTGTATCTAACCCTACAGTCCCCTTTCCTGCACTTATTAGACACTGGTTCTAGCACTTTCCTCCTGTTGGCCACACTACATGTGTTCCGATTCTTTGTCCTGCACTTGTCCATCCTCCCACCCCTCCCCTGGCACTTCTCCCCGCTCTGCTGCACTTGTACAATCTCAATGTCACTAGGCCTAGTAAGTTAGTTGTTTTTGTCTCCCTCTGTTTTCCCACCCTTGCCACTTGCCTTGTCGCACCTTGAAACACTTGTGCATAGGTGCGTTATAAATGCCATATCATATCTCGAAGTCTGTATCCAAACTTCCACGTTTCGACAGTGGATGCACCTTTTCAGATTTTGTTTATCCTTCGAGTTGGCAGAGTGGACTGTGGAGATGTTATGCAAGGTTAAAATCCAAACTACTTTTGGTTGGAGGTTCAAATGTTTTTCTTTTTCTAGACACGTTTGTCTTGCTTCCAAATTAGACTGCCATTAACCCCTTAAGTGCCAGGCTATTATGCAAGTCCTTAGCCCTCATCCAAGAGTATTTTTCTCTCTGGGTAGCATGTCGCAAAAGAATGCTCCAACAACCTGTTCTTTGCAGTGGACTACATCATTGGCTGATTAGACTCCACTGATTGGTGGCAGACAACCATAGGTTGTTATAGTGGATAGACTACTGTATCCCAATGGATTCTCTAGAACTCAACCCTGCAAGAAAGAAATACAATAACGTTTCTAAGGTACCTTTTTATCTCTCAGAAAAATTGCCTAGGCTACAAATGTTAACATATTTGATCATGACTCCTGCCTACCTACTAGTGAAATGGCAGTCTTCCAGTGGGTTGCTTGTTAATAGATTCTGGAATCAACAAATTGAGTGAAAGCCCATTAAGGAGCTCTACAACTTATGAATTGAGC
This sequence comes from Ambystoma mexicanum, assembly GCF_040938575.1. Lineage (NCBI taxonomy): Eukaryota > Metazoa > Chordata > Amphibia > Caudata > Ambystomatidae > Ambystoma > Ambystoma mexicanum. The sequence goes on from NC_090938.1 coordinate 132,626,956, forward strand.
ACCCTCTCATTGATTAGCTGCCGAAAATGTGCAAGACTGCACTATTTTAATTGGAAGGGAAGTGTGCACTCTGCTCCCATTTTTCATGGTCAATCTTGTAGTCTGCAGCCTTACCTTGTCCAGTAGAACCACAGGAATTCTGGAACCAATAAGCTGAATCATGGAGGACATTGGACTTATTAGCAAACAGTGAGAACCCATCACAATCTTTCTTTGAGTCTGGTGGGGGCAGTTTGGTGTCAAGCCTCTATGGGACCCTGCTTCAAGAGAAATCATTGATGCTCCTCTCAATGAGTATCCAAAACAAAAAAGTACTGGATTCCTGGAGCATCTGTAATGGACCGTCAAGGCGTGACACTACAGAAGTACAGCTACAACATAACAGTAAAGGCATTGTTGCTGCTCAGAGGAGTCTGTTCTTAACTGAATTCCAACTGGACAGGACTGTCTTGTGGACGGGGGAGGGGGGGGGTAGGGTAGCACACCAGCTGCATACTCCATCTTTAGCAGTTGTTCATCACTGCAGATCAACCCTTTCTCTAGTGAGTCTTTAGTGGTCCTGCTTCCCTATGAGCATATTTATCACTACAGGAACAGAAACGGAGACTAGGATTGCCATTGTAGACCTTGGCGTTTTTGATGTTTTCAGTGAGTGGTCAAGGCCAGCCACTCTCACTAGTCCAAATGTTAAGATGGATTTCTAAAATCTGGCAGATTTTCGGAGCCCCCCCCCCCCTTAGTTCTAGTGAACAGGGGGAACTTTGGGAGTTTAGCCAAAACAATAAAGGTAAGCATGGAAGAGTGTTCAAGGCCAAGTCTCAGGAGAGGTGAGTTGGGTCAGGGGTCCACAATGAGTGCACAGAGTGTAATGTAACTTGTCATTTGTATCACGCCTTTATCCCACTGGTATGGCCTCCAAGCACTGTAGGTGAATGCCCTTGGAGGGTGGGGGGGGGGTCATAGTCAAAGGTTTGGGAAACTGATAAGAGGGGTTTAGAATGCGTGTGTGCATTTTGGCCAAAGCAAAGTGGGGTTGGGGTGGCCAACCATAGCTACCCTTATCAAGCTGACAAATGGATGGCTGCTTTGAAGTTGACAAGACACACCTATTAGACTCGGGACTTGTTTTCAATTCCCTAAAGGTCCTCCTGGCCACGCCCTCTGCAAATACCACATCTCAAAGCAAGGTTTCATGGTGGAAGATTCCTGTGATTAAAGCCTTCATAGAAGGGGTAAAAAGACTTCATCCCCTATTTCCAACCCAACCCCGGGTGGGACTTTAATGTTCTCACAAGATTAATGGGACCAACCTTTCGAACCCATCTCTTTGCTACTGTTACTTAACACATCCCACCATCATCTCCTGGTTCTGCTCGCTAGTCTATGCACAGCATGTGATTCTAAGCAGATTCACAAACATCAGAAGACCTACATTACTTAACGTAATCGTATTTCTGATGATTGTATCTGCTCCCACTCTTCCTCCACTCTTGGAGTAGAAGGAAAATATACATCTTACACCTTCTTTCTTCTGTATACACTCGCACTTTCTGTGAGCCTTCTTCACGGCAGAAAAAACAACCGTTGGGACCTCGACGCATGAAGGGTTTGGGGTACACTACATGTCACATCAGGGATAGTGTTAGTCACGTCCATGGTGATGTCCGTTTTAGGTCTTTTCGGAAAAAATATACAATACTCCGCTATTATCACTAGATGTCGACTATATGCACAGCTTGTGAATCTAAGCAGATACAATCATCAGAAATACAATTGCGGTGAGTAATGTATGTTATACAGAGTTGGTTAATACAATGCATACAATTCCCCAATACACCTGAAAGGGATGGGAAGTAATCGTTCAATTGTATAACCAGTCAGCATGAATAGAAGCCCTAACTTTTGAAGGGGCCCCTGAGGGACCCTCGGATGTGGAAACAAGGCACCATCACCACACACGAACTGATGCGCCAGACACGAGGTTGTATTCCCAAAATCTAGTGTTTATTGCAAAACAAATGGTCCCAGTTGGCCAAATGGTCCCACGCCCCGCGACGTGTCTCTAACAGACCTCGGGGGATGCAAGAGAGCGAAAAACGTACATCAGTTACATATATACAAAATGAGCATCTTACAATCAGTAATGACACATTCGATACCACCCCTAATTCATTCCCTTTGAATTGGAGCTGATGATTGACCATGGTGACGAATATGACACCTCAGACCACCATATTTAGTAATTTTGCAATCTCGAATTTACAGACACCATTCTTTATTTGAGAGAACACAGCGCTTCTGTTTTCATGGGCAAGCTGCGCGTAGGGGACTGGCACATTCCAGGCCTTATATCTCCTGGTTTCGATTCACGCTCTAGAGGTCAGCTTGCTCTCTGGGACCTCGCAGTGCTCAGAAGGGGGGCCGTAAAGAAGAACATAATTCAAACCCTTTAATAGTTTTGTACATTGCTATTCTTTTAAGGATACTCGCTGGCATCTGTGTACTGATTAAAATGCCTTGCTCCTTGCCTTCAAGGATATGTGAGGGAGGGAACCGGGCATTTCTGTCTGGCTCTCCAGCGTAATGTTTCAACATGTCTTTAGTAACCTTGGACCATTGAAGCGGAATAATATCTACAGCAAAGCAATTTTACATGAGGCAAAGTAGCAGCGTTGGAGAGAACAGAGAGAGAAAACAAAATGGCGATTCTGGTCATCTTAAAATGACCGCACTCTAGTTGAGCTAGTAACTATGTAATGACTAATGAGCATATATTCTTAACACCTTAAATGAGGCGGTTGGTCTTCGGCCAACCAATTATCCTGCATTCCCTTCTGTTCGAGGGGTGTCTAATTTTTTCTAGACTGACAAACCCTCCTCTTGGCCGTATGCCAAACGCCTCATCCATACATTACATCCTCCTCCGACCAAGTGTTTAGATCAGACTTGGAATCTGATTCGAACTCTGACTCATATACACTCGATGTCTCCTCCTTATTGTCAATATCGATCACCATTAATTCTTTGATCGTTTTGGATTCATTGCTATTGTGAGTGTTTGGTCTAGTAATGTTTTTTCGTTCTACCATTTGTAATAATTTCAGTGCATACTATGGGGAGACAATGTATGCAACAACAACATGTCACGAATATTCCGAGAATTGCTACTAAGATTGTAAATAGCTTCCATCCCCAGGACCGCAACACTTCCCAGAACCAGGAGCTTATGTTCAATTCCCAGCCTCCTTCAGGGGGGTGAAGAACAGAGCTTAATACATCCAATTTTCTTATCGTTTCGAAAACCGTGGGAGAGGAGTCGCTTACAAATACGCAACATGCTGATCCCACGATTTTGCAAACACTGCCGCGATCAACTAAGATTACATCTAGGGCCATTCTATTTTGCAGTGACATCAATCTAATTCCTTTTTCCTCAAGAGTCATGTTATATAATATGTCGGTTGTTCCATTTATTGTTTCTTGTAATATTCTGGACAGTCGTCTTATATTGTAAGAGTTTATTGCTTGGCCCCAAAATGGTATAAATGATTTTGCTATGTCTTCTACAATCAACCCGTCTTCAATATTCCGGCGAGGTCGTGACCTGGTCAATTTGGCTATATCTGCTATTTTTGAAAGAAACACCCCAGGAAACAGCCTAAATAGCAAGTACCTCCCCAGTTTCTATGATATGATTTTTCTCCACATATGAAGTACACAGGATCTCCCACATATATTGGTTCCACTTCTTTATCAAGGAATGCTATGTTTTTCCATCTAGTGAATGTCCCCACCTGAAAAGAGCCCTTCTGTAAACAAAAAGGGACCGAACGTGGATTATAATTTACTGTATAGGAAGGGGGCTTTGCATCCTTGTTTCCTTCTGGGTTCATATGAAACGTGATCACAGGTGATTTATAAGGCACAATCTATCCTGTGGCATTATTTCTGGTGTAATTAATCGTGTTTTATGGAATATGGAGCAACCCACCGGTTTCATAATCACTTCCTCGAATTCATTCGTTTGTTTTGTCTAGTTGACCAGTTTCACTCTCGTTCCATTTCCCATAATATAAGGCACTCGGAGAGGCATAGCATGCAGAGGTCAATGGCAGGGGCTGTACATACCATCCTATTCCCTTACCACCATGCTGGGGCAAGTGGGCGCAAATCCAACAGTTTTTTCTTAGTATTGAGTGTGTCGTATTCATTATCAATAGTAATGTGTTCCCATACCCTTTCCTATGTCTCTCTTCCATTGCGGACAAGGTATAGGAAATCACATGAACTGGGCTTTCCGTCGTGGAAATGTTCACAACAGGCAAAAGTACCTCTAGAGGGTGCATTTCCTCCAAGTACCCTAATACTGATACGGTCAATATTGGGGCTAATATACTCATTATACACATTATTGTTGGACCCAGCATACAATTCTTTCGACCGTGTCCTTTTTTCACCTTACTATGTACTGCGTTTAACTCATTATAAGCATTGGTGCAGGAGGGGACGTTTGCTGGTTCCGGCATCTTCTCTCGTGTTCGTCGTGAATATTCTCCTGTTGATGCGCTTGTTGGAATGTTAGAGAGTTCGATAAATGTCTAGTCTTTCCATGCCAGTTCTTATCAGCCTGGATTGCTTAGTCGTTTGGCAAGATCTCTGTGCATTCGCACATTGCTCTAGAGTTTCAGAGCAGTTGCCTTTGTACCATGCGCGCCCCGCTTGTCCGCTCGGGTTCCGGACACATGGATTTAACACTGAGGAGTTGCGTTTGTTGAGCTGTCTGGCTTGCACAACCCTCACGCCACTGCTCTAGGCCTCCGGTTCCTACTTCATCCAAGAATAGAAAACCGAGGCAATAAAATCACAAAAAGATGAAGGCTTGATCACTCTTTTTTTCTGCTCCGCAGTTTATACCGATTTGCTCCCGGTATCGTGTGGTCGACAAATAGTGCGGGTGCACTTCCGGTCTCAAGGTTGGAGTCATCCTGGGGCGCAATGGCAGATGATGATGGGCGCCCAGGCGACGATGCAGGCTCTGCTGGACAACGTTGGGGCATTCTTTGCCCTTCCTCTTTTATGGCAATCTCATCGGTCTTTGTTTCAGGATCGGGCAGTTTCTGTGGCAAAGAACTGGTAATTGTATTTTTCGTGTCTGGAACCGCTGTCTGTTTCTGGTCGTTCTCCCAATCAGTCAAAGTGTCAAGTGGTGGTGAGACTTTCTTGGCGTGCGTGGCATGTATCCACACCTTTCGTCCATCCACTCGTATCGCCATCTGCATAGTCTGGAAGATCTGGTAGGGCCCACGCCACCTGGGTGCTAACGATGTTTTCTGTTCAAAATTTTTCACTAGCACCCAGGTTCCTGCCTCCAATGCGTGTCCTGGCCCAGTGTATCTTATGGGCAGCGCCTCCTGCACCTGCTGATGAATCAAACGCAGTTTTTGCATTAACAGATTACAATAAGTGCTGAGTACAGGATGTTCCACTTCCCTCAGCCTTTTCGGCTGAGGTGCACACCAAACATTTGCTGGTCTCCCCATAATTTCGTACGGGGAGAGCCCAGTTCTCGTCTGCACAGATGTTTGCATACACAGTAGCGCTATTGGCAATGCATCTACCCAACTTAGCTTGCTACCTGCACAGATCTTGATAATCTTGGACTTCAAGATTCCGTTGTGGCGTTCACTAAGACCGGCCGACATCGGATGTCTCGAACAATGGAATCGCTTATCGATTTGGAGGCCTGCACAAATCTGCAGTATCACTGCACCTACAAAATGCGGACCGTTGTCCGACCATATGACACGTGGCAGACCAAAGCGAGAGAAATACTCCTTCAGCATTGCTTTCACCGTGCTCATGGCAGTGCAGTCTTTTAATGGATACGCTTCCACCCACTTGCTGAACGCACATATGACCACCAGAACATACTTCAAGTTTTGGCATCTCTCCATTTCTATGTAATCAAAATGGATCAACTCAAATGGCAGAGGGAGGGCCAAAACTGCCTGTTGGAGTCATTGTTCCCTTTCCCACATTGTGTTGTAGGCACGTGATACAATTCTGTACCAACCTCTCAGCATTCTTTTTTATGAGTGGATTTTCCCAGACTGTGGCTAGATGTTGAATTATTTTCTTTGCACAAATATGGGTGGGACTGTGAGCCATTGTAACCATTGCATTTACATAGGCATTTGGCAACATCCAATTCCCGCTCTTCTTGTCCACCCAACAACCCTCCAGATCCAATTCTGCAGAGCCCTCAGCCCACCCTTGCATTTCATCAACAGTGGCTTCCGCCTGCATCTCTTTAACAGTGACAATTCCATTCTCTATCATACAGGGTACTTCCTTCGATTGTACTGTTAACATTTTTGTATTCAAATCAGTGGTAGTTTGTTTCGCAATTCTGTCTGCAAATGCGTTTCCCCTCTCCCACCTTGCATGTCACCTTTTTATGAGCTTCACATTTTACTATTGCCAAGTGCTTTGGACACGTAAGTGCAGACAGCAATCGTACAATCAAAGGGCCATTTTGGATTCTAACCCTGTGTGATGTTAGAAAACCTCTCTCGGCCCACAGTCGGCCACAATTATGAACCACGCCAAAGGCGTATTGGCTGTCAGTGTATATGTTCACGCTTAGATTTTCAGAAATTTCACAGGCTCTCGTTAAGGCAAGTATTTCCGCTGCCTGGGCGGAGTTGTAAGGAATTCTTTTACTCTCTACAATGCTTTTTAACGTGGTGATGGCATATGCGGTAGTTGATGTGCCGTCAGGTAATTTAAAGCAGGAACCGTCACAAAACAGTTCTCCATCTGGTTCTTTTAGTGAGGTATCAATCAAATCAATTCTCCCTTTTGTTTCTTCCTCAGTAACCATTAAGCAATCATGGGGGGGGGGTGGTGATTCATTTCCACCAAGGTCTTCCTTGGGCATTGGCATTCATTCTGCTGGATTCAAAGCGCTACACCTCATAATTTGGATGTGGAGTGCGAACACTATTTCATATCTAGTTAATATAGCAGAGGTGAGGTGTTTGCGTTCTATTGAGTAGAACGTCTATGGCATGTGGTACCATCAAAATTAAAGTGTGCCCCAATACCATCCCTTCTGTTTGTTTCACTGACGCAGCAGCCGCTGCAACAGCTCGCAAACATTGTGGTAGTGTGCGCGCTACAGGGTCCAGCGCAGAAGAAAAATAACAGCACGGCCTATTTCTTCCACCTTGTTACTGTGTTAAAACAGAACGCGCAGCCTTCATTCTCATGCACAAACAACCTAAAAACTTATTCATAATTTGGCATGCCCAAAACTGGAGCAGAACACAATACAGTTTTTAGCAAATCAAATGCTTCCACTGCAACGGCATCACTACATCCTTCTTTGTCAACTCCACCATTGGCTTCACAATTAACGCAAAATTCACAATCCACTGACGACAATAAGAAGCCATGCCAATTATAGCTCTGACTCCTTTCTATGTCTTTGGAATAGGCATACCAGAAATGCTCTCTATTCTCTCCGGCGTTAGTCTTCTCCCTTCTTTTGAGAGTAGGTAACCCAAATAAGCTACCTCCTTCTGACAATACTGAAATTTCTTTAAGCTTGCTTTATGACCATGCGCAGCTAGATGAGTCAATAACGAGACAGTACCTTTTCTACAAATCTCTCCTGTGTCAGCAGCAATTAATAGGTCGTCAATATACTGGAGCAATACACAGCCTGTCGGAAGTTCTAGCATATCTAGCTGTTCTTTTAATACTCTACTGTATATACTCGGACTTTCAGTGTAGCCTTGTGGAATGCGTGTAAATGTGAATGATTGTCGTCCTAACTTGAAGGCCAACAAATATCTGCTTTCCTTGTGTACTGGAATGCTGAAGAAAGCATTCTTCAAATCAATAACACTAAAGTATTCTGCCGAAGCAGGAATCATAGTCAAAATTGTGGTAACATCTGGAACTAACGGGAATTGGGGATCTACTCCTTTGTTTAATGCACGCAAATCAATTATAAAACGGTACGGTACCTCATTACCCCCTTTCTCATACACCGGAAGAATGGGGCTGTTGCATGTGCTGCCTGTAATCTCTTCAATCACTCCCAATTTCACCAAATCAGAAACAATACTTTTCAATCCTTTCTCTCCTCCTGCTGAAATTTTATACTGCGGGATGCGCGGTAACGTTACCCCTTCTTTTAAACCAATTTTCACTGGCTCCATCTTCAAGCATCCCACATCATTGTCATTCACTGCCCAAATACAAGTCGGCACCTCATTCAATTCCCCTGTTAAAGGTTTAGTCACAAATTCAGATGTTGGCATATTCTGAGGAGAAATAGTCCAGAATACCCCATCTGGTGTACAGCGGATAACTGCGCTTAGTTTTTTCAATAAATTCAATCCCAGGAGATTTTCCCCACAATTCTCTGTTAAAAGAAATGGACAATGTTCAGTAAAAGGCCCTATTGTCCCTGCTACTGATTTGGACTCAGGGTTTATTACTGGGGTACCTGCGAATCCTACTGCGATATTTTGTCGCCCTGACAGAGGTATATCTGAAACCAAGTGATGGTCTATCGAGCACTTCTGTGCCCCCGTATCTATGAGGAATCTATGCTCTTCATTCCCGACTTTCATCTCTACGTAGGATCCTTTCTGATTCACGGGAATGGACACCGGTTCCGACCCATGTCGTGGGCTGTCCTATTGCGGTAACAACACATCAGCCCAAGTGTAATCACTGCTATTATTGTAATATGCACCCGATTGAGTATCAAAAATGTTCCAGCCTCTTCCTCTATTTCCATTTTGTATACCCTGCTGATTTTGACTCTGGGTAAAAGTAGTTTGATTTGGAGCCTGGCCTTGATTCTGTGCACCATTCCCTTGATTATTCTGGTGTAGCTGCATATGGTTTCTGTTGTGGCCATTTGTTCCTGGGTGCCTTCTGGGCTGCCTTCTCTGACCATACCCGCCTCTATTTTACAAGTGTGGACATTGCGCTCGCCAGTGTCCTTCCTCTCTGCAATACGCACATTGATTTAATCCCAAAAGCCCTCCATGCATGTTTAAATTATTTCTGCCCTGTGCATTTCCCCTTCCCCTGTTGTGTCCTGATACTTGCTGGAGTAACACCCCTACTATCGCCCGCAGGGCTTCTATTCTTATTTGCAATGGGTACTCATTACATATTTCATTTATTTCCCCCACGGAAGTCCTTGGGCTTGACATCCATCTCATTGTCTCCCGCATACACACCCGCAGTCTGTCTCACACCTGTCTGCCCCGGTGGCGGCAAAGATTTCTGCTGCATATAAGGTTCCGCCGCTTTCTTCCTACCTCGCTCAATATCCTTCCTCCTATACCTCGGTGTGGGAAATACTTCAGAATATTCCTCATCAAGTTCATTCTTAAGCCCAAACAGTCTGCTCACATGCTCTTTTATTTCTTCATCTCTCCCTCTACAACGGGCTAATGCATTCAAATCCAACAATCGTTGCAGTGGTAACTTCCCAATTAACTTTTTCCATTGTGCCGACAAATATTCCCCCATGCATTCCAACAATACCTGTCTCTCATTGTTCCTTCTGAAGTCATACAGTGAAGCTAACGTGGATGCCCCATCATGCTCGTCTATATACATTTCCGCCTGCTCTTGCAGCTCACGCTTTCTCTCCTTGCTGATCGCGCTGTGGGTCACTCTCATACATTCACTTTGTTCAAATTCGCTCATTGAGGGGGCAGCCGGGACAGAGGCACCCTCTTGGGCTGGACGTGCGGAGGGGGCAGTGAGAGTGGGAGATCTCTGTTGGGGCTGTGTTAACTGCGAAACACTCTGGGCTGGCTGACTAGTGGGCAGTGCAGTTACTGATGCAGCCTGTGGCTGTGCTGGGGATGGAAGGGGCTGAGCAACGGGAGGAGGGTTGAGCGGCAGCTACTGGCATAGTCTTTTTAGTCTCTCCCCTCGGGCCTTGTTTTGTTTCAGTTAATAGTTTGTTTATTAATTTGTCTGATGAGTGTAGCTCTCTTTGTGTATATATTTTTCAATATTCAATTGATCGCGTCTATTTGCCTTCCTCAAACTATTACTCCACTCCTCCTCCTTTTCCCTCAGCTTTCTCTGCTTTTGACTTATGCCTGCGCGCATGCTTCTCTCTACTTCTAAATCGGAGCATTGCTTCCCTCCTCCAGTCCCTAAGGATATCAAGTGCCGCACGGCGTGCTTTCTTACTTATCAAAACCTTTTCCAGGTTATCTATCCGATCCATCTCAAAACTACCATTCCTCGGCCACTGAAGATCATCCTGCTTTCTGGTTTGCTTATGCCAAATTTCACAAAACATTATTGTTCCCACACCATACTTCACATACATATCATAAGCCGGCGTTCCCCCTCCCCCCCCCCCCCCGCCCGGAAGCGCGACCTGGCCAGTTTCCAAAGATTGTTCGCCGTAGCGGAAAAACCCCGCTAAGGTGGACAATACCTCAGGCATGTTTTAACCTTACCCTTGGCTAATCAAACTTACTCTGGGTGTTTGATTTTGCAAAATCAACTCTCAACTAATGTCAGGATCGCTTACGAATCGGGGCACGACTCACCTGATTAGTCAATTTGTCTTTTCAAGACACAATTCGTCCGTATACTGACGCAACCAATGACGTCGTGTCTGCGTATCTTGGCTCGGCCTCGTTTCTGGACCCTCGTCCCCTTGTTCGCTGGCCGGGGACGTCGATCAGGGATCAGCTCTGTGCATATCTGCAGAAAGGAATCTCACCACTTACGCAGGCCGCCCCGAACACCTCTTGATCCCGGCTCGATCGCTCCCGTCCTCGCCATTCTTACCGCCTTCCTTATTTTGCAACGTACACAATGGAACAAGTGGGAGAGGGTCCCTATTCGGGCGCCATCTTGAAGGGGCCCCTGAGGATCCCTCGGATGCGGAAACAAGGCACAATCACCACACATGAACTGATACGCCAGACACGAGGTTGTAGTCCCAAAATCTAGGCTTTATTGCAAAACAAATAGTCCCAGTTGGCCAAATGGTCCCACGCCCCGCGACATGTGTCTAACAGACCTCGGGGGACGCAAGAGAGCGAAAAACGTACATCAGTTGCATACATATATATAAAATGCGCATCTTTCAATTAGTAATGACACATTTGATGCCGCCCCTAATTCATTCCCTTTGAATTGGAGGCAATGATTGACCATGGTGACGAATGACACCTTAGACCACCATATTTAGTAACAGTTTGCAATCTCGAATTTACAGACACCATTCTTTATTTGAGAGAACACAGCGCTTCTGTTTTCATGGGCAAGCTGCGCGTAGGGAACTGGCACATTCCAGGCCTTACTATCTCCTGGTTTCGATTCACGCTCTAGAGGTCAGCTTGCTCTCTGGAGGCTCACAGTGCTCAGAAGGGGGGCCGTAAAGAAGAACATAATTCAAACCCTTTAATATTAGTTTTGTACATTGCTATTCTTTTAAGGAGACTCGCTGGCATCCGTGTACTGATTAAAATGCCTTGCTCCTTGCCTTCAAGGATATGTGAGGGAGGGAAGCGGGCATTTCAGTCTGGCTCTCCAGCGTAATGTTTCAACATGTCTTTAGTAACCTTAGACCATTGAAGCGGAATAATATCTACAGCAAAACAATTTTACATGAGGCAAAGTAGCAGCGTTAGAGAGAACAGAGAGAAAACAAAATGGCGATTCTGGTCATCTTAAAATGGCTACACTCTAGTTGAGCTAGTAACTATGTAATGACTAATGAGCATATATTCTTAACACCTTAAATGAGGCGGTTGGTCTTCGGCCAACCAATTATCCTGCATTCCCTTCCGTTCGAGGGGTGTCTAAGTTTTTCTAGACTAACACTTTGAGCCCAATCCGAAGTTGAATGAGGCCTTGTGCCCAAATATCCACAAAGTACCTTTAGAAGATGGGACAAAGTTAGGGAATCTTTCTTGGATGTGAAGATTGTGCCACACGTCTTTTAAGGGATTTTACAGGTAAGTAAATAGCTTTTCCTAGCTTCTAAAGAAGCTTTTTCAACAAAAGCTTAAAATACAGTAGAAGTGAATATAAATCAGTTCTTCACAAAGGTTATATTGGCGCAGATGGGGGCACCAGTAAGTATAGACTACTCACCCCCTTATGCTGATTTTCCCAAAAGAAGGCTGGTTGAATGGGGGTAGCTGGAGGTTGGCTTTCCCGCCGTTGTATCCAGTAAAAGATGCTCTGGAGCTGAGGGTTCAAGGACATTTTCAGTCGTGTCCAGGAGCTGAGTGCAACTCTTTCCAGTGAGGAAATGCTGCAGGCACTGATGCAGGACTCTTTAGGATGCTCTACCAGATTGGGGTGGGGGGGGGGCTGGTTTCAGCGACAGTTATCGCACACAGGTGACAGCAGGCGTCTCAGTGGTCTCAAACATAGGGAGCCTTCCACAACAGGACCAGACGATGATGAAACTTGGCAGGAAAGCGACTCCTAGGACTAGCTGGAGACCCCTGATGTTCTGGGCAAACGAATGCAGAACAGCGACGCTTCTGGCACAGTAGCCCAAAACAGAGCTGATCAGTCCACCGGGGTGGTCCAGGCACACTTCCGAAGGCCCCAGGCAGCAGGATTGTGAGAAGTCGTTGAGACTGGTTGTTCCCACCAGTCCAAAGGGTCAAAGCACCAGCAAAGGTCTTCTGAGATCTGGTAGTCCAGCAGGGCTTCACCGGGACAGCAGCAAGAATGGTCGCCAGGCCTCTACAGGATTTGTCCTCTGATCTTCTGTCGATTGCACAGCTACCCAGGATACTTAGTTCCTCTTCTGATCTGCTGGAATGGCTGCAGGGCTCCTCTTAACCTAAATTCAGGTGAGTGATCAAACTCAGCCCTCCAACAGCAAGGATCTTCACCATTCCTGCACATCAGCAGTGATCCAATCAAGGACCACTGTAGGGTTAACTTATGCATGCACACCAGACACACTGGCACCAGTATGCAAATTGGGGCCAGTCAGTCCCAGCCCACTTCCTGAGCCCATACACACAGTAGGGTCATTTAAAGTGTCCGCATTGCACTGTATTGAAAGATACTGTGTGCAATAAGAAAGTTACCCAAACAGATAACATGTCAAAAGACAAAAGGGGAACATAGTTTACCAGTACTGACAGTCTCGAGGACTAGTCATTTTCCCCATGAGCAAAAGGCAAGTGAAAGCCTTCACTTCTCTGCAGTAAGTCAGGACAAGGTGTAAAATCAAAGCAAAAGGTCTGGGGAGTGTGGGGGGCATAGAATATGGAGAAAAGGTTGCCTAAAAGGGAAACTTTGTAGCACTAAGCAAAGACTTATTAAAGATGGGGATTTGAGGCTTAAGTTTTACATTGTTGGTACCGTCGGAAGCTGGTTCATCCAAACCTATAAGACTGTCCTGGTCCAGTGGAAACTGGTCCTTCAATGCTCTGAAATACTGAAAACTAAATGATATGCCTAAAGTGCCCATTTAACATTACATTCCAGTGGGGGGGGGGACATTTGAACACTGAAATATTCAAGTGAATGGTTTTCCTACCTATAACCTGCACAGCATTTTACCCAAATTCACAGAAGGGTGTTACTTTAAAAACCTTTATTGGGCCAGACACATTACCTACATTCATGCACTCAGGGTTGGGCCCCAACTTTGTAACATGGATGATGGCCAATTACCAAGCCCCCTCTACACAACTGAGAGCCAATGGGATCAGATCAGAGAAAATAAATATCACCAGAGGAACAAGACAAAACAGACCCAACCATCAAAGAAAAATACATGCTTAGCTGGGGAGAGGGACCTGGGATGCGACATGGAAGAGTGGGGGCAAGTCTAATCCAGACTGCACAAAAGCACCCAGTGTATCACAGAGTGGGGGAATGCAAAGTCTGCTGTAGATATTACACTACCCCGGAACAATTAAACAAAACCAATCCACACATCCCGGCGGGATGTTGGAGAGGCTGCGCAGACGGGGGCTCTGTTTCACTTAGTATGGGCCTGCCCAAAAGCCGGGACTTACTGGAGGGAGGTGCTCGAGCAGATAAAAGGGATCATAGGTCTCACAATCCCATGGGATCGGGGAATAATTCTACTGGGAGAAACAGGGGTGGGGGGAGCTATCCACTCACTGGCCAGATAGCTCGCCTATGTGCACACCTGTTAACAGCCGCCAAAATAGCATTGGCCCGACTCTGGAAGAACCCAGTGGGGCCCTCAATCCCAATCTGGTGATCCAAATGTTGGGAAATTATAGTAGCAGAAAAGATTAGTGATCCGTTCAGGGAACCTGAAACACTTTGCGAAACACATGGGAACCCTTTATGGATTATGCCGAGAAATACCCAGGACTCACCCGGAGACCATCACTGAATCGATGTCTACAATGAGATATTCTGGAAAGCGAAAGGACATGGTCTCACCCTACACCCCATGTGGACATGGTCAGCGCATGACCCCCAGTATGACGCTTGCGATGAGAATTTACTTGAATGCACCTCTGTTGTGATCTGTATGTGTTGAAATGCTGATATGATGTCACTGTATACATATCTTGAAATGCCTAATAAAATAGTTTGAAGGAAAAAAAAAACTTTATTGGTTGCAATTTTTTTTTTTCTGTGTTCTTTTTTTACTTCATCTTGGACCATCCTCTGCGGCACACAGTTGGCCTTGAATGTTCAGCCGTTGTTACCATTCGGAGAACATGGGGGGGGAGCCATTTTGCCCAACTTTGGGCAAGGTTCTCATCCCCCAACACGGGGCTGAGAGAAATCAGGCTAGCGCTCAAATACCCAAATCTGTGGGAAGATGGGATTGGTCAACCCTTAGCCCACCCATTCTACTTCGCTTGTCCTCTATGTATGTTTTTGGCTACTCTTAAAATTTGATTGTGAAATCATGGAGATTGTGCTTCGGAGAAAGGACATGCCCCTAGTCCAAATTGCAGGTAGGTTGTCCTATTTAATCTACAATAGGCTACATTTCTACTTTGCCAACCAAATAGAACATTTCGAGGGGATTGGGTCCTCTGACGTATTCCATATCTGACAGTAATCACCACAGCTGTGCTGCTTCGGAAAATCTTCGGCGTCTGCGTCCTGCATCGATGACGTCGATATGCCGCCCTCGAGGACCTCCTCCGACGGCCGACATCACTGTATGTTATAAGTAGGACGCACAACGCCCGTAGCCTCAGTTCCGTTTTTTCCGCGAATGTGTTTGCTTCGGGAATCTCGGCGCGCCTCGACTCTTTGGAGTTTCTGTTTGCTCGGTTCTTCGAACCTGTTTGGTGTTTGTGAAATATTTCTTCGTGAAGATGTCTACCTCGTCTTCCACACCGCGTCCGGGCTTTAAGAAGTGCGGGGACTGTGGGTCCAAGATGTTGGTCACGGACTTGCATGACGCCTGCCTCTGGTGCCTCGGGGAGGCCCATGACACGGATGACTGTGTTGACTGCCAGTCGCTCACGTCGAAAGCCTTGCAGGAATGCAAGAAGAAGTTATCGGTAGGTAAGGTGTCCAAGCCCCGGAAGTCGAGGTCTGCGGGGCTTTCGACGGACGACTCGAGGGGCGACTCTCCGCGTCGTCGTCGGAAGTCAAGTGGATCTCGGTCCCAGAGTCAGTCTCGCCACCCCTCTGCCTCTTCGTGGCACTTCCGGAAGCGCAGTCATTGGTCGCCTTCCCCGTCCTCATCCGAGGACTCCGCCGTCGGCGGGTCGCTCACCCCACCAAGCATGTGACACCGGAGGAATGGGCTTCCTTCGGGAAGAAAATGTTGGCGATTCTCGAATCGCAGGGCACTGGACAGTCCGCGCCTCCGAGTGGGGTCGGTCGTGATCAGCCGAGAGACTCCGCTCGCACGCCTTTGGGCTCGGGTGGTCGTCACGATTCGCGGGAAAGCCGCTCGGACAAGGGAATCTTTCTCGGCATGCCCGGTCCAGGTCCCGGTCCTCGACGCGCTCAAGACCGCATGAACCTGTGAAGTCTTCGAGGAAGACATCGACGCCTGTGACGCCGAGGTCATCGACTGACTCTCGAGGCTCTGCCTCCGAAGAAGTCGTCGACGCCATCGGCACCCAGGATGTCAAAGGACGCGCTCGGGGCTCTGCCTTCGAGGCCTGTGTCGACGCTGTCGGCGCCGCGTCAGTCGTCAACGCCGTTTCACTCGACGCCTTTCGAGGCTGTGTCGACGGGGGTACCCCGTGGCTCGCGGGGAACCACCTAGAAAGGCTCTGGTCAAGCATGGCTTTGGTTCAAGTTCTGTGCCTTCTTACCGCCATCTGGAGTTTATTTCAGAGGTGGATGAGGGCTCTGATGATGGCATGGTGCCTGACACGGTGCCAGACGAGATTCTGTCGGGCCGTAGCCAGTTTGAGGACCTGTGGCAGTCCCTGCATGATGCTAGTGGGCTGGACACCTCTCCGGAGGTGGAGTTTTGAAGGCCTGAGCCTGACTCTCATGCCGATTCTTTGTACCGGCGCCTTATGTCAAGGGTCACCGAGTACTTGGGATGGTCTTCTCCCCAGGGGAGTTTGTTCAGGATGACCTTACGGATATCCTCGACATTGGTCCACCAAGTGACCCGGTACTGCCGTTTCATATGGCTCTACAGAGGAGGGTGGCGGCGGCTTGAACTGCTGCGGAGAGTCTCCGGCAGTGAGCAAGTCTTTTCCACGAAAATACTGCCCAGCCAGTAGTGACCCCTGCTACTTGTCCAAGCACTCCGGAGAGTTCGGAGAGTTTAGTGGTGCAGGCGGCTACGGCCCTGGCCAAGCAGGCGTCGTACCCTACCATCCCTCCTGATGGGGACGACAAGCGTTTTGACGGCTGGGCGAAGAAAGTGTTTTCTGCAGGGGGTATGGCGCTTCAGGCAGCCAACTCCATATGTACCTTGTCTCGTTTCACGCACACTCTGTGGAACTGTTTCCTTGGCGGCGGAACATATTCCCGAAGGGGACGAACGGGATGGTTTCCTTGCCATGGTTCAGGGTGGCAAGGATGCCATGTGCGAGGCCGTTCAGTCGGGTTTGGACATGGCAGATTGCATCAGCCGGTCCATGGCGGCGAGCACCGTGATACGCAGGTTTGCGTGGTTGCGGAAGTCAGGGTTTGCTCCTGATGTGCAGGCCCAGCTCCTCAACATGCCCTTTGATGGGGAACATCTGTTTGGCAGCAAGGCTGACGAGAGCCTTTAAGAGGTTGCAGACCTCGAAAGCTGCAGCGAAGTCGTTGGGTGCGGTAGTTCGACAACCTCTGCCTTTTCGTCCTAGGGGACAGCAATGGAGGGGAGGTTCCTTTCATTATTACTCATCCTTTGGTAAAGCGAGAGGAGCTGCCAGTCAAAGGGGCCACCGTAGGAGTGCCAGAAGTGGAAAACAAGGTACTCGAGGTGCCAAGGCCACTCGGGCTGTTGCCTCTTTGCCCTCAGGCAAAGCCGCAGCCGCTTCAGCTCAGTCATGAGGCCATGTCGCATGGTTCGCCGGTTCGGGGAAGGCTGGCGCAGCATCTTGCGGAGTAGCGCGCCATTACTTCAGATGTGTGGGTTCTGGAGATCATAACCCACGGCTACTGTCTTCCTTTCCGGCAGAGGCCTCAAGACAATCCACCGGGGAATCTCTTTGAAGAGTCCGGATCCGCTCCTTGCGCAGGAAATTCAATCCCTGCTGGAGAAAGGCGCCATAGAACTGGTGCCTGTAGCGGAGAGGAACAAGGGATGGTATTCCCCTTATTTTTTGATTTCCAAGAAAGATGGGGGATTGAGACCCATCATGGACTTGCGCGGTTTGAACAAATTCCTCAAGAAGGACAAGTTCAAGATGGTTACTCTCAAGTCCTCCAGGCCCTTCAAATTCAGGACTGGTTGGTGTCTCTCGACCTCAAGGACGCTTATTTTCATGTGCCGATCCATCCAACGCACAGGAAGTACCTGTGGTTCGCGGTTGGCAACTCGCCCTTTCAGTTTCGGGTCCTGCCGTTCGGATTGACCTCCGCCCCGAGGGTCTTCACCAAGCTCATGGTAGTGGTTGCAGTGCACCTCAGGAAAGGGGGATTCATGTCTACCTCTACCTGGACGATTGGTTGATCAGGGCGCGCTCTCCCGAGCAAGTCCTGGAAGCAAGTCCTGGATCATCTGTCGGTCACCTGCCACTCCCTCCACAAGCTGGGCTTCTCCCTCAATTTGAAGAAGTCCCATTTGGCACCAACTCAGAGGCTCCAGTACATCGGAGCAGTGCTCGACACGTCCCTGGGGCAGTGTTTTCCTCCCCAGGTGAGGGCTCATCACATTCAGCAGATGGTGCACAAGTTTCAACTTGCCCAGACTCTCCCAGCGTTCGTGTTCTTGAGATTGCTCGGCCTCATGGCATCCTGCATTCTTCTGGTGCCAGAGGCCAGGTTGCGGATGAGATCTTTGCAATGGGCACTCAAGCTCCAGTGGTCTGTCCTCCGGCAGGATGTCGGACCCTGTTCAGGTGCCGTCTTCAGTCGCCCAGGAGATTCTCCTGGAGATCTTTACCCTTTGGGGGACCCCCTCAAGTGGATCTCTTCGCCTCCCAGTGTCAACCGGAAGTGCGAGAGGTTCTGCTAGCTGGAATTTCCTCCAAACGGAGCCTTAGGAGACGTGTTTATGGTGGAGTGGTCTTTCCCACTGCTGTACGCATTTCCTCCAGTACCCGTCATCCCGCAAGTACTGCGGAGGTTCTGTTCCCGGATGATCCTCATTGCTCCGGCGTGGGCACGGAGGACGTGGTACCCAGACCTTCTCGACTTGTCCATCTGCCCTCCACGTCGTCTTCCCTACCGAGACGATCTGCTCTCACGGGAGGGGGTCAGGTTCTCCATCCAGAGGTCAGGTCCCTCAACCTTCACGCTTGGTTTCTGAAAGGTTGAGGTATAAGGATTGGGACCTCCCTGAAGAAGTGATGGAGGTGTTGCTCTCGGCCAGAAGGCCTGCAACAAAGTCTCTGTACCGTTGCCGTTGGAGAAAGTTCTGCGACTGGTGCAGGGTTAAGAATGTGGATCCTTTTGCATGTGAAATCCCCATGTTTCTGTCTTTTTGGCTTTCTTTGGCCCACAGGGGCCTTCAAGTGGGTACCATTAAAGGTTACCTGGCGGTGCTGTCCATTTTTTAAGCGCTCGTCTGAAGAGTGTTCCTATTTTAAAATTCCTTTAATTTCTCAGTTTCTGAAAGGGCTCACTAATGTGTTCCCTCCGTCGCCTTTCCAGGTGCCCGGTTGGGATTTGAACCTTGTTATCAAGTTTCTGATGGGCGCTCCGTTTGAGCCTTTGCATACATGCCCTTTGAGACTGTTAACTCTTAAAACTGTATTTTTGGTTGCGGTCACTTCCGCTCGCAGAGTGAGTGAGTTACAGGCACTTTCAGTTAAGCCACCCTTCACTGTGTTTCATAAGGACAGGGTTGTCCTTAGAGTTGGTCCTTCTTTTCTTCCGAAGGTGGTATCGGAATTTCATTTAGGCCAGAAGGTTGTTCTTCTGGCATTTTATCCTCCACATCCTGGTAAGGAAGAGGAGAGGCTCCATAGGCTTGATCCTAGGAGAGCGTTAAGCTTTTATATTTCACGCATGTCCCGGGTCAGAGTGGACGATCAGCTCTTCATTGGTTACGCTGGAAAGCGTTTGGGACAGGCTGTGACGAAACAGCCAAAATAATCCATCGAGACAAAGTCTGAGTGTTACCGCTTGGCGGGTAAGGACCCACCGGTCGGCTTAAGGGCCCATTCTAGCAGGGGTATGGCTGCCTCTACTGCCCTGCAGAGGGGTGTTCCTATTCGAAACATCTGTGATGCAGCCACCTGGGCTTCGGTACATACTTTTGTACGTCACTATTCCCTCGATTCCATCCGGGGGCAGGATCTGGCCTTTGGCAAGGCGGTCCTTTACTCCGCAATATGATTGGGCATGCTAAATTTCTGTTTAATTCTTTTCCCACCTCGTTGCATTATTACTGCTTTGGGAGTCTATCATAGATATGGAATACGTCGGAGGACCCAATCCCCTCGAAGAACAAGTTACTCTTAGCTGGTAACGTTCTTTTGATGGGATGGTCCGACGACGTATTCCATATCGCTCCCTCCCTACCTTCCCCGCTACAGAATTTCTTATGTGATTGCAGCTTACGTTTCCACAAGGCTTTGTGCGTCAGACTGGCAGAAGACTGGTGGCACACGTTCTGGGAAAAAACTATAACTGAGGCTACGGGCGTATCGACGTCATCGACGCAGACGCCGCAGTTTTTCCGAAGCTGCACAGCTGTGGTGATTACTGTCATAGATATGGAATACGTCGTCGGACCATCCCATCGAAAGAACGTTACCAGGTAAGAGAGTAACTTGTTCATCTTATTCGCTCCAGATGTTTTCTTCATTTGAACCAATTTTTCATTGGGGTGAGATATTAAAATCTTTTTAGGCAGACCTGTAGTCATAGGCCACCTAAGGACTATTGTATTGTTAAATGGCTCTGCATCATAGCGGGGCTTTCCATCAATCGACCATCTAATTAAATCCAGTCTTTGTCTGTCTGTAGCCTTTTAACGTGTTGTCCTGCATAATGGCACATAAACGTTTGGGAATGAGCATGCTGCATGTTTTGTGTGTGCATCTTTGTACAGCTGAAACAGTTCATTCATACTTTGAATTGGAGGTGCCTTTTTGAAATGTAGACCGCCTCCAATCTGAAATCTTCAAATGTTGGGTTTCCAAGATTGATGCGTTTTCAGCTGTGGTATTTTTAGCTCAGGGTCTTTTTCCAGAGTTTGACGTTTTGCCTTTTTAAAAAAAAAAGTTTCTTAAAGCAGGAAAAACGTTTTTCCCCGCCCCTTTTTCTTCCTCTTTATTTCCACGCCTTTAGTCTATCTGGGAAGCGCTGGTTAGTAGTATGCAGTATTGCTCCTATACAAGACTGAGAGTAATACCTTGGCTTGTGGAGAAGACTTAGCCTTGGCCGAGCTCCTGGGGATACAGGAGGATGGTATCCATATTTTAGAACATGGGGCAGCCTTGGATTGTTAACATTTCCTGCACGATTCTTAATCTCTGCATAGAATACTGAGCCAGTGTTACTGCTACAGAAGTAAACTTGATTCATTTAAGAGCTGTTCGATAAAATGTATTGGTATTGGATGTTTGGAGCACATGCATGTACTCATTGCCTCCGAAGAATGGAGTGTGTAGTTTGCACTTGAAGTCAATATGGAGTGCCTGTTAAAGTGTGCACTGAAAGCCGATGACCGCATTGGAGGGGCAGTGGGAGGAGGGGGGGGGATTGGTTTATGTTAATCTTACTAGGCATTTTTTTAGATATCTTCACTACCGGTGTGTAGGATCGCTTAGAGTTGTAGCGTACACAATGAGCAGCCAACCTGTGTATGTAGTCCAATTGGTAATATCCAGTTCTTTATATATTTCTCTGTTTTGCAGGTGAGCTGAAGCACATCACTAAGTTGAAGCCATGGGGCCTTTTTGAAGTACTGGTGGAAAAATATGAGTGGACCCAAGAGGAGGCTGCCGGGTTCACAGACTTCCTTGTACCGATGCTGGAGCTAGTCCCTGAAAAACGAGCCACGGCAGCTGAATGTCTAAGGCACCCTTGGCTTGAATCATAGGAACCCTCCCTGATCAGTCTTCCTCCCCCACTCCACCCTCCCCATGTGCTTTTTTTGCAGAAAGTACAAATGTATGTCCCTGCACCCTTCACCCTCTTTCCTACTCTTCCTCTGCCCACGTACCCTACCTATTGTCAGACTCAAGTCTTGTCTGCGTTTTTGTGGAGACAAAATCATACTTGGAAACTTTTCAAATATTTGATATTCTAGTTCCTGTGGCCAAGTGTCTGGCCACAGGGAAACTTTATGATCCTCTGCCTTCATTGGACTTGCCAAAGATGACCAGCAAATAGACTGGAATAAAGACCCAGCACTGGTGGCCCTTGCGCTTCTGGATTCATTGCTTACTGAGTAATCTTCAAAGGACATATTCCCCAGAAGGAACTAGAATGGCCATTGTGGGTGGCAGTCCTATTGGGTTAGAGGGATTGGAAATGAATGAAAACTTTGTAAACCATTGTAGATCTTTTTTTCCTTTTTTATTTTTACTCACCCACTACCTCCTTTTTTAAGTTTAACAATGGACCATTGGGCCTAGGGGTCAATTTGGTTGGCACGTTAACTGAGAACCTTTCATCCAATCTATCATCTGTCCTCATATAGAAATCTTGTGAACCAGTTGGATTGTTGTAAACGATCTCCTCAGCATTCTCCATTTGATGCTTAGTCTGCCCTACGACGTTGCGACTGGTACTTTCCGTGCTAAGAGGATAAACGCAGTAGGGTCCCAGCCTCCTCCTCACTGAGGAGGCCAGATCCATAAAGCCTGTTTTGGGTCCCCGAAAGGCTTTCCACAGTGACAAAGATTTGGAATGCAACAAGATGCTTTTACAGTGCTTCTGATTTTTCAAATTCAAAGCTGTGTTTGGGTTCAAGGTATTGTTTAATGGGGAATTTCTTCCTGTGATTTGTATCAGAGAGGAGTCTGCTGCTTAATATTGCTGATTAGGTTTTTAAAATTTACATTGCACCAGTGGGCCCAACTGCCTTTCCTAAGTGGGTCACATAAACAATTAGACTTTTTAAGGTTTGTTTTCAGGTCTCAAACCCCTTTGCTCAGTCGGGCACATTGTGTATTGCCGTGGGAAGGAGTTTGGGGGAACAGAAGCTTGTCTGCCCTAATGGACCAAACCTATTCTCATGTATATTACAAGCTGCTCATGGACGCTCCAGCACTCAAGATGGTCTATGCAGAAACCAACTGCATTCTACGGCTGAAGATATTGGAGTCTTGAACCATTGCATGTTTTTACTATGTGTGGATGTTTCGGCTGGAGAGGCCGTTCTAAATGTTTGCAAGCAACTTTGCTCCATTTTCAAGATTGTACCGTTGTGAATTATCCTAGTCAGATTTCTTGGCAATCCAGTACTTCAGTTTCTCCTTAACTCTTCTTTCTCCTGCCCTACCTCTTGTTCGTCATTATTCCCCTTTGCCTCACCTTAAATTGACTGGTTTGCGTTTGCTCATATTAACCACATTAATTTAGTCTGGTGCTCCCTCTCCCCCATGTCACTTGTAAATCTGACCCATTTGTACTGTACTTCATTTGCCCTAATTACATTTTTATTATTCTATCCATCTACCTACTGTTTGGTCCACGTTTCTCATAACTCCCACTCTTTATAAGGCTGATCTGTGTTCCTCTTTTCTCACTTGATTGTACAAAGTTACTTATTGTTGTACCCCTCTATGGGTCATCCAACCTTCTTATCCTCACCGTGAGTGTCTGACCCACAGCAGTCTGTTACTCATTGACTAAGGCTCCATCCAACTCAATCCCAAATGTTAGAAGTCTGTCTCTGCAATCCCAAACTGAGTTTTATCCATGGGGAAACAGACATGGTAGACTTATTCAACACAACTACAAGCTTAGTGACCAACCTGCAGTTCCTTATGCAGCCTTTTTCGAATTGGTTTGAAAGGACTTCAGCCCCAAAGTGTGCTTGCATGGTCATTTGGGAGAACTTGGTGGTCATGAGGCGTCTCCGGTGGTATGTTTGCTTACTTTTGCTATCCTATGCCATTTAACTGTGAGGTTAACTTTGTCCTAAATGCACTAAAAGGTTAGGGCCAGCACTTTTTGCTCTCCGCTGAGCCAGCGTGCACTCTGTAGTCAGAATAGCTACTATGTTGGTGATCTCCTTAGGGCAAATCACACTATGCCCAATCTCCACTCGAACTTCCATGATGCCTCAAAGCACTGACTGACAAATGATGCGTATTTGCAGTGTCGGTTTAAGAGACGATAATACATTTTTATTCTTTATACTTGGGTGCAATGTCTTGTCTTTCTTTGTAAATGCAGTAAAATAAACATTATTTAACAACCAGCATGTTGTCAGTCTTCCTCAACATCTGCGGCTACTTTGTGCTTATTGGTACTATGTTAAGGTGGATTTCCAAAGGACATTGCGAGCCCACCCTATTATGGTGAACATATAGACTAGACACATAGTTTAGCCAAACCCAATCAAGATTGGTATCAGAGCGGAAAGGCTTGGACTCAGGAGAAGTGTGATAGTGGTCTATGGCTACAATGAGTCTACACAGAGCAACACCAATAATTCCATTTAGGATGGGTTTGTACAAAAATACAATTGGGCCTTTAAATTACACCCTACCAAGTAAAACCTCTAGTCAACTATTATCAGACCAACACTATAAAACCGATTTCTGAGGCTTGTGGATCTGCTTAGAATCGCAGTCTTTGCATAGGCTGTGAAAGTTGCAGGGTATTTCACATGAAGTTTTTCGAAGTTCAAAAAGGGACGACAGGGCGTGACTGTAATACTATCCCTAGTGTGACATACCCTGTACCCATAATCCCTTGCACATCCCGATCCCTCAAATAATTTTTTCCCACCATTGTGGTTGGTTGCATTTTCAGAGAGTCCGTAGCAGAAAGCTACTTTTGGAGGTAATTACATCCAAACTACTCTTATAAGTTACCGCACTTCGACAGCTGATCTCCGGAGCATCTCGATGCCTTATTCTGTACACCGAAATGGACGTCTGGACCAACGACTGGCTTCAGCCGACACCTGGCTTTGACCTAACCAGACGGGAGAGCGCAGTGGGGGCTCATCCTTTCTATTTAGCATGTCTGCCCCCTACTGCCTTTGTCTTGCTGCCTCGGTCTACCTTCCATTATGGAATGTACTGCATTTAAGTTTTAATTCAATGGATGCACAACCACACTGCACAGATCGCAATAATTAACACCCAATTTTAATCATAGCGAAAACAGCCAACACTTGTTTCAACCACAGTTGTTCTTCCTGGCTTAGGTTAACATAACATGATACAAAAATAACATAGTACAAAATAATACATTTTAAGACGTTTTTGCGACGGGCGAGGTATGTTGTACCATTAAAATACAACAAGTCCATATTGAGTAAAAACAACCATAAACAGAATACCAAGGTATAATGGCCAAAGCAATTAAGCAAGAGAACAAAAGGGAAGAGGGGACAAGAACAAAAAAACAGACAAAACAACTAATTGGATAATCGAATCAGCAGAGAAAATGTAACATGCTTGCACATTAATGGCTACACTTGCATGGTCAGTGCACAGAAATGCAACATCATTTTATCACAGATTTAGGTGACACCTGAGCCAAGCTTTGACGTTCTGAATGCTGATTAATACAGGCGGTTGCCCTGTCCCTTAATGTGTTATCCTGGCTGAAAATTAACACTTTGGCTAGTGACCATCACCCTCTATTAGTGACTAGTATCACGAGTACTCAGAAACCCGTGTTTGAAGACTGATAATTCTGCCCATGCGGTAATTGGGCCATTCCTCTTTTTCTCTACCTGTGGTGTCCCCCAGGTGTCTAACCTCTCTCCCTGGCTGTTCAACCAATACCTGCCACTCCTTGCCCATCGCATCACCGCTCTCTGCCCCAACTTTGAGTGCTATGCGGATGACACCCAGGTCATTTCAGGCTACCTTCGGCCTCCTCCTCTCCATATTTTGATATGGTTACCAACCCTTTAGTGAGAGGTAGGAGATTTTGGCCTTTTTTTCCTATAGGACATGCGTGGACGGAATGGAAGAAAAGGGTAGGAAAGCTAAAAAGGTAGACAAAATTCCAAGTTTAGGAAGGGGTGATTTGCACAGGTCAGGTAACAACTATGTAGGGAAAAATTCCATAGTTTGGGGGGAAAATCGAGAAAATGACATACAAAAAAGTATGTGGTGGACATGGTTGGCCCGGTAAGGCAATGGCTTTTGTGAATTCTGAGAAAAACAATGCTCCACTAAAGCCCCCCCGACTCTTCCAGTTAAGAAATTACAATTTTTTTTTTAATGTTTTACAAAACAAGCGGTACCACAAGCCAAAAAACGGAGCCATGGTACACAGGAGTTTTATGCTTACAGCCTAAACAGACGTACTGCAAGCATACATTTTTTTGAAAGAGCACAGGCAGACTTTTTGAAGGGTAGGTGACTTGTGCAGGTTACAAAAGTGTATAGTGCTTAAAGCAGTGAGTAAATGTAGGTCACATTTGGGCAATTAAAGGCTTGTGTGTTAAAGGGCAGCAGCAAATGGGTTGAAACGTTATAGAAACCGCGCAAACACAGCAAATGTCGTACCTTCCCGCGTTCCCATGGGTGGGTGCACCTACTTGGGCGCAAAGGGAAAAGCCTAAAACACGGGTTATCCCAAGTCTTTCGGCACAGCAGATTTTCAGACCTTTTGCTCATGCGGATAACCTACAGATTTGGGCCTAGGGTGTTTTGAGCCATCAAGGAAAACGGGGAACTACAGGCATTTCCGAAAAGAGGACACGTGGGAATCCAGAGGTCTGACTTGCGCAAATCATCCCAGAATTTATTACCCAGTACCCCTGGCAAAGTCTAAAATGAGGCGAAACAAACCCACAATTTTCGCACATTTCACTCTGCTCAACCACCGAAACACGCCACCAACAAATGGCCTACCTTCCCGTGTTCCCACAGGTGTCCCGACGAAAAAGCGCTACCTCATTTGTGGGTGCACCTACCTGGGCGCAAAGGGAACAGGCTAAAACACGGTCAGCAGAGCAGATTTTCAGGAATCTTGCTCATGTGGACAACCTACAGATTTGGGCCTAGGATGTCGAAGCCGCCAAGGAAAAGCATGGAACCCTATGCATTTCTGAAAAGACTCTCTTGGGAATCCAGAGGTCTGACTTGCACGAATCGTCCCAGAATGTATTACCCACAAGCCCTGGCAAAAACCCACATGCGAGACGGGTGCCCATGGCCAGGGACATTACCCCTGACTTTGCTGGAGCTTTGGCTGGCCTGCGTTACAGCTTCTCCCTCCGGGAAAAGTCGGGGAATTTCCTGGGCCTCCCTGGAACCAACGCTGGGCTTGGGGACGTTCAACCCACATGGGAGTTAGCTGCCTAAGGCCAGGGATGTGAGCCCCTACCACCCTTGAGCTCTGGCTGGGTTGCGTTACACCTTCTCCCGACTGGGAAAGGACTGGGACCCTGCTGAGGCTCCCTGGGACTGCCGCTGCATTTTAGGGATGGTCATCCCACATGGGAGACAGCAGCACAAGGCATCATCCCCGACCATCCTGGAGCACAGGCTGGGCCGCGATACAGAATTTCCCTTGGGGGAGGGAAGGGGAACCTGCCGGGGCTCACTGGAGCTGCTGCTGTGCTTGGGGACGGCACACTCGCATGGTAAACGGATGTGCAAGGCGGGGACATCACCTCCAACCGTCCTGGAGTTCTTGATGGCCTGTGTTACAATTTTTCCCCACCAGGGAGTTGCGGCAGTTCGGCAATACCTCACCGAGGGGAAAAGCTGTAACGCAGTCCAGCCAGAACTCCATGACGGTTGGAGGGGTGTCCCCGGCCTTGGACATCAATTTACCATGTGGGTGTACTGTCCCCAAGCACAGCGGCAGCTCCAGGGATGCATGACATCCATTTGGAGGGGGGGGGGAGGGCCACCACAAAACGTGGGACGGGCCCCCCCCCCCAATGGATGGGGCAGTAGGTTTTGGGCACCCTAGGTGTGTGGCACTCTTCCCGCCACCCCCTTTACATTTCAACATTCCCTGGTGGTTTAGGGAGCCCCTCAACCCCCCCCCCTAAAATGCATCCTACCACTTTCCTTTTTTTACCCAACTTCCCTTGGCGCAGATGGGCACATTAGTGTGCCAATCTGCCCCCAAGGTGCCCAAAACCTACTGCCTCATCCATTGGGGACCTGTCCCGTGTTTTGTGGTGCCCCTCTCGCCTCCACCCCAGATGGATGTGGGGCATCTCATGCAGCCCTCCCTGGGGTCAGATCCCCCTTCCTAGGAGCAGATATCTGCCCCCAGGGAGGGCTGCATGAGGTGCCCCCCCTCCATTTTGGGTGGGGGGAGAGGGCCCATCCCTAGGGGCATATAGGTACCCATCTGCTCTGGGGGGCCCTAACCAGCAGGTCCCATCCTTTGGGGGGGCCTTCCCACACTTTCCTGGTGCCCCCCCAATGGATGGGGGCACCTCATGTAGTCCTCCCTGGGGGTGGACGGCCCTTCCTAGGGACAGAATTCTGCCGCCAGGGAGGGCTACATGAGGTGCCCCCTTTCCATTTGGGGTGGGGGGGAAGAGGGCCACCCCCTTACCATAAAATATTTCCCTGGTGGTCTAGTGGGGGGGGCGCACTCCCCCAAAACCAACCATGTATTTGTTTTTTTGGTTTGGGTCCATCCCTAGAGACAGATGGACACCAATCTGCCCCAGCGGGGCCCTAACCTGCAGGCCCCATCCTTTGGGGGGCCTGCCCATACTTTCCTGGTGGCCCTCTCCACCCCTGCCCCCATTGGATGGGGGGGACCTCATGTCCTCCCTGGGGGCATATGGCCCTTCCTACAGGCAGAAATCTGCCCCCAGCGAGGGCTACATGAGGTGCCCTCCCATCCACTTGGGTTGGGGGGAGGGCCACCCCGCTTTCCATAAATTTCCATGGTGGTCTAATGGGGGGTGGGGGGACTTCCTCCACAGCAACCCATTGTTTTTTCATTTTCGGATTTGGGCCCTTCCCTACAGGCCCAAACCTACAGCCCCATGCTTCGGGGGAGAGGGGGCCGCTTACCTTATAAGCAGCCCCACACGTCACAAACCCATCCATTGTGTTTCACAGGCATTTGCTGCCCGTGGATCGAGCGCTCTACGCCTGATCCGTGATCAGCAATGCCTCAAAAAGAGTCTCCCCTTTCCAACGACACCTCCCTCGATCTCATCATCGGCTCAAAAAAGCCAGAGATCGAGGGAGAAGAAGGGCTCTTACCTTCCCTCTTCACTGTGGCAGCCAAAAATGGCTGCCGAGGTAATATTACTTTCAGTTTCATGTCGGATTGCGCACGCCGACATTAAAGTGAACGTAATCCAACCCCCGGGCCATGGGGAGGGACCTCCCCCTCACATAGCCTGGCGGTTGATTAGTTTTGTGCGATCCCTGCTTTGCAGGGATCGCACAACACAGATTACCAAAAAGGACAAACTATCTCATCCTTGGCACTATGGAAGTAATGTCAAGGACGAGATACGTCGTCCTTGGCAATTAAGAGGTTAATGGAGACTTGTAAACTCCATAGGCATCTGCTTTTTGCATTGTGACACGCATCCCCTTTTGTGCAGGGCCACTGAGAAGTCCCTTGGACTTCTTTTAACGTTTAACTATATTTTCTTAGTTGGATTACTGTTCCCAAGAATAGTAAAAGGACTGCTGTCTTACTCACCTTTTCTTTTGTGGATCCAGCACACACCACCATATGTGGAGTGCTGGGGGGGGGGGGTGGTTACATAGTAACTCCTTTATCCCACTTCTCATGTAACATTCTGTTACACTAAGTAACTTGAAGGGCTGGTAGCATTGGTTTCTTTTTTACTACCTTGTGCCATATATCTGCAGGCTGATTCCTCAGCTGCAGTACAGCACCCATGGGTGACCATTTTCCCAAAATGGCCCCCGTCGTCTTTTTTTGCCATTTCTTGTCAGTTAGTTCCTTCTGGGCTTTTACTCTGTTTGAATCGGGTTTAAGTTTGTGCATTTTGCCTTGTTTGTGCTTCAGCCCTGAAGCCCGCCCAGGCTCCAGTATGTCTGGAAAGGCAGGAAGTGAGGGAGGGTTGTAAAACGTCCCTGTCCTTTGTCTCTAAGTGTGCCAAAGTGAAAGCAGTTCTGATTGGTCAGTTGGCTGTCCAGGAGGACAGCCTCCCTGATGGGTGGTTGACAGCCTAGGGCTGTGAAGGAATGGGAACTTACTTAAAATGCAAGGTTTTGGGGACTACAGGCAGTTTACCACTGGAGGACGACATCTTACGAAGACATAAAGAAATGCCTGCAGTACCCCCCTGGACCGCGAACTGCCTGGTGAAGCCCTGCAGCTGTGCTGACCCAGTTTTTGTTTATATTGGAAAGACCCATACCGGTCGACTTCCTCCCTTGGGCTAGTAGAACCAACTAGCCTTAAAACAAGCTTTGTTTTGGCGCAACCCCTGACTTGCTCTGACTTTCCAAGGCTGCAGAATCCCAATTTCTGGGGACCCGTGACCATTATTGAGTGCATTTTCTTCAGCGGTGTGAATCCGGCCAAAACTTCTTGGGCATTCGGGGGACCCTACAGAAGCAGGAAATCTTCATCCATAGTCCGCCCTCACCAGAGTCCAGGACCAAGGGATCAAGTAACCTCTAGCCAGAGCTGTTTGTTCTTATTCAGCGCTGAGAAAACAGCGCCAAAACCACAAAATGCAGCTGAATCAAGGGGAATCCATTGCTGCAGAGCCCCTCTCTCGAGTGCTGCCACAAAAGCCCACCAGACGTCCTCCCTTTCATCACCACTACCAAGGACTAGGAACAAGGGCCTGCGACACTGCAACAGTAAGGCATCCAGCTGGAAGGAATTCCTTAGTTCACAGGTACTGTGTGGATTGGGGTAAATCTACCTTTTGGCAATTGTGGTGCTTCCTAGCTTGGGGAGTACTTTTACCCTCTTTTGAGTTGCCCTCAACTCACTTGCAATGGCCTTCCAGCTTGTGCTGCTTCAAAGTGGCTCCTCTTCACCTTCTGTGATTTTTCTATTTGAACGGACGATTTAAAAACTTTTTTTAAGAAGAGAGAATCATAACTTTGAACTGGCCCATATACTTTGGCTGTTCTGGCTCCCTAAAGGCTCCCTTCTGAACCCATTGGCTTTGGCAGTGCTTGTTCCCTTACAGGTTTTTACATCCCTCTGGGAGGATCTGTTTTTCTAAGTACAAAGTATGTTCTGATCGAACTAACTTACTGCAATGGTGATCACAAATAAGTGTTATTACTGACCTCAAATTACGTCGCTCAGTGTGTTGTAATATGTGTAATATATGAAAGGTTTCCTCGCCTGCTTTATTGCTCTTGTTGAAATTAAATCCTAACTTTGGGATTGTTACTATTAGTTGCTGCTTTTTAAAGATTGTCTAATTATCCTTGTGTATATATAAATAAATATAATATAACTAAGTGTGTAAGTGTTTACTTGGATACCTGTATTTACTGAGTTCATTGTACAGCTCTACAGCTCACATTACCCCTCTTAAGATAAGCCTGGCTGCTCAATCACACTACCAACTTTTGTAGTACGGACCTATATTAAAAGGTGGGTTACCGAATCCCAAGGGATAATTCTTGTAAAGTCCCACACCAGTTGGACTCTACAAATTCTTACGTAACGCACGTATATTTTCACATTCTGACTTGTCACAATTGCGACTGCAATTACGTTTGGATCTACTATAGTCACCTTTGTGTATATGCTTAATGACCCTTTTTTATGACAACTAGTAGCTTGCAGTACTGCGTTCACGGCTCATTCTTTTCTGAACTTATAGGTCACATGCCCCTGTGGAGTCATGGAAATTCTTGGAGCTAAAATGTCTATACTTGAGGCACTCTGTCTAAGTAAAGGCGAGTCCCCAAAAAACTCCAATAATTCACTTTATGAACATTTCCAAATTAGAATGACATCAATAATAGCATCTCCAAATATGCATTTATGGGGCGCAAGCTGGATTTACCAATGCATATGACTGCTCAAACTGAGGCATAAATAGATTTGCCGGTGCATAACTGGCTCCCATGGCAACACCCACTTGTTTGTAAAATATGCCATTAAACAAAAACACGTTTTTGTCTAATGCTAATAGCTCTTTCATGAACTTAATATGCTAAAAAAAAGAAGCTATTTTTCTCTTAATATATAATGCACACTCAAAATTGCTAAGTCATGTTGAATAGAAGTATATAAAGATTTAACATCCAAAGTCACCAAAATATAACCCATCTTCAGTTCCAATTCATTAAGTATCTGTAAAACATGCATGGTGTCCTGTAGATACATTGGCCTGCCCTCTGGTATCAATTCAAATTGCTTTTGAATCTTGGGTCAAAAATATATATTTGGAATTGTGGAACGTTCCACCACCAGAAATTGATTTTCTGCTTAAGTAAGAAGCCCCTTGTTATACCATTTAGTAATTAGCTGTGTCACAGATGTTCTAATCCTACTGTTTGGGTTAGGCGTTATGATGGTATAGCAACCTGGTATATTTAAATGTTTGTGTGCCATTTGGATATAATCAGACTTATTCAAAATAACATTGGTCAAAAGTTTAACTGCCAGAAATTCTTATGTTTAAAGGTTAAGGGAGTGTCTGGAATGTCTCGTCCTCTAGGGCATGTATGTCCCTAATGATTGCTTTTTGGAATGTATCATCACATTTTCGCCTACAAACATTGGAGTAGTGAGATTTTCTCATCCTCTCTTTCGTATGCTTGCTTTGCTGTTCTATATTCGATTCATTTGCCACATCTTGAATTGAAGGATCTGGTTCATGTAACCTGTCTTCCATGGACACCAAAACATGAGTAGATTATGTTTGCACAGACATGCTAGATGGCAATGAGTGAGTTTCAGATGGAACATATTGTTTGACTTGTGCTGCAAAAATGTGTAAATTAATTTAAATACATGTATATCTGTGTAATTGTTAGATAATGATTGTGCAAAAGATAGACCTTTATTCAATAGTTATTTCCTGCGAAGAGATCTGATAAGTGGACAAATAATACACTAAATTACAAATCTGCTCTTATTCTGTTGTAGAGCTCGTGTCATTCTTCGTTCAGGTATTGGGTTGTTTACCTGATCAAACAAAGAAGAGAGATGGAGTGATATACAATACACAAGCATACCCTCGAACTGAAGGGATCAACCCTTAACTCTTTGAAACACACAGCTTGTGATTGTAATTGCAACCTTATCTAGGAGAATTCTCTTTCAGTACCATGTTCACTTATGGTGTTTGAGAAAAGACCATTGCTTTGACATAAGTTTATTAAAAAAATACACATTTTATTTTTCAAATGCATACAAATATTAAGAACACCATGTGGTGTATTGTTAAAGTGTATATTCAGTCTCCTACATTAAAGATCAAGAAGACACGTTCACTGCGGTATATGCATGAGCTTTTCCCCCTTCAACAAGTAAATGTTAGTTCAATTACTTGTCAGTTAAAGTGTCTTGTGCTGATGTTCACACTGGGCCATAAATCATTAAACACGTCTCACTTAATCTCATTCCATTCACTCTACTCTTCATTCACTTTCATAATCTCACTCCAAAACCACAAATTGTGCCCGACATGTTTCTTTCCGATCTTAGTGTCTTGTGTCAAATACTCGGAAATTCTTCAGGGGCTTGTGTACGGGGTTAGTAAGGCATGCATCCCATCTTAGTAAACGTAAACAACATAAAACCCGAGCTTTTCTACTAAAAGCAATTCCTTTGCAATTTTCTTGTCAAAGTTGCAGTTGTATTCTCAATACATGGGTTTGTAGTGCCCTTTGGTCAGTTTACCCGGAAGAGAATCGCCACCTATCAAGGAGCAGTAAACAGAGAATAGGGGTATCAGTTACCTACTCAATGCTGCTCAACTCTCAGACAACTGTTGATCAGTAACAGAAATCTTGGCTTAAAGTCTATTGACATTGTGTTACAGTAAAAGATACATCTGTGCATCTTGAACAGGTCCTTCAGTATCTGTTCTTCAAACTCGATTTTTGTTTTTTGAGCTATCCTAGTACCCCAAAACAGGTGGGCCTAGGCTCTCATAGTTATTCGCTAGTGATTCAACACGCTAGCGTGGTCCACTCACTGTTTTTTATACTGTGTGTTGAATACCTTGTATCTTTTAATTCTTGGCGCTGTGTGTTGGTAATCGGAGAAAGAGGGAGCCCTCTCGCATCAGTCGGAAGAGGAATCTCTGCCCGCTATGGAGGAAAAAGGGACCCATTAGATACAAGTTCACGAGTCCTCCTGTGGTTTTCATTCAACTGGCCTATTGTGGGCTTACCCAAACGGGCGAGTCTCTATGGCGAAGTCTTCAAGATGACGTGGAATTTCACTTTCTTTTCTCTTGTGTTCCCGTGTTTCTATTGCTAAACGGGGATTGGCCCGTGTGTCACTAAAGGGGGGGGGGTGGGTCCAAGCACTCAATTATTTGTTGCCCATTGCCTATACTTCAATCCAATATTTGCTAAGTGTAATTCGTATAGTCATATCATCCTTGCCTCCTTACATTTTAGGTCCCGTCTCCTTTTCCTTCTCAAAGCGGACAGTTGACTTAATGGCTGTGCAAGTTGGACCGTGTGCGGTTCTGGAAGCTAAACCGGATTCCAGCCTGTGTTCATGGAACCCATCCTGCTATTCCTGACCGTCTATCAGAAGTGCTCTCTATAAACTGGAAAACAGAGCTAATAAAACACCCGCTACCTTTTACAGGGTAAATCAGTGTCACAATCTCATACGTTCTTTGCAAACAATGTATTGTACGGCGCTGGCCCCTCAATAATGAGGGTATCTGCGTCCCACTTCTGAAACGGTAGATTGGCGTAGCTTTATGACAGCCCTCCACATCCTTCTATACAGTTATCGCTAACTTCATTATTGCCCGTGATATTGCTTACCGTTCGTCTTCCATGTTGGTTCCGCATTCACCAGCGATGTGTCTGTTGACGTTCTCTCCGGCGCGAATCACTTTCGGGGTGGTTCCGGTTTAATTCCCAGCATATCCGGGGATTTCTATCCTTGTGTTCCACGTTGGCGCCTGCGCTGTTACTCGGCCGAGGGCAGACACTCGCTGGCTTTTTACTTTTGGTCAAATCCGCTCCATTACCGTGTCTGGCGTTCCACAACATGTCACTCCTCAATGGAAATATGTTTCTTGGTGAGTGCACATGGCTGTAAATCGTATGTAATGATTTAGTCGAAACAGGCTACAAAAATTCCAAATGGTCATTAATTAACTGCGAGTCTGGACCTGTAGCCTTAACACAGTTGGCATCTTAAGTTTCTTATGCCCACCAGTCGACTTTTTTCGTTAAGTCCTGTAGTCATGCTGTTTGTGAGAAAAATCGACTGTTCTTTTTCAAGCAGTATCCTTTTGTTCCTGTTGCTGTCCGTGCCTGGCCTTTGTATAAAATGGTCCAGCTTTAGTCGTCCACAGTGTGGTTATGTTCGATCCAATGATCTACTAGGGGAGCATTACGAGTCTTGTTTCTAATGCAACTCCTATGTTCGCCAATTCAGATTTTTATTTTCCTGTCTGTTTTACCCACGTAGAGTTTTTTGCACGGGCACCATACTGCGTAAATGACCATGTTTGAATTGCAGTTTGTAAAACTTTTTTTTGCCAAAGTGGTGGTAAACCAATATCTACTGCTGTACTTTTAAAGGTAAATGGACAGCATGTTTACACCCGTGTTCTTTCCCACCTCTCCTGCCCCTGAATTTGTGCCTGGGGTTGAAATATTTAGAACCATGGGGATTTGGAAACCTGACTTGTCTCTGATTTCCTTGCTTGAAGCGACACGTTTTCTCCAAAAAAGATGAGGTAGATGGGACTGTATCTTTCAGTTCCCGACACAGCTCCACTTGCGCTCCCTGGTTGTAAATCGGGATCACTTTCAATGTCACAACTCACTGGGGACAACACCACACTACTGCCCCTAGGTCTTGGTGTTTCATCATACTTGGGTTGATGGGTATAAACCCGGTCATCCCTATTGTCCCTAGAAAATTGGAGATCTCCTTAATTTGATTACACCCTGATGTTGACGAATAATAGAAAACATAGTTTTGTCATTTTTCTGCTTAGTGGACGTTGGTGCATCTCTTCTATAAGCGAGCGCTTTTGATTCCCAGTCTCTTGCCCCATCTCTTTTTCAATTTCCATTTAAGTCATTGCCCCAAGTGCAATAGGACATTTCTGTGGAAAAACACACCGGGTGTGTAACTGTTAAGACTGATTTTCCATACTCTTGCCTGGGGGACGTTTTTATAGAAGACCAACCTATATTGTGACAGGGACAACTCTGGGAGCTGTAGCCAAACCAGTTCAAGGTAGCAGTTACGAGAGGGCTATACTTGGCTCAAGTGGTATTGAGCTTGTAAAGGGCTCACAATGAGTACACACAATGGGAGTCACAGATTACACTTGGTATCCATAAAAATAGTTATTTATTTATGGCCAAACACTGACAAATGACTACTAACAGAATTATCACACAACACTAATAATAGAATACATATATACAGTCACTAATAGAATACATATATACAGTCACTAGTGTAGGGCATAATACACAGTCCTTCCCTATGTTGTCTGGTGCCTTATGCCCAAAAGTTCAGGAAAAGCTCCAACATAGTTTGTAACACAGGATCAAAAAAAAGAAGGTAGGGTCTCTGTGGCCCAGTGAACGATTCCAAGGGTTAGAGGACAAGTTATTCAAACTAACAAAAGTGTCCCCAACCTTCAGAAGGCTTGCACAAGCAAAACATTTAAAGGGAGTTTAGGGGCAGGTAAAAACCACTAACTCTGCCTCCCCCCCACATACTCCGATTCTTCACAGCACTTCGCAGGTCAATGGAAGAAGGTACGAGGTCTCTTTTCCCGCCGTCCGCCTCAGTCAATGATTCGCAGTGGTTGCAGGTTCGAGCCGATCTCTGGTCAGTGTCTTTGGCTGGTGCAAGTACTCTCTGTGGCAGAATGCAGAAAAACATGAGGCAGGACCCCTCCCACGACTGGACACGACTCTTGTGAGCTGTTTTGGAAGGTAGTCCATGCAGCACAGCGACACACATGGACTGACTTGTCGTGGTCCGACCTCCCCTCCTATCTTGGGTCCCCTTGACGCATGGAGATGTCCTTTATCCTTACTAAGATGATTGGGTAATTTGTGCCTTGTCAGATCATGGTGTTTACATTCTACAGGTATTGTGTGTAACTCGGAGAATTCAGTTTTTTTTTGTTGCTAAACTGGATTGCACAGAAGAGAAAGCCTGTACTACTACTTTAAAAACAAAGAGCACACTAACAAAGAACAAAACCAAGTGATCACTGGACCTTCGCATCAAGAAAAAAGTGCAGAGAAACATACCGTACATAAGCTATTACTAGAGAGAGTACTGAAAGCCAATGATGGACTCATCCTCAACAGATCAAATCTCATGAAATTACTACTACAATTACTTGTTGGTGAACCAAAGGATATTAAAATTGTGACATTCCCTAAAGAAGAAGAAACTGATCGCTTCCACCTAACCTCCAAGGCAGTAACAAATCTAATTTGGACGGCTGCTGACGAACTCAGGAATTTGTGGATTTGATTTCAAGACTTATGGGTCACAATCTTAAGGACTTGAAACAAAACAGGCCAAGACAAATAGGCGACCTGTGAAAAATAGATCTCCAAATGAAGAACAATCTATGGACGATATAAACGCAAAACCAATAGGTTTCTCTCCAGCAGTTCAAGGACCAAATGCACTTCGCATAAGGATCAAATGTTGCTGCGACAACAAGGACAATGCTCAGAAGACGAACAAGGTGCCAATGGTGACAAAAATTGACACGGAAAAAACATGGGGCTGGCTTGCCCCAAAAAGGAAACACTATACCGACTGTCCTGACTGCCCAACAAAGCTGTGGATTGCCTCGTGGAATACGCAAGGATTTTGTCACATGCTCGAACATGTAAATGACGAGCTGTTGATGGCAGATATAATCTGCATTCAGGAATGCTGGCTACAAGAGCCCCCAAATATGAACGGGGCCACATGCCTATTGAAAGAGGCTTATAAAGGCAAAAAAGGAAGACCTCTTAACTATCATAAAAAATAATCTTAAAGGAAAAATAGTGCAGACCTTGACACAGTCACCCCTTATCCAAATCACAATAATACAAGAAGAATCAAATGGTAAAACAGAAAAGAAAACAAAATATTCAACCTCTATTGGAATAGCAAGGCCAAAGACGGTGATGCCTTTCTGGAAACAGTCACAAAACATATTGACGTGTTAAGAGCAGAACATCAAAGCTCTTTGATAATTGTATGTGGTGACTTAAACATAGACTGTACTGACAAACTGGATGGCTTTACAAGTCAAAAACAACAAAACAATTCACGAAGGAAAATTGGCTAGTGGAGATGAAAATTCTAGATTTGCTACAGGTAAACGGAAACGTGAAGTGAGACTTGAAAGGTGACCCAACCTGGACATCGTATAATTCAAGCGCAACTTTGGATTACTTTTTTGTTGACTGTGAAACCATTAAAAAAATGTGTGTTTAAAGATAATACCAACAACAAAAAGTGATCACAAAATGCTCATTCTTACCTGTTCTAACTAAACAGTGTAATGGTAGCACGAGAAACGAAAAAAGGTGGGCACACAATGTCATTGTGAACAATGGCTTAAATGGAGATTGTCACCAAAAATGATACCAACTCTCAAAAAAAACAATAGCGAATTGGCAGATATCGACGGGAACGGGTGTAGAATATGAGGCTTGCCTAACTGCCTTTAGGGAAATAAAGGGCACAAATACAAAGGCCAAAACAATCAGGCTGCATCAATTCAAGCCTGAGATAGCAGAAAAAAACATCAATTAGCAAAAGAGCTTAAGATATTAAACAAACAGGATCAGTGCGCGATAAAAGCAAAGTACTAAAAAGATCTGATCAGAATTGGGCGAAATGACACAGATCCCAACTTTTTCAAAAAGACTCAGAACAAATGTTAAAGGCAACTTACAACAAAAATGCCAAATTTCTAAGGGCACTACTAAATCGCAAGACTGACCTTCAAGGTGCGAAGCAGATCAACCCCATTCATGAAGCCAAATGGGTACAACAATTTCAAGAAATATATAGCCAGCTGCCTAACGAGGCAGAGCAAACGCACGAAAGTACCACAGAGGAAGCATGGAACATAGAATTTGAAAAGTCCAAAATTTTGTAGTGAATCAACAAAGCCAGCACATCTCGAGCCCCAGGGCCCGACTGCCTAACCAACACAATACAAGCCCCAGAAGTGTGGGCAGATATGTGCTATGTGCCATTTACAAGAATTGTTAACAGACAAATACCAGAAACATGGACAAAAACAATAACCATTCCCATACATAAAAGGGACAGATCTAGACCCGAGAATTACTGCCCAATATCACTACTAGATGTGATGGGCAAAATCTTTGCCGGCATGCTCCTGAAAAGGTTGAAAGAATGGATAATATCTGGAAATTACGACCACAGGCAAGCTGGATTAGTTGAAAAAGTAGATTGCGGCCTAAATCTGCTGATATTTAATCTATTGAAGGCAAAAAAGATCCATGAAAATCAGATGCTGTGTCTTGCTTGTATAGACGTGGTAGCAGCTTATGATAGTCGACCAACAAATATTGTGTGACAAGATGGGGCAAAAGGGATGCCCAGAAGATCTGGTGGCAGCGATTAAAGTGCTCCACACTGGCACTTCCATTGAAGTGTGGCTAGATCAGTACTTTATAACTTTTACATCTTCGACATAAAAGACTGGCTTGAACCCCCAAGAACCTGTTTGCTAAAATTAGGTGAGACTGCAGTAGGTCACCTACTTTATGCAGACGACCTAATTATCCTGAATAAGACCCCCATTGGTCTGAAGAGAAAATTCGAAGCACTTGACAAATATGTCAAAGAAAACAAACAAAAATAAATCCAGAAAAATCAGAGATTCTAATAATCAAAAAATCGAGAGCGACAGCACAAACCTCTTTTAAATGGTGCGTAGATAACAAGCCCATTTCGATAATAAAGTACTTGGGAGCGATAATAAGTGCTGACTGGCGTGATCAGCCATGGATTATGCACTTACATCCCAAAATGGACCAATTAACGGCACAAGCACTAATGTTAAAAAGAAAATGTAGCAAGTTCTCAGTCCAACCCATAGTTTACTTCTACAATGCAAAGGTGATCCCAACAATAATTTACGGAGGTGACACAGCGTTGAGAATACCGTGGGATACCTACAACAAGCTAGAAGCCAGGTTTTGGAAGAAAGTATTGAGAATCGAGACTTGTGTACCAACGAGCATACTAAAGCATGAATTGGCTCTCCATTCTCTATGCAGGTACAAGTAGTCTGGAAAGCTCTAGCAACATTCAAAAAGATAGTTTCAACAGACTGCTCACCACAATATGCAATCTTCAAAGCTGAAAACGAGAGAACCTCATTCTGGCCCTTGATTGCATGGAAGAAAAAATGCAATGAGATTCTGCAAAACTTGAATGTAACAGACACTTTATGCAATCACCCAAAGCGGGTTAAAATACTACTCCTGTATGTAGACTGGTCGCAAACAGAAAGCGCCCGAGCCTCTTCTAAATTTCACTCTCAACAAAAATTACCATAGTTTCGAAAAGCTTGCCTGGATATCTGGAAAAAGAGCACAAACCCCACTCATCGGGAACTGATTCAGAGATTCAGACTAAACATCTTAAGAACAAAAACAAATCTAATGAGATATGGCTTAGTAAGAGATAATACATGTCAGCTTTGCAAGCAGGACAGAGAATCTTTGTAGCATTTGAGCTTGTTTTGCCCCGAGTTGAGATCAGAAAGGGCAAAACTGTTCTAGTCTACGCTAATGCCATCTTGCGACCTAGTTCCTGACTTGTGGTGGACAGCGCTGTATGACGAACCAAATAAAAAAAATTAAAACGCTTGCCATGCTTCTGTAGCAGGCATCACCGTACCAGACTGTCGTCCGGTAGACCTAGTGCCAATACCGAACTTGGGTGATATCGATCTTAGGTGAATTACCACCTTGCATTTGAATTATCCCTTACACTGCTGCGACCCACCACCTAGACGATACTAGACCTCACGCTACCTGACAACAATTACACTGCACCAGCCCTTTCTTGCCTAATAACACAATGTATCTCCATGCGCTTTATACAGTGCTACTGAGATCGCTACTGTACATTTTGAACAGCCAATACCCAACCGTGCTACCGAATCCACCATCACCTGAGCCCTTACATAACCCTTATACACTAACTGAAATGACTTCCACACCATGCCCCGGTCTCATGAGGAACCTTAAATTGCGTTCCAGGCTCCCAAGACTCTGACCCTATATCTAAACTAGCCCACAATAAGGTGACTAGGAATCCGTCCCTGCACCCTCTTCAACTGAACAGTAGACTCCACCTCGAGCCCATCCGTGACCAGAAAATTACGCATGAATCTGTGCCACCACCCCTAAAACCAGCCGAACATGGCACCAAGGGTGCACTAATAAATGCCCGCTCCATGGTAGCCCATGCATCAGACATTGCCGACCTGCTACATAACGAAGACTTGGACTTCTTAGCGGTCACTGAATCTTGGCTTCATTCCACGGCAGGCCCTGCAATTATGCTAGCGGTACCAGATGACTACACGCTACTAAGACTTGATTGGACCACCTCTAGAGGCGGAGGTCTTGCCATCATAGCCAAAACTAAATTCCCTATTACAATTGAATCACCCACCAATGCTAGCTCCTGTGAATCTTTAACCGCCAAGTTCACCCTATATAACACTCAATCCATCTCCATTCACCTTATCTACCGACCTCCGGGCCCTTTAGGGTCATTTGAAGAAGACCTCACAGACATCTTATCAAACAATCTTAAAAACTCCTCACAACGCATCTTACTAGGAGACTTTAACCTCGGATTTAGCGACCCCACAGACGCCAATGCCATTACAATCAATAACACCCTAGAGGAACTGGGCTTCACCCAGAAAATCACTGAGCCTACCCATATCAAAGGGAGAACTCTGGACTGGCTAGCTGTGCACAACTGCCCAGTCCTGGTCTCTGCCATACTCCCGCATCCCTGGACAGACCATTACTTGATCTCGTTCACCCTAGAGGCAACCCCAGGACAAGCTAATAGTATAGCTCCAGCTGTCCAGTCCCGAAATAAAAAAAATCACCCCTGAAATCTTGATCCCGCTGATCACACCGACCTTGAATGCCATTCCAGATCACACAGACCCATTCATGATGGTGGACATCTACAATAAAATCATGCTCTCATCCCTTGATGCCATAGCCCCTTTGAAGCTAAAAAAGAGCAAGCCCCGGAAACTCATCAATTCCTGGTTTTCGCCTCAACTTAAAGCCCTCAGACAGGAAAAGCGACGCTGTGAAAAAATCTGGCGAGCTCACCCCTCAGAAAATAACAAAAAACACTTGAGCGGTCTAGCTTCCCAATATAAAAAAGAAATTATACTGGCCAAACAAACGTCTTATAGCACGTGAATCTCACAAGCAAAATCCAACACTAGAGAGCTTTTCACAATACTTAAAGAGGTTGAATCCCCAATCCAAGTGCCCGACTTGTGTATCAAAGACAAAGACAAAAACTGGTGCACTGGCATACAAAATGCCTTAGCGAACAAAATCTCCTCTCTTAAGACAAAGATGAGCATTAAAAAAGAATCCCTGCTCTCCTCTACTAATCCAAGTACCCACATCCACAAAAAGGCTCACCTGACTCAATCACCCCCCCAGCGCATAACCCCCCCATTAACTTCCATAAAGTATCCACCAAAGAGGTAGAAAATACTATTCTCACCCTCAAACCTTCAAACTGCCATGGAGACCTATGCCCCGCTCAATTGATTAAGGATGCAGCCTGTGATCTTGCACCATTTATTACCAAACTAATGAACGCGTCTTTCACATCAGGCAATAACTTTAAACAGTCCTGGGTCCTCCCCTTGCTTAAAAAACCAAATTTCGACCCATCCACTCCAACCAACTACCGCCCCATTACCACAGTACCGTTCCTTCTTAAAATCCTCGACAAAATAGCATACCAACAGATCCAACATTACCTTGAGCACTTCCATCTCCTTGGCGTCCGACAATCGGGCTTCAGGCCTCAGCATGGAACCGAAACTGCACTTATAGATCTCAAGGCACAGATAGACGAGTTGAGAGATCAGGGTAAAACAGCACTATTGCTACTCCTTGATCTCTCGCCGGCCTTCGATCTGGTCGACCATGAAATCATTTGCAACCACCTACAAAAAGCTGCCCACTTCTCTCAAGAAGCAACCAATTGGATCCAGTCCTTCCTTAATAACCGCACGATGAGTCTTCTCACTGTCAGCAGCAGCTGACCCAACACCCATCACTTGCGGCGTGCCTCAGGGATCCTGCGTCTCCCCTACACTTTATAACATCTTCACGAAGCCCCTTTTTGATGATCTAGACGATCTGGGTATCACCTACACTAATTATGCCGATGATACCCAGATCCTCAGCTCGTTGTCGGGGGATTATGACAAGGATTTGGCCTTCGTTAATAAAGTGTACCTCATCATCCAGGCATGGATGGCCTCACACGGTCTATGCCTGAATGATGACAAGACGGAACTCCTCATTCTAGGCCCTACACACTACCTCAACAAGCTTGACCAGAAATATTCATCGTTTATAATTGACGACAACAAAATTAAGGTAGCCAAGGAAGTTAAAACCCTCGGCTTCTATCTATATTCCACCCTCACCTTCAACAAACAAGTGAATGCAATGGCCTCTGCCACCTCCTATACTTGCAAACTCATTAGGGCAGCCAAACCCTTTCTCTCCCCCACCAACTTTACCAGCTTGGCCAGGGCGTTGATCCTGTCCAAGTTGGACTACTGCAACGCTTTATATGTAGGTTGTAACAAATATATCACAAACAAAATTCAAATCCTCCAAAATAATGCCCTTAGAGCGGCCCTCAGTATCCCGAAGAAAGCCCATATCTCTGACTCCAGATGGTCTGTCAACTGGCTATCCACCAAAGACAAGATATTCCTTAAATCGGTTTCTCAGATTCATAAGTGTCTCCACCAAGCAGCCCCTCAATACCTCATCTCCACATTTATCAGACCTACCCTCTCTCGCCCCTCTAGAACGGCCAATTCCAACTTCTCCTGGTGCCCAGGTTCAAACGTACAATGTCTGGAGGCAACAGCTTCCTAGTAAAAGCAGCGCAATTCTGGAATTCCCTTCCTCCTCCCTGCAGGGAGGACCTACCCTACCACCAGTTCAGAGCTAGGACTATCCACTGGCTCAAAACTCTCGATTCATAATGACCCTCCGCTGCCCAGCTGCGCCACTACCATACTGCTCCGCACCTCAATGAATGTAAATATGTACATAGTATTGCCTACAGTGTATATGTTCTACCCACCCTATGTAAATATGTATATAGTACTGCCTATTGTGTATATGCTCTACCTATCCTATTCGGGGTGATACGTCCGGCACTGTAACCACAGCTGGACTTCACCCCCCTGTATGTAACTAAGTTTTGAAATCCTCTTGCTGCTTCTGTGCCTGGCTACCCCTGGGTTAGGTGCGCATTACAAATAAATATAAATACAAAAAAAAAATGCTTCTGGAAACAATGCTAAATAGATTGTCAAAGGAAGTAGTAACCCTACAACAAGGAAAAGAGGGAGCTTTGTTTTAGGAACTATCCTCCCGTAGCTTTCATTTTTAGAAATGTAACGCATTGTCAAACCATGGAGTAAAGGACAAAATTATATGGACGGAAACAGTATAAGAACAAGGAGAAAGTTGGGGATCTTGGTTCGGCTATGTAACGAGGATGTGAAAT
Source organism: Ambystoma mexicanum (assembly GCF_040938575.1). Classification (NCBI taxonomy): domain Eukaryota; kingdom Metazoa; phylum Chordata; class Amphibia; order Caudata; family Ambystomatidae; genus Ambystoma; species Ambystoma mexicanum. Next base: position 132,671,659 of record NC_090938.1, read on the forward strand.
TCTTTAATTTTTTTTCTAAGAAAAAGTTTGTATTTATGCTGAATGCTTAATAAAAAACTGTTTCTATCAGACTCTATGCATCAATTGAGTTCTGGGGCCCACAATGTACACATTTTTAGAGTCTCTAGCATCATGTAACCGCTTTAATGACTGTATTCCCATTGGCCATAATATTGGCAAGTTGCCTGACCTTTCTTCTAAAGAAACTTCCCTTTTGTCCCCATAAGGATAAGGTGGTTCCAGGAGCAGTTATTTTATCCCTAATTTTGCTTTTGTTTCATCTAATCCAAGAGATAATCCTTATGATTTGTCAATTTTGATCTCCCATGTCTTTAGCTGAGGTGGTTTGTGTAAAGTGGATGCGATAAGAGCTCTCAAATTTGATTTTGACCATATTAAGTCCTTCCAAACATTAGCTCACTTTTTGTTGGGCTTGTTCCATTAAAAGGGCTGAAAAGCTCTCAAAGCAAGATGGCTAATTACCTGCATTTCAGTCTCATGAGCGAAATCGTCTTTCCCTTTCTCAGACTTGCATGGTCACACTATCCATACATCTATCCCATCTCAGAAATCTGTAGGACCGCCATGTGGGCAATGCTAGTTGCCTTGTACAAGGATTCGTCTTTGTATGCTTCTTTTAACCAGGAGGTCTGGCCAGCCTACTTGAGCCCTGTGGGCATGTACTGCTATCCTGCTCGAAAGACTTTGAACCGAAATTAAAAGCCACAGGTAAAAAAAGAGATGTTTTCACCCACAATGAAATGTACATCTCTACTTTGGCTGTCCTTCCCAAAATAAGCTAACCGACACCCACAGGGTGCTACCTGAGCCGCTGATAACCAACTCCTCGCCAGTAAGGAGCACGATTTGTCAATGTTTCCCTGTCGTTCGTGGTATATACAGCACTTGGTTCTTAAACATTGCAAGACATGGTTACTGGTAGGGTTCCTCAAATTCCACTTCATTGCTTCTGTAATCAAAAGCTACTACTTGAACTTCTCCCTAGGGTTTGCAAAACGTATAGACTTTGATTTTATGGAAATATTTCTGTTGCACAGATAAGGGATTTTATTCCTGGTAGTTCGTGACCCCCAAACAATCAGTGGCCATAAAACTCATTGTGTTATTCATTTCCAATGTTTTCCACCTGTTGGAAACCTTCCATATGATAAAGATTCCGGATGCCTTGGAGTCTACAAGGAGTGAGCTAGTTGACGTCACTAGTTCTTCAGTAACCCATAAGGAAATAATATCAGAACTTCCTGTGTTTGATGTATGGCTGGTTTTCCTGTCCAAATGTTTTACATTTGCTCTAACCATTTAACCAAACTTTTTCACATCAGTGGCAGTCGTCCATTTCTGGCCTCAGTTGACTGGCTTGAAGGTTCACTGCAACAAATGTTGGTGAATGTTCAGAAGGTGTGCAGCACTGTTAAACTTGGGTTTTGAAATAAATGACAGCATAACAATAGTTTTGTACTTCTCCAGCATTGGATCTTTCATGGATTCACATGCTGTTTGAATATTCCCCGTTTTCAGGCTGGGAATCCTCAATAACATTAAAGAAGTTTATCTTTACATTTTATAAATTGCTTGTCACTTTAGTGCTCTTAGTCGTTTTGGGTCATACTGCCCACAGCCAATTAGACAGGTCCCCTTAACTCCACCCTTTCTGGCCAAATTCAGATTTTTTTTTTACTGTACGTTAAGTGTTGGGAATCCTCACGAAATCTCTTTGGATATTCGATTTGGTCTATTTTCTATTCGTTTTTCCTTAATATCTTGGTTGGTAATGTGTTGCTTCTCGCCGACTGGTGTGAATGTCCAGCCCATTCCTTCACCTCTGGGTTTGCTGCACTTCTGTCCTGTTTGAGACCTTCAGGAGTCCGTGGACGACATGAAAGGACACAAGGATGAAAGCCCTGCTCAACTTGACACCTTAAGAACCTGTGCATTGAGGATCTTCATGAGCAATGTCCCTGTCTGTACCTGGACCAAAATTTGAACAACTGCACCATCTGCCAGTTCTTGTCCAAGACCCTCAAGGAGCACTACCAGAGGTTAGTGACTTGGTTGGCTGTCGGTGCCAGGGCCTCTGTCTCGACCTCTGTCCACAGTTACCCCTCTGACAAGTCTATAACCCTGTATTGTACTCCCTCCTCAAAGAGGTTGAGGTCCTTTGAAGAATCTACCTATAGAAAGAGGGCAAAAACAGGACATGGAATCACATGCTCAGGCTGCTCCTACATCGACTAGTTGTTGACATCTTCATCTAAGGTCACCTTGTTGAACACTATGGCACTGACAACACCCTCATTGTCCATTTTGTCATCTAAGCCCTCTTCAGAGTTGTGACGCTCGCCCACGACTACAGCCCCTCAATATACAGCATCCTTGTTGATGGGCCACGGGCCGCCCAAGTCCTCTTTCACAACGACTAACATCCCACCAATGTCTCGTTGATGACCAAATCAACTTCTTCAGTGATCAGATTGATTCTCTGTTCCATTGGCGACCATGTTGACAGCCAAATCACTGTCTAGGTCCACTACACCCACTGCCTTTTCAGCTAGACCCACTCCACGTCTTCATCGTCCAATGCCTGTTCAAAGGCCATTGGTTTCCTCTTTTCCAAAGGGAGTTGCAGTGAACCGGGAGGTCATGTCAGTGTTGAATTACCTCCCCAGGCCAACTCGTGTTCAGCCACTGTTCTCACTGGCTGCGTATGCACTGTCTGCGGTTCCTTGTCAGATCCTGGCCCCTCCTGACTGACTGCTACAGCAGGGTGCCGATTCTGACGAGGACATACCAAAGGGAGTATCCTCTGTTTATGCCACCGCTAGTCCCTCCGAAGCAAGGTCCTGCTCTCCCTAAGCAAGCCCCTGCTCAACCTTTTCCAGTTGCTCCTGTCCCAGTTGGTGCACCGTCCAGTCCTCACCAGGCTCCTGTGCCCTCAGGCTCGGGAGACTGGTCTAATTACATCTTATCCACACTACAGACACTGGTTTCGGAGTTCCAGCAACGGCTCCCAGCTCCACTGTTGCCTTCTCCAGCACAGCTGTGGGTCTTTCCTGCAAAGTAAGGTTTGGTTCCTCCACCACCCTCTGGGTCCCCTTTTTGCCACCAGTCGCCCTCACAGATACTGACACTGATGACTATCTGACGGATGGTACTCCGCGCACTCACTCTACGGCTGGGTTCGATGATCTGGTGACAGTGAGCCGGCAGATCTACCTCCAAGAGATTGACCTCCAAACACGATTGGATCCTTTCATGTTATGTCAGGCGCAGCAAAGCTAGTTGATCTTCTAGAGGAGCAGAAAAATGAGGGATGCCTTTATCAAAGGTGGGAAATCTGCCAGAAACTCAGTGGTAGCCATTCCAGTGCTGGAAGATATTTGGGTGGACGGCCTTCTGATCATGAGGAATACATTCTTGGCTCCACCCAAGAAGGGTCGCTTTAAGAAGAAGTAAAAGGTCCCAGATTCAGCACCCAAATGCCCAAGCACACATCCCTGCCTGGACTCTGTAGTCTTTGCAGGGACCCTGTAAGTGCTCTGCCCACCCTTTGTTTCCTTGTATGGTACCCCCCAGACAAGGAGGGACAACTGGATGCTTTTGACAAGGGGTTCATCTCTACAGCCGCTGCAAACATCAAAGCGGCTAACTCATTGGCAATCCTCTCCCGCTACAGCTGGGACCTCTGGTCCAAGCTGTGGCCAATCCTTGATTTTCTTGCTGATAAGCGGGATGAGGCCATGGACTGCTACATGAGGGGAGAAGTGGCATTACATCATGCCATCGCTATTGCTGTGGACATCGCAGACATGAGATTCGGCCAGATGGATAACAGTGCTGTTAGGCCATCAAAGTTGGCTTAAGGTCACCAAAATCTGGGCAGAAGTCCAGTCCAAGGTTGCCGATATGTCTTTTGACAGCATCAATCTATTTGGGAAGGAAGTGGTAGAACCATACAGGCTGACACCGAAACGGATTGTTGGTTACGTATTCTGCAAAAGCGTCACCAGTCCTTTGATCAGGAAAATCAAGGTTTTCTAATAGTTATAAGGATTATAGATAAACAGACATCCCGCACCATCCCATCCAATAGGGTTACTAGGGGAGATCAGTATTCTTATTGAGGAAATCAGCGACTATGTGGAGCTTCCTCCAGAAGCCAAGCGCTGAAGGGAGGCCTGACCAGGCCCCGGGCAGCTTTCCAACTTGGTTGAACAGTGGAAATCCATCACCACCCAAAAATGGGTGTTCTCCATCGCTGAACAGGGCCTCACCCTGGAGTTTGTTGGGTCCCTTCCCTCCATTCCTACCGTTCCAAAGGTGGAAAAACACCTATCCCTGCTACTTCAAGAGGTACAGCCCTTCCAACAAAAAAAGACCCAATCGAAGTTGTACCAGCACACCTGTGGGAAACCGGAGTATACTCCAGATACTTTCTGGTGGTGAAGAAAGTCAGGAGGTTGGAGACCCCTACTAGACCGCCGAAGACTCTACAAATTCCTCAAGTCTCAGACTTTTCGCATGGTGACGCTTCAGCACATTCAGAGGAGCTGAAAGAATGCAATTTCCTCTCCTCTTTAGACTGCAAGGATGCATACTTTCATATTCCCATTCATCAGAGGTCGCAGGAAAACAATACCAATTCAAGGTCCTGCCTTTCAGCTTAAAATCAGTACCAAGGTTGCTCAAATGCCTGGCTCCAATAGCAGCGCACCTTTGGTGCTCAGGCATTCATGTTTACCCGTATCTGAATGACTGGTTGGTACGTGCCCCATTCCTTCCACTAGCGATGCAAGACACCAAAGATATGATCCTCTGCCTAATATCACTGGTGTTCTCTGTGAAAGTCTTGCTTAAATCCTGCTCAGAACTTGCTGTACTCCCACATCCCGTCCCCTTTCCTTCATACTGTATAGGGGCATCTCTCGCTAGGGACGCGAGAAGGAACCTTTTTCACCAGAAAAATCAAATTCCCCTTTAAATTTAGAAGCGTGCAGGGGCGTGGCCCTGGGAGCATGTGCTCCCCTGACTCTGCCTACCTGCGCTACTCCTCAGTCCTGTACGCAGCACTACTAGCGACAAAGCAGAGGTCACTCCGCCTACCAGGCCCCATCCTGAGGTGCAGGGTAGGCCTCAACCTCCACCGCCAAGAGTCCAGGAAGAGGCAGGGCCCAGCATGGCAAGCGCCACATCTCGGGCACGTGGCATGCAGCCTGACAAAAAGGCCGCCGGGCCAGATAAAATGGCAGCTTGTGTGACGCCATCCCCTTTCGGGGACCAGGTAAGGGAACGAATTTCCAGGTGGGACTGATCTTCGCCAGGTTCATGTCCTATGGCATACCCTTCAGCATCACAGGGCAAATACACCACGCATAGAGCAAAGCAGTGTGTGCCCAGGTCTCAGCACCCCAAAGGCCCTACGCCCATGCCCGCACCACCAATCGCTCCAGCGGCCTGTGAAGACAGGTTTTATGAAAAATGTGACACTTGCGGACTCCTCAGATTGGTGTCATCCTCAAGGATGTGATCAGGGACATGCTCCCTCTGGTTTTGCCGCTTCCACCCACAGCCACTCCACTCTTGGTTCCAGCGCCTGCGGCTCTTACGCAGCCCCAGATGCCCATGCCAGTTGCCACTACACCGGCCTCCACACCACCAGTAGTCTCGGCAGCTCCCAATCAGCCGCCACAGCAGCCACCGGCTCCTGACGGTAAACTGCAGCCCCCAGCTTCCAGCACTCCTCCAGCTGCACCTGACCAAAAGGACACATTGGTGGACACTGATGTGGAGAATGATCCTGACACCTTTGTCGGCCAAGGCCTTTCATGAACGGCTCTTGATCCTAGCCGAATACTTGGGGCTTCCACAGCCAGAGGTTGAACAACGGGGGTCTTGATGGAGGTCCTCACTCTACGCCCCACGGCTAGAACAGGGATTCCAATGCAAAAGGATGTGGTGGCACTGCCCAAAAAAGGATGGCTTAAACCTCATTCGGCGCAGCCTACCAACAGGCGCCTCAATGGCAAGTACAGGCAGTTGGAGGTGGATCCAATCTTGCTGTCGGCACATCCTCAGCCACACTCCTCAGTGATCGCTGCAGCCTCAATCTACTCCAAGCCACAATCCTCCTCGGCTACCTCAGCCTCGGCACTCCTTGGTAAGGAGGCGAAGATCCTGAAAACATATGGAAAGAAAATCTATTCCAACGCTTTGCTTCCATCTTCGTCAGTCCAATACGGACGCTATGCTCGCTGCTGTCAACCAAAGACTTTGGCGGGAAATAGCTGACTGACTTCCGGAAAGTCTGGTACAGAGTCAGGCACGCTTCAAGACGGGGCTGGTGGAAGCAAAGATTGTAACGCAGGATATAATTGAGTCCACGGTGGCTTACATTGACACCTCAGGTTATGCCATCTGGATTGCTATGGACATGAGAAGAATGGCCTGCCTACGGGCTACGATGTTTAACCCGGATGTCCCGGAGCGTGTATTGGACCTTCCATTCAAGGGTGGCGATCTGTTCCATTCCATGACGGACAAGGAACTTGATGAGAACAGGTTCCAGGCTGCCAAATCCTTATCCATCCTCATGAAGTCTACCATTAAGCCCTACAGCCAGACGCACCAGCGTTCCGACAATGGTCAGTCTTTCTGAGGGTTCCGGGGCTTCTAGGGACGACTGTCCAAGCAACCGGACCAACCCATGAGCCAGAACTGCCGCAAGCAGCACACGGCAGCGCATAAGGGCTTTTTTCAGTCTACCTCCTCAGCCCCAGCCTCAGATGGCAAAAGGCATGACATGCTCATCTGGATCCACGAGTCTCCGGTGGGGAGGGGGGCAGGCTTGCCCTTCACTCAACACTGGCGCGCAAGGTTTGCGGACCCCTGGATCCAATTGGTAGTGTCCACGGGCTTCCGCCTACTTCTACTACCTCCTCCTCACTCCTCCGCTCCCACAGATTGGGACATCAACTCTGTTGGCGGAAATTCGCTCGCTCGTAGAGAGTCGGGGCTTCTATTTACGGATTTTCGCCATACACAAAAAGAACCAGGTGGGCCTGAGTTATGTTAGACCTTTCCACTCTGAACCTTTCCCTTCCTCTTCAAAAGTTTAAGGTGGTTACCCCAGCCTTTATTGCAGAGACATTGCGCAGGAGAGACTATGTGCTCCCTGGATCTGAACAATGCGAATTTACACATCCCAATCTGGCAACCCCACTGACCTTCCTGAGGTTCAGGATCATAGGTTTCCATTTCCAATACAAGGTTCTACCCTTTGGCCTCAGTTCGGCTCCCAGGGTCTTTACAAGGCTTATGAACGCAGTGGCAGCCCTCCTCTGGGCCCAGGGTCGCCACGTCTACCCATACTTAGACAACTGGCTGGTCAGGAAAAGGTCTCCGGAGGCAGTTCAACACACCGCCTCACCCTCAGGAATATGCTACACGAGTTTGGATTTTCCGTCAGTCTCAAGAAGTCAGAACTGAAGCCTATGCAGAATCTAACGTTCCTGGTCCTCATCTGAGACAGGAGCTCAGAGAAAGTTTTCCCCTCTGAGGACAATATCACAGCCATCAAGAAGACCACAGGGCATTTTCTCAGCAGACCAGTGACCTTGGCATGGTGGTGTCAACACCTCTTGGGTGGCAGGGCGGCATGTCTCCTTACAGTGCCGTTCACAAGGCTCAAAATAAGGCGGTTATAGTTGCACTTTGGAGCCTCCTGGAGTCAGGAGAAGGGTTCCCAGGTCGAGCTGGTCAGCATTCCACCATCTCCACCAGTACCTTGTCTGGTGGAGCACAGACTACAACTTGCGGATAGGCAGGCCCTTCAGCACCACAGGTTACCATCACCAGAGACTCATCCCTGGAGGGCTAGGGAGCCACCCTGGTCTAGTCAGGAGCAGGAGGCCCACCTCAACTCGCTCGAGTTGATGGCCATCTGGCTCGCTCTCAAAGCCTTCCTTCCGACGATCAATGGCAAGTCGATCCTCATTCAAACGGACAGCTCCACCAGCATGTATTACATCAACAAGCAGGATGGCACCAGGTCTCCTCCCCTATGCACTCTAGCAGTCAACACTTCGTAGTGGGCTCTGGAAAACAGCATGCACTTGGTAGCAATTCACCTCCCGGGGGAGTCCAACCTGGAGGCGGACAGCCTCAGCAGGCTGGGTGCAGCCAACTACGAATGGCAGTTGAACAAACGGGTCCTTCACGGGATTTTCGACAGATGGAGTCATCCTCAGGTGGATCTCTTTGCCACCTGGTCCAACAGGAGGTGCCCCTAGTTCGCATCCTGGCAGGGGCAGGTCTGGGATTCTCTGGGCGACGCAATGCAGTTCCAATGGAACATGAACGTATATGTCTTCCCTCCCACTCCCCTGGTTCACAGGGTGATTTGCAAGATCAGTGAGTCTCGGCACCTACGTATTATCCTGATAGCTCTGTGGTGGGCCGTGAGACCATGGGTCTGGGAACTGCTCAGCCGCGGTGCACCTTTCGCTGGGCCCAGCTCAACTACTCTCAGCAGGGAGGCACAATCATTCACCCCGCCCCCCAGAAGTTAGCCCTCACAGCATGGTTCCTGAACAGGCCACAGTAAGGCATCTACATCTGTCACAGGCTAACCTAAACCTTATACAGGGCGCTAGGAGTGATGCTACCAGGAGCCAGTACAGAAGCAAGTGGACTAGGTTTTGTCACTGGGCTGAAGCAAAGGAGGTCGATTCATTGATCTGCACGTTGGACGACGTCCTATACTTCACACCTCGCACACTCTGGTGCAGGTGGACACATGTAGCACCTATCTGGCGGCACTCGAGCTTACTGGAACTCTGAGGAGGAGGTATTTTCATCCTCTAATCCGGTGATTAAGACACCTGGCGGGCCTCACCAGAGACTACCCGCCTATCAAGAAACCACACTCGGTGTGGGACCTCAATGTGGTCTTGGGTGCTCTGGCGCATAAACTGTTTGAACCTATGGCGTCCGCGGACATCGGGCTAGTCAACATTAAGACGTCTCTACTGGTGGGACTTACATCTGCATGCAGGGTCCGCGAAATCCAGGCACTGGTGGCCTCAGAGCCTTGTACTACTTTTCATTAGGACAAGGTGGTGCTTTGAACTCACCCCGCATTCTTGCCTAAAGTGGTCTTCTCCTTTTCACCTGAATGAGGAGATATTGTTACCTATGTTCTTGGGGGACCATAAGGCCGACGCTCAGAGGGTTCTGCACTGTCTAGATGTCAGACATGCTCAAATTCTATCTGGACAGAACCAAGAGCTTAGGCAAATCAGATGCTCTGTCACATTCGGTGGGTCAAAACCAGGCTATCGGGCTTCTAAGTCCTCTATAGCAAGGTGGATGTTTACGGCCTTCAAGGTGGCCTACGAGGGGCAGCACAAGCCTCTCCCAGCAAATATACATGCCCACACTATCAGAGCCAAAGCCATGACGGTTTCTTTCCAGAGGCACGTTCCATGGCAGGCTATCAGCAGGGTGGCTACATGGACTACGCCCTGTGCCTTCTGCAAGCCCTACTGCTTGGATGCCAGCTCCAGGTCGGATGTGGCATTTTGTCAGGCAGTGTTAAGGAACTTGTTTTCCTAGCCGGGGCAGCTCTCCACCCTCGGGCTACATTCATTTGTAATCTCCCATACAGTATGGAGGAAAGGGGACGGGACGTAGGAGTAATTATAAGTTACTCACTGTAGTGACTAACCTACTTCTAGTCCATAATCCCCTTTCCTCCATACGTCCCATCATCCTCCCCCCTAATAAAACTAGTGTCAGTAGTCAATGGTAATGTTATCAACGCGTCAAAGTGGTGCTGGTGGGTGGAGTCAGGGGAGTGCATGCTCCCAGGCCCGCGCCCCTGCGTGCCTCTAAATTTAAAGGGGAAGTTGATTATTCTGGTGAAAAAGGTTCAGTCTCCCGTAGCGAGGGACACCCCTTTACAGTATGGAGGAAAGGGGACTATGGACTAGGAATACGTTAGTCACTATGGTGAGTAACTTGTAACTTTTTGGGCTCGTGCCCCAACACTCTCGCGTGTGTCCACGCCTTTGGATTAAAGGGTGAACACCGTCCTGAACAAGGTCCAGTAGCTGTCAAGCCTGCTGATTGCTTCAGTCCGCTCTCTCACGTCCCTCTTGGGAATGATGTCCTTATGCATGCCATATATCCCACACTACAAACTCTGAATGAGACCACTTCAGGAGTTCCTGGATGCTGTTGACAGCAAATATCAGGGTTTTGGGGGAGCAAACTTCACCTGACGCTCTTCTTTTGACAGGCCCTCCAACGATGGGGTCATTGTCGCAACCTCATTCAGAGTTCCCTTTCACCTTCCGGCACACCAAGTCAGTTACCACGAATGCCTCCCTGGAGCGGTGGGGAGTTCACACGGGATAATTTCATGCCAGAGTCATGTGGTTGCTGGAAGAAAAAGCCCTACCTATCAATGTTCTGGAGCAGAGGGCGATAGTCTGGGCCCTGAAGCCCTTCAAGCCACAATTGCAGAACTGGGTGGTTCACGTCTTCAAGGGCAACTCCACCACCATGTTCTATAATTTGCAAGCACAGCGGGACCCTCTCACCGATTCTGTCAGCAGAGGGCCATGTGTTGTGGACATGGGCACTGATGCACATATTCCTTCCATTCTATCTGCCAGGGATCAACAATACAATAGCGGATTTGCTCAGCAGGGAACTCTGGTCCTGCCACGAATGGGGAACTTAACCAAAGCCAAGTTCTCCATCCGAAAGGGGTCATCTGGAGTTCGACCTGTTAGCTACAGTGACCAACCGGAACGGCACCTGGTTTGTGAGCCGATTGCCACAAGGGGAGAACCTGGGGGAATCCTCCTTGTTGCCATGGGAAGGACTGTTCCTTTATGCTTTTCTCCCGATCCCTCTGCCTTGAGTTCTCAGTATACTCGAACAGAACCGGTGCACAATGATTCTGGTGGCCCTGGCTTGGTCGCAGCAGAATTGGTACACTCAGACCTGATTCACCTGTTGACGGCTTGCTGCAACATGTTGCCGCGCTCTGACCTTCTGTCCAGACGGCGGGTCCGTCCCTCAACTTGACGGACTGACTACTGCAGCCGTACAATTGGGAAACCTGCTGCTACCTCTGGACTGCAGAAACAGCTTGACCAGGGCACAAGCGCTGTCTACATTGTTCTGCTACGCAAGCAAATGGAAGCACTTTACTATATGGTGTGCAACTCAACACCTGGAATCGTTGGAAGTTCAGGCGGCAGACGTCTTGCCATACCTCCTGTCTTTGGGAAATGCTGGTTTAGTACACGTTATTAAAGTGCTTTTAGCAGCCATTTCCAGCTACACCGTGCCTCAGGTACACCTTCTCTTTGGTCACACGTGTTGGTGAAAGCATTCCTCAAAGGACTCCTCTAATTTGTCCTTGTCCGTGCTCCTGCTCCAGCTTGGGAACTCAACATGGTTCTCTCAAAGCTAATGGGCCCTCCTTTTGAGCCTCTGCACAGAGCCTTCTTGAAGTTTCTCTCATCGAAGATGGCATTCCTAGTTTCAATTACTTCAGCCAGACGGGTGGGCAAACTCTAAGTTGGTTGGTTGTACAAACCCTTCCTGCATGCCAGAAGTCCCTTCTGCATTCCACCTTAATGAACACTTGATTCTGCCAGTGTTCTTTGGCTCTCCGTCTCCAGCAGAGCAATCCTTAAATTCCCTGGATGTTGCCCGAGCCCTCAAATTTTATGTGGCTCGTACTAAGGGGTACTGAAAGTCATCACAATTGTTTATTGCTTTTGGACTGGTCGGCAAGGGCAACACCCTTTCGAAGTCTTATATTGCAAGATGCCTGCTGGTGTGCATTTCCCACTGCCATCGTCTGGCCAAGTGGCCCCTTCAAAGAAGGCCAAGAGCACACTCGACGAGGGCCATGGCTTCTACTACGGCATTCCTATCTAGTGTTCCTGTCCTCGAGATCTGCAGGGCAGCCACGTGGAGGTCTGTCCACACCTTCACAAGGTTCTACTGCATCGTTAGGGATTCTAGGGTGGAGTCCCGAGTCGGCCAGGCAGTGCTTCACAACCTGTTTGCATGAGGTGAGTTGGTTACTTCTGTTGAGCTGTGCCGCCACACGTTCTGCTTGTGTAGAAGTACTGCTTTATAATCTTATTCAAACAGCATTAGAAGCATGAAAGATCCAGTGCTGGAGAAGGACCTGTAACTCCTGTTTGCCAGCATTGGTATCTTTCATGGATTCGCATGCAACCCTCCCTCCTGCCCCTCTCTGGATCTTCTTGGCGCATTCTTCCAAATTACGTGCACTGCCAAATCTGAAGATTGCCAGCAAGGGTGTAGCTAAGGGGACCAATCTAATTGGCTGTGCAGCATGACCCAAAATGACTTCAATAGAGCACTAAAGTGACAAGCAGTTTAAAAATGTAAAGGTAAACTGCTTTAATGTTACCGAGGATTCCCAGCCTGATGACAGGAAGTATTCAAACAGTATGTGAATTCATGAAAGATACCAATGCTGGAGAACAGGAGTTACAGGTAAGTAACTTATTCCTTTTGCCGTCATCTTCGTCACTAACCACACAATTGGGGGCTGTGATGAGGTCAGGGCAATGTGTACAGTGCAATCTGCCCGAATAGTCTAACTTGCTAGACAATGCAACAAGAAGTGACAATTGTGAATATATTCGATGCAGAAAGGTTGGATTCTACGTCAGATGGCTTTCTAATTAACTGTTCAGACAAGTTCTTATTCACTGTCCCACTGGTGCTGAGATTCACATAATTATTCAAAATAAGGCCCAAACGTGATTTTTATAAACCCCTTTCTACAAATGGATTTGATTATCTAGATCCTACATTGATAGAAGACCTGTCTCAAGATAAAGGGTTGGTCCTGTTTCCCTAAGATCTTGGATCCTTGGACTTTAGTTTATGATCACAGGGATATTTCAGGATCCAATGTTCAGATTGTATGTGGCTGGAAAGTACTCCACCAGTAAACGATATAAAAACAAATGTATCGTGTTTTTGCCATTGGCCGTTGGAAAAGAAGCATCAACCCTTTGACCAAGTCCATATATAATGTGTCGTATTTGACCAGAGCTGGCTTTAAAATTGATTCTTGTGAGCATTATTTGTCCTCTATTGCTGCATAGCTAAACTCTGAAAACATTTCTCCTTACAGAAAGAAAAAAAAAGTTCTTCCCTTAATGGGATTTGATTTTGGATTCCCATATAAGAGATCTTTTTAAGCCTATGCACAGTAAACCACACAGATGAGGTGCTGTTAATGACCTTCCTTTCCTTCTTACCAAGTTTTGAATCTCATCAATTTACCTATTTTTCATTCTGGGTGACAGTTCACCAGCAGAGGAGCCCCTGCATCATTTGGACGTGGCCGGGATGTTTTACTTGAATAGAAAAAGGCCTTTTTCAGAGGTCTGATGGTCTTTTTTTTTTTTGGTAACACCTGGTAGTGTTTCTCCTGGACACAAACGTGATTTAGGGCGTTATTGCCCAATGATTGTCTTGCATTTCTGAAGCCTACACTTTTCATGGTGTGCCTGTTCCAGAGAAAAGACCAATACATTTTACCACGACCAAGGCTGCGCCAATGGATTTCAAGTGGCTTGTACTCGTAGCAGGCATGTTGCTAGGTCTGGAAAAGATCCAGGGCTGCACTAATGTCGGGACTCTGGGCTAGCTAGCCTTTTGGTTGTAGCACTGCGCTTCTATCTGAGGCTACAACCAAAACACCCGGGGCTGCAGCCCCTCTAGCCCCTCTCCTCCCTCCACCACCAGCAACGCCTCGGACTCCTAGCATGGACTGTGTACCATCTTTTTTGCAAGCCCTAATCCCTGGATGTTATCTCAAGACTGGATGCTTATTTTGCCATGCCAGTTGTATGCTGCCTTTATGCTTACGTATGATATCACTTTGGCCCAACCTTTTACTTTCATTACCAATAACCTGGAAAGAAGAGTGCAATGACTAAAGAATACCGAAATAGTACCTTCATGTTGTGTTACAGTTGTATAGAACACAACTGGCGGGGGTTGTGGCCTCAAAGCAACAGGCATAGTCGTAATTCAGTAGACCATCAAATCACATGACTGTTTTGCATTCAGGGAAAATAACAATTGCTTTGGCAAAGAGGACTAGTACTTTAATGTTATTGGGTGTGCTGAAGGAGGAGTATTGTCTTTGAATTGGTGATTGCTGGCACAAGAACTGAATTTTGGTTGTGGGATTCTGTCAGCTAATCTGGGAACACTGCGCTAAAGTTCTGGCCTCAAAGTGTGTTATGGGGTGATTATCTGGAAGAAACTAATTGCAATTGTGGGCTCCACGATCGCATAATAAAATAAAGTGTACAACGCACTGTAGAAAAATAGCAATTGCTTTGGCAGAGACTATTACAATAGTGTGCTTGATGGGAGGAGTGTGGGTACTGAATTTTTCCCCTGTTCACGCGGCTCTATGAACAGACTGTTGCCCCTGCATTTCAGGACCAGGACCATTTCACCCACACATTTTGCCGGTAAGCACCCCCAGATCGCCCTGTCCTGAATTCTCCCACCTACCTGGCTGCCTGCTGAACTTCGTTTCACTTCCCCTCTAGCCTAACTGCAACGTCTAATTTGCTTTCCCACTTGATATGTCTACCTGCTTTAAAGTCTCCTCTTACTCTCCTGCTTTTAAGGAATTTAAGGTAATTGGTAGGTTTGAGCTTTTAACCCAAAATGTAGTGGAGGCTCTTAGACAAGCCAGCCCACCTAGCATACCTAGCAGACGATTGGTGGATGCACCATAGTTCGACCTGGAGTATAGGGTGACTTAAAGAAGACTGCATGGAAACCAGGGCAAGGACCCTAAAGGCGGGGGAACAATACGCCCTAAAAATTAGATATAAAAATATATGCAAAAAAAGGCTGCCCATACAGAAAAACAATGGGATCTCCTAGATCAGATGGTGTGAAACAATAATACTCAGGGTTTCTGGCGGTTGGTAGCTAAAGGGACAACATCAGGGGACAAAAATGAAATTAGTACAATTAAACCGGCTGTGTAGCAATCGCATTTTTCGGATATATTATTTAACTCCTCCTTGGCTGGGTTCCCCAGGATAGGCCCTGGATTCCCCTTAACCGATAGTATAAAATTCTCAGAAGAGGTTACTGCTTCACTGACGGCAGCAAAGAAGGGTGTGGGGGGGGGGCAAAGCTCCAGGACCAGATGGTATTAACTTTGAGGTCATTAAATAGTTCCCAATATGATGGGTGCCTTTTCTGTCTACTGAAGTCAGAGACTTCTGGTGTCATGGAAAGGGAGTCTAATTTTCCCTATTTTTAAAAAAGGCCTAACTAATGATCCTCGTTACCGGCTGATTTCTCTTCTTGACAGCACGAGCAACATTTTTACAAATTGTATCCTTAGAAGGTAAGAGGAATGCACAGGGATTAATAACATCCTTCCTGAAACTCAAGCTGGGTTTAGGACAGGATTTATAACGATGGATCACTGCTTTCTCCTGAATACAATTATAGCAAAGCATACCAAGATCAGGAAGGGAACCGTATTTGTCGCTTTTTTGGATCTAACAAAAGCTTTTGCCTCCTTAGACAGGACGACACTGTGCAGAAAATAGAATAAATTGGGAGTACCAGCAGGGCTACTCCAGCTTATTCAACTCATATATGCAGAGACTTCAGCTGTCGTAAAATGTGCTGGTGCAGTGAGATATTCAAGGGAGTTTATTACTAATAAAGGGGCCAGGCAAGGTTGCCCACATGCTCCTTTATTTTATTCTTAACGGATTTTGATCCGTCCAATTCATTTGCACATACAAATCATCGTACCATTAATGGGGCTAAATATGGTGCATTCATGTATGCTGATGACACAGTTCCCATCGCTCTGACCCATAGGGGCCTTCAAGAGGCACTACATTATTTTTTAACGAGTACAATTTAGAATTGAACTGGGGGGGACCGTTCAATTTGGAATCTCAAAAAAGACGTTTGTATGGTCAATAAATAGTGCCAGTATCTCAGTGCTGAAGGGGTATCATTATTTAGGAAAGCTTTTTCACCAAAGTTGCACTTGGTCCCACCATATTAACAGGACACTAATTCGAACCCAAGCAAGTCTTGGCGGCGTTGAGTCATTTTTATTATAAATATGGTGGCAAAAGAATGGATAAATGTTGAAGGGTCATGGAAATTAAAATACATTCCTCTGTACTGTACAGCTGTGAATTAGGGGCTATTCTAACCGTAGCAGACTAGATGCTGTACACAATGAATTCCTCCGAAATATAGCAGCGATTGGCTCTAGAGCTCTTGGGGACGCTCTAAGAGCAGAACTCGGTGTAAAAAGTATTGTAGTTCTCGCCGAGTGTACGTTTTGGGGATTTTACTTAAAAACAAAGTTATTTAATATCCCTAATCTGATCAGATTAGATGCAGTGTGTGAAATATTCTCGTCGGCAGTCAAAGCAAAATATTCATGGTATAATTACGGGACCAATTTGATTACCGAGTGGGGCATCGACATCAGACAAATTCCTTGACTGAACTGAAGTCTATACTTGGGCACATAGCAGGGGAAACTTGAACTTGCTTACATGGGGAAGCGGGTTTCTGCTTTACCATTAATGGCATTTTACATGGCTTCTTTTCTAAACAGCCACAAGATAGGCGCTGTAAATTCCCTGAGAATCCCAGGGGATAGAACAATTATACTAATGGTCCGCCTAAATATTTTACTGCTCCTAGCGAGAAAGCTTTGGGCCAGCAAGGACAAAAATATGCTCCTGTGGACTGGGGTATGGAATATTTTCAATGTTTTTTGCTGATCTGCCCTGCTTGGTGTGAGGAGAATGTGGCTTAATCATTTAGTCAAATTTGGGACACTGCGTGATATGAATTGATTTATGAATTTTAATGATTTGAATTTTGTTTCTGATGTTTGTAACTGTTAAGGATGGACTTAAAACCTATGGTAGACCGTTTTTTAAAATAAGGAGTTTATAGTGTTTAACCAATATCTCCTATGTATAGTTGTTTTAAGGATGTTAATGGCTAACACTGAATAAAAATCATTCTCTACTGCTTTCAATGCCTAACTCATAATTCCTTCAAGTATGCCTTTAGCCTTTGGCTAAATTTAATTTAGGTGTGCTTTCATATCACTGCATCCTGCATTTTGTACTGTATCTGTGCTTTTTGGCAAAATCGAATTTAGGTGTGCTTAAAATCTATACTCTGGTTGTTCCATTGCACACCACCTCGCTCTGCACCTGCCTTGCTGCTAGGCAACTTGGTTAAGTTCGATGCACTGTGCAGCTCCACATGTCTCACGCTCTCTCCCCCCCACTTCCTCCATGGCACTCTTATCCCTCCTATATGTTCCAAATGCTATCCTATCGCTTATCTTACCTCTCGCACGAAGTCCGGAAGAAAAAAGCTGAAAAAAGATCTCCTGGTCTCTAATCCAGGGCTTACTATTGCTGACGCCTACAGCAATGCCACTTCCAGGCAGACTATTAAGGACCTCCTCTTCACTGTCCCCTGTCGTCACTTATGGACCCCCTATTTGGTCTCCACTCTGTACACCTAGTTCCACCATTAATTGGTGCGCAAGAGAATGGGTAAAGTACTCCTGTCATACTTCTCATCCTCTAGGTTTATCATTAATGTCTATCACAAGGGCACTATCATGGCCCAAGGTTCTCAACCTACTCTTCTGCTTTTAGACCGGCACCTGCCCTCTCTCATAAACTGCCTCCCTTCTCCTTCCCCTCCTTGCTCCCACCTCTCCACCACCACTGACCGGTGTACCACGCCCCTGTACCTCCCAACGCCTCCTCAAAACTCCAAGATTTTTGCAAAGCAGCTCTTGGAGCTTCTGTTTAGTTGGGCTGAAAGTAGTGGTCTCTTGAATCTCGGGCTTTCTGTAAAACTATTTCATGGCCCATTCATTGCGGATACTCCTTACTTTGACACATTACAAGTTCCCAATTACATTGTACCTATGTTTTGTTGACTATAGCTCTGCCTTCAATAGTGTTAATCAGGATAAACTCTGGGGAAAGCTGGAAAGGTGGGGTTTAGATGATTCCTTTTAAAAATGTTTTTAAACAACTCCATAGTGACATACAGGTAAAGGTACGCCTTTCACAAGCGGGAAATTTAAGTGAATCCTTTCCCACTAAGAGGACTGAGACAAGGTTGCGTACTCGCCCCTCTTAAACAATTTGTCTGATTTTGAATCGGATTTGAGGCCTGTGAACAATCATCCACTGTATTTTAGTAATTGGTATATATATTGTCTCACCTACGCCGATGATACAATAATTTTTGTCTGCACCGCTGTGAGTTTATCGCGCTCACTTGATGTATTAAATACATACGCAATGGAAAATGGACACCAGGTAAATGTCGCTAAAACAAAAATGACAATTGGGAGGTGTGCATATGGAGCCCCGTCCTTTGGAAAATGGGTGGCCTGGCTTTGGGCCAGGTAACGGAGTACAAGTACTTGGGTATGAGTGTCAGGGCCTCTAAGAGCAGAACTCATGTGGTGGAGACAGTTATATTTAAGGCCTGGACCAAATGGCTTACTCTGGGGAGGATTATTGACAGCCTGAGGGGCGGGGGGGGCTTTGTTGAGGCCAAGATCAATGTGTATAAACACTTGATAATACCAGGGATAATGTATGCATTGGAGGTGCTACCGGAGAGTGCTGTGGGATGGTTGACATGCTTGGAGGCGAGAATATATGCTGCTCATTGTTGGGCTTGCCTAGTGCGGTACCAGTCCAGGCGATTAGGCTTGAACTTGGTCTCCAGTCACTGAACTCACTTTGGAAGGTGGCATTGGGTAGGCTGTGGACTAAGATCAGCTATAGTGACCTTAATAAGCAAAGTCTCCTGAAACTTACAGTGGGACATTCACAGTTTTTCTTGCAGCGTCTGATTTAGAGAGATGGAACAAATGGTATTGAGAACTCTCACAGACTTAGGCGTGAGCAAAGTGCCAAAGACTGGTGTAGAATTCCTTCTAGCAAGGATTGAGAAGATTCTAGGTATCAAGACTTCATATTGTCTCTGGCCCACTTAGCACTGTGACCCAAGTATGTACAATACACTCATCAAGGCATGTTTGGGGATATACCACACAGCTATCTTACTAAGCTGCAGATTCCTGGGCTGGTCCATTTCATCCTTTACTTAAGGTTTGATATTTTGTCGGTTTTGGGTTACACTGGAGCCTGGGAAGGCATTCCTAGAGAGATGAGACCCTGCAATATTTGTGCAGAAGTTGAACAGCTCGACACATACATACACAATGCCCCAAGTTACAGCGTTCATATACGAAGAGGTATGATTTGCGATGTTA
This sequence comes from Ambystoma mexicanum, assembly GCF_040938575.1. Taxonomy (NCBI): domain Eukaryota; kingdom Metazoa; phylum Chordata; class Amphibia; order Caudata; family Ambystomatidae; genus Ambystoma; species Ambystoma mexicanum. The sequence continues at coordinate 132,691,094 of NC_090938.1, forward strand.
AACGAGATCCAATTGTGGAGTATGCTCTATGGGGCTGAATCACTTGTAGTCTCAGGTGCTTATTACATTTGGAAAATAGTCAAATAGATTGTTGGTTGAATGGGCATATATGTAATTCCTTTTTAGGATGAAATGTATTTGGAAGGAATTTTTTATAATCTTTGCCATAATTTTAGATATGTTTTGTATGAATTATATAGACTGTAGTGTGAAAGGTTGAATAACCAAATACACTTAAAAATGTAAATATTAGTTTGCCACCAGGGGGCGCACGGATGAGTCTTAACTCTGTGTGAGCTCTGTGGCTGTGGGTCCTTAAGGTGACTTGAGCCCCCAACTTGCGACCCCTCCCCCCCCCAAAACTCAAAATTGCCGAGAAGTTGGCAGAAGATCCCCCCCCCCCCCCCCACCCCACACTGGCAAAAAATCAGATCGAAATCGGGTTCCGGAAAGCCGAGAAACTTGCCTCCCGAGAAGAGCCCGTGTGTGGCAGCTCCGCGGTGCACTCGACTCCTGTGAAGCCCGCGCAACAGTCGGAGGTGAGCCCCGGACCTGCGGAACTAAGTGGAGTCTGGACTGCCTTTCTCCCCGTGTGGACAGCCTCCTCCTCCCTTGGGCCTTGCGGAGACACCAAGACAGCAGCCAGCAATGTGTCACCCGTGACCGTGCTGAGGGACGTGCCGGCTGGGGGCACGGAATACGCCGCCATAGGTAAAAGGTGGGTGGCCGACCCCTCCTACCCACAGGGCCGCGCTCAGCACGCGACCACCCCGCGCTGCCACTGGACCCCCAGCGCCCTGTCTTGTGGGCCGCGCAACAACACGCAGATGCCTTCCTTCCTCCCCCGCCGGGGGCTGTGTGATACGCTGGCGACCCTGTTGGCACGGAGCCAGCGGCCCGCGTCTGGAGGAGAATGCGCAAAGACGGGCGAGGAGCGCACACGCCCAGAAGACCCTGGAGCCCTGAAACACACTAAAGTAGTGTAAAAAGGGTGAAAATCTCCCAATCAAACAGTGGAAAAGAGGAAAAAGGAGAGGGAAGGGGGGCAGAGGAGGGGAAAGAAGAGGCCCACAGAGGCCCAGGCGCTCAGCCTTTGCCCAGGCAACATCACAACCAGGGGCTGAAGTGCGTCCAACAGCTAACCCTGAAGCCCCCAAATCACCCCGCCACAACTACACACGCGCCAACCCCTGGGGCCCCAAACACCCTCATTGGAACAATTGCCATACCCATTGAACACTGCATCTAGACCATCTACAGTGAGAACACGTGCCAAGCAAGCTACCGGCCCAAAAGGATATCCAGGGTCACTCCCTTCACCCATGACCCACATATTCGGACAGGTGTCCACACCGACGGCCCCGTAGCAACTGTGGAGGAGAGCACCCCACCCCATTACTGCACTCTCTAATCGCTAAGTGGCATTGGCTCTACGCAAGGCCCTAACTAACAAGAAGCACAAGGCCGCTTGTCACGAACACTATCCCCCAAATACCCCAGGACAAAGACGCTTGTGCAGGGCCCCGGCAGACCCGAGGACCATCCCCCTGCAACTAAGAGAATTGTTGGTGACCGCACTACACTAGCGTGCCCTATGCATTTCCTCTCCACCACCAAGGGACACGGAGACCCTGGACCCCACCCTTAACTGGAATCACTCTGGAGACATCTGCGAACACTGCAGTGCAGAGGGTTGGGCCCCCGACTCAGGGGCGTACGCCTCCTCTGCTGTAGTGCCCACCTCATGGACACTAGAGCGAAATTGGCCAAATTTGCCTACTTGTCAACCCCACTGACCCCCAACACCGGGAATACTGAGATAATAGAATCCGCAGAAACATGCGCAGCTACCACCAAAGGCGACATTGCGGCTTTGCTCCACGAGATAAAAAATATGGGAACTAATCTAGGCGGAAAAATGGATAAAATAACAGAGAACGGACAACATTGAAGAGAGGCTAGAAGGGGTCAAGAACAATCAAGCCTCCATAGACACTCTTGAGACCCAAATGGACCTTAGAATACGAGAGATTGGGAAGAGAGAGGAGGAATTTCATCTCAAAATGGATGATTTAGAAAATTGCGAGAGGAGAAACAATCTACGCTTTTTCGGTATTCTAGAACGTGAAGGTGAAACAGAGGAGGACCTCAAAAACACCATCCATGATATTATCAAAATTCTGACGGCAGATGAGGATATCGATGAGCCTAAAACGGAGAGAATACAGAGGCGGTGGGCCGCCCGGCGGGCCAAGATCAGTCCTTGCAAGATTCCATCGATATCAAGACAGAGCCAGAATACTGGAAAAGGCCAGAGCTGGAGGCTCCGTCACCCTCGGGGTGCCCAGATAACCATCTTTCAAGACCTATCCTCGCTCACTATGGCGCTGAGACATCTATGCAGCCCTCTCACGAAATGGCTCAAAGACCAGGGCACCCGATATAAGTGGGGATACCCTTTCTCCCTCACCTTCGAACATGGAAGCAGAAGAATACAGCTGCGATCCGAAGAGGAAATCCGGGACTGCATCGCTGACCTCCTCGGCACAGGTCCAAGGAAAGAGAACGTGAAGCGCCCGAACAGAACAGTCAGCGCTGGGAATTCCAGGGACCAAGGAGAAAGAGTGAAAGGCTCAAGGAAGTACAGAAGGGGCAACAACACTCCGGAAAGCGACAAATGAGCCCATCCTCCTGTGGCACGCACCTGGAAGGCCCAGGACCCAGTGTTGTAACATGAACAATCCTATACGACCCAGGCGAACCACAAGGGCCCAGAGCAGATCGAGACTCGCAGGCGAGACCTTTCGTGAGGGGAGGAAGGACAAAGCTGCCTGATGATGGACCTCAAACTGCATGTATCAAAATATCTTTTTATTCCGATAAAATGTTTTATAGAGTTATAAAAGTTAGGAAGGGGGAGCAAGGGGGGGGGGCTCAAAACGTTATAATTGGATTTATATGTGCAAAAGCACCGTGCAGTAACGGTTCCTACCGGTGGTCCGACACCGGAATTGGTTTCCATCCAGTTCGAATCGGACGCCACCAAGTCAACATGCAAGCTCTCAATGATAGAGGGAAAGATTAACTAAACGATCCAGGGGGGCAGGGGATACCGTGTTGTATTCCCCTAGGGGGAAGAGGTGGGGTGTGGGGAGATAAAGACACTAATGATTAAGACGATCTGGCATACTCAACGGAACACTCCAATTTTGGTGGCACCCAGTGACAAAAGATGGGACCCGGCAGATAAACCAAGAACATACCACAATGGCAAATAACATCAAGGTAAGCGACAGGCCAACCACAATCAAAATATGGACACTAAACGTCAAGGGACTTAACTCCCCCACCAAACGGTCACTCGTGATGAGGGAATTCAAAAGGGCAAAGCTTGACATACTCTTCCTGCCAGAAACCAAATACATTAAAGGGGAAGAGAGAAGGATTTTAAATGCCCGTACAGGCACTGATCACTGGGGCTCGAGCCCGCTCATAAAAGCCGGTGTCGGCATGCTGATCGCAAAAAGAATCCAATTCGAAGTACAGAAAACCTGGGCAGATGTGAGTGGCAGAGCGCTGGTGCTCGTCGGTAAGATACAGGGCACTGCCATTACACTAGCCTCTATATATGCACCCAATTCCGGCCAATCCAGGTTCCAACAACACATAGTCCCTAAAGTAATGCTTGAAGCACAAGGCGAAGTAATCATGGGTGGTGACCTCAACATGTGGGCCGACCCAACCCTGGACAGACAAGCTGGAAACCCACTGACGAACACCCCACCAGAAGCCGGCCGCTCAATGATGGTCAATATGGACACCTACAACCTAACAAATGCTTGGCGCCACATGAACCCACAAGAAACGACGTTAACATTTTACTCGGCGCCACTCGCCACATACACCAGAATCGATTATCTCTACCTCACACCAGAGCTAACAGAGGCGATGTCTGCAGCCGATATATCCCCTATAACATGGTCTGACCACGATATGGTTATGGTCACCCTTGATCGTATGGCACTCCCCCACAGAAGCTCGAAGTGGCGCTGCAACAAAACGCTCTGGAAAGACCCGGTATTTCGTGAACATTTTGAGAAGGAAATTGCCCAATACTTTGAGCTAAATAACGGGTGAAGTCTCGATAAACACAGTACGGGAGGCCAGGAAAGCCACTTTGAGAGGAGTCCTAATCCAAGAAGGGACAGCACATAAGAGAGAGCGCCAACTCACAGAAAACAGTCTAAGGAACGAAATAATGCAATTAGACCGCAGTGCACAATCCCCCGGTTCCGACAGAGATTGAAAAATGGAGGAAGCCGCCAGCAAGAGAGGAACTGCGGCAGCTGGAAATAGACCAGACCATCCGAAAACTCCAATATTTCAAACAGAAACAATACGAGAAAGGGGACAAAGCCGACGCGCTCCTTGCCGCCAGACTTCATGGCCAACGAAGAAATGGAACCCCATATGAACCACCCTTGCGACATTCAATAGGCCTTTGCCAACTTCTGAGACCTTGTACACCTCGGACACCCCGACAGACGAGAGTGCAATCGCAGAATATATGAATACGATTACCATCCCTAGCCTACCTTGCAACACTGCACAAGCCCTCGCCCCAATCATGAGCAAAGAAATAGCAGATGCAATCAAAAGACTCACAACAGGGAAGGCCCCCGGCAATGATGGTTACACAGCAGGATTCTACAAAACCTTTAGTGACACCCTCCTCCTAGTAATGGTCGAACTCTTCAATCCTATCCTCCAAACTGGCATCGCCCCCGCATCCTTCTCCGAAGCCCTGATCACGGTCATCCCGAAAGAAGGAAAAGACCCCACCCGATGCACCTCTTACCGTCCCCTCTCCCTCCTTAACATGGATGCCAAAATCGACACAAGGGTCCTCACTGCACGACTGGAGACGCACATGCCTGCTATAATCCACAATGACCAGGTGGGGTTCATGCTTGGAAGACACGGCGCAGACTCAACCCGCAAGACCCTCCACCTCATACACGAAGCTAAGAAGATGCCAAACTCGCCGGCACTATTCTCAATTGATGCAGAAAAAGCATTTGATAGGGTCGAATGGTGTTTCCTGGATGCTACATTAAAGAAAATAGGTCTTGGCCCTACTCTGCGACGCGGAATCAAAGCTGTATACACCTCACACCGGGCTGCTGTAGCAGTAAACTCACAATACTCCTGCTGGTTTAACTTAAGCAGAGGAACGCGACAAGGATGCCCCCTCTCCATAATACTATTTGCGCTATCATTGGAACCACTAGCGCAAATGCTGAGAGCTAACAAAGGCGTTGAAGGGCTTCACGTGTGCAGGAAAGAATATAAGTTGGCCTTGTACCCGGACGATATCCTGCTCCATGTGCAGAACCCGATGACATCAATTCCAGAAGCAATCCGCCTCATTGAGCAATAGGGCGCCCTGTCAGGCTTCAAAATCAATAAAGCTAAATAAATCCTCTTCCCGTTACAGGAACCCACCACCAGCCAAAGAGCGGAACTCGAGCAACTCGGCCTCATCATAGGGGGTCCCACACTCTGATACTTAGGTGTCAATTTGACGAGAGACATTGCTGAAATATACGAGGCCAACTTCCCCCAACTCCTCGCCGCCTTTAAAGCAGACCTCGCAAAATGGCAACCCCTCACGATATCATGGATGGGACGTCTGAATGTCATTAAGATGGTTGGTTTACCACGCTTCCTATACCCGTTCCAAGTACTTCCCGTCACGATCCCAGAAGAATTTTTCAAACAGGTAAACGGGGCAATAACTGGATTCTTATGGGCAGGAAAGAAGCCTAGAATACCCTACGAAACTCTCATATTGCCAAAGGATCAAGGTAGGGTAGGTCTCCCCGACATCAAACATTATTACCAGGCAATGCAGTTGAGTCCTTATCCCCCACCTCAGACAGGAAAGACCTACAGTGGGTCCAACTGGACAATGATAACCTGACCCCTGCAAAGCTATCTGAATGGTTATGGGTCCCCAGACCACAACTCACACGCAAATTGCAAAGCCACCCTATACTGGGAACCATATGGAATATATGGAAAGAAGGGAAAGGGATGGTGGGAGTGACCACATGGCCACCCCCCTTGAGCCACCTATGGGCCCCCAGGGTCAGAGAGGAAATCCCGGAACATCTGAGATATCAAACCTGGTTTGATGCAGGACTCGAAAGGGTTGGACAACTATGGACAGATGACAAATTCATTTCAATCACAGACCTCGAAGACGCCCTCCAACTGCATCCTATTCCGATTTTCCTTTACCTCCGACTGAAGGGAGTTCTAAGCAGACAGGAGTGGAAGACCAAGATACAGAAAGAACTCACTCCCTTTAAGAGAATTCTCGACACTACCCCTACGAGCAAAGGCCTGATCGCACGCATGTACAGTACCCTGGTCACCAAAGACCAAAACCCGAACCATCACCTCAAGGAGAAATGGGAAAAGGACTTCAATAGAGAATTTGATCAACAGGCATGGGACATAATCTGCAAAACTCTGTCCCGAATATCCATCTCTGCACAGTACAAACTACATGCCATAAAACTACTTCATAGATGGCAGTACGATCCCCACAGATTATCGAAAATGTACCAGACCAACAGCCCCAAATGCTGGAGACGATGTGGTGCGGGGGCCAACTACTGGCACATGTGGTGGGATTGTCCCAAAGTTCGTATATACTGGAACGAAGTGCTCGGATGGATCAAAGAAATAGACGGCATTGAGCAGGAACCATCTGCCCTCCTGACTTTATTTGGCCTGGAAGAAGAGGAGGATGAACTAAGTAAAACAAAGGGACTGGCTTCCCCACTCCTACTCGCCGCAAGGGCCGGTCTGGTTATCAAATGGAAATCTCCTCGCCTTCCAACCAAAAAAGAATGGGCTACCATTGAAATGAACATATACACGATGGAAAAAATCACAGCAGCCTTCCATGAAAAGGCAGCCGGCCACGAAGAAACCTGGTGTGATTTCGCCAATGTACACATCCCAAGCCGAAGACAAACAACGGTGGAAGTTCCAGAACCATCATAATCAAATAGGAATACGAGACCCGACCACCATCCTACAGCATAGAGACAACCAGGCCTGTCGCACCGAGCAAACACATGCAAGCCAACCGAGATCGACATCCCATCTCGCATAATCACAGATTAACCGTCGCCCACAAAATGGACTAACCTGCCAGACCGTCTTGGGGAGGGAGGGGGGGAGGAGGGAACAAGAATGTTTTACCCACAATGGGGAGGAGGTTTATCGTTGTTGGTAACAATACCCTTGTTTAATTTTAACATATCGATGTACCTATGTGAATGCAACATGAGTGTACTTATGCATCTAACCCTTGTGTTTCAAAATCAATAAAACTTAAATAAAAAAAACTGTAAATATTCCTTTTTTGAAAAGGGTAACCAGCTTCACTTAGCTACTCTGAATGCTCGCTGTGCTCTCAAACACTCTTCCATCTGTCTCCTTCTCGAAGACTTGGACCTTGACGTTCTCGCTCTCACCAAGACATGGTTCAATGGTAGCTCTGTCACTGCTCTTGGTACACGCCTCCCTGAGTGCTACAAAATCCTCTCCAACCCCAGACCCAAAAGGTCTGGTGGCAGAGTGGCCCTGATCTTCCCTGACAAAGTCCCTGCTTCCATCATACCTACTCTATTGAATGCCTCGCCTGCAAACTGGGTTCTCTCCCCTACTCACTCTCACCCTTACCACCATCTACAGGCCCCCTGGCCATATCCCTCTCTGAATGGACCGATCTCACCTCCTGCCTTTCAACCTCTTCTTTCAAACTCCTCCTACTTGGTGACTCCAACATCTATCTCGATTCCCTTGAATCATCCACCTCAGTTCTGTGTCCTCCGACTCCCCCTCTCTCTATTGTCCCTACTGGCCTGACCCACTCTGCTGGTCACACCCTGGACGCCCTCATTTCCGGTGACATCCCTACCTCTAATCCGGTCACCACCCCCCCCTCTCTTGGTCTGACCTTTCTCTCCCCCCACCATTTAGTCTGACCACTCTTTCCCCCCACCTGGGACCCTTTGGCCCTCTATCAGAACCACCCCCAGGACTGCCAGCCTCCTTCGCAGTCATCTGACCTATGAAGCGAGTGTCAGTCGCTGCTTTCGCCTCCACCTTCATCCCCCCACTCCTTCCTCTGACGCTGTCCTTGCTAAACTGCATCTCTCCATCTCCAACACCCTTGCCATCCTTTCCACTGCCATGAGGATCCGCCTAAAACCTGCCTCCAAGAACAACTGGTATAACTCTGATCTAGCTTCTCTGAAATGCAAGTACAGAGTTGCTGAACTGAAGTGGCAGACCTTGGATCCTACCCTCCGATAAAATGGCCTGCTGCCTGCTCCAAAGGAAATACCACTCCTCTCTCCATTCCAAGAAGCGTGCCCATATCCGAGCCCGCATGTCCGGAGCCACTAATAACACAGCTGAACTTTTCAAAATCTGCCAATCCACCTGTGGTCTCCACCTCTCTTCCCCCCCTCCTCCCAGGCTCTCTACACAGCCCTGGCCTCCCACTTCACATCAAAAACTCAGGACATCCTGTCCTCCCTTTCCTCCATCTCCACTTCCATGCCTACACCTCTGCCCCCTTGGCTCCTTTCCTCCCACGCCCTTCACTCTCCTCCTTCCTGCCCATGGCACCAGATGAGGTCTCTAAAGTTGTCTGCTCTTTCAAGGCCTCCTCTAAACAGGTGCTCCCGTACACCTCCAGAACCATTAAGGACAACATCTTGCCCTGGCCCTTGCTGACTTCTGTAACCACTCCTTTGCCATCAGTTCTTTCCCTCCATCCCTCAAGCACTCCCTTGTGCACCCTCTCTTAAAGCTATCTAAAGATACCTACAGGCCGGCTAGCTATCATCCTATTTCCACTACCCCCTTTCTGGGTAACCTCTTGGAGAAGTTTAATCATTCCCCAACTAAACCTCAACACTGATCTTGTTGGTTGCCTCCATGACCATCAATCTAGATTCCGGGCATCCAGAGGCACAGAAACTGCTCTCCTGAATACCTGTGAAACCATGCTCGCGAATCTCGATTCCAACTCTCCTGCTGTTCTTGTTCTCCTTGATCTCTCCTCTGCTTTTGATATGGTCTACCATTCCATCCTCCTAAAACGACTGTGACACCCCCAGCATCACTGACTGGGCACTGTATTGGCTAACCTCTTTTCTCACTAATCGCCCCTCCCAATTGCAACTGGGCCCGTTCTCCTCCACAACATCACTCTACCTGTGGTGTCCCCCAGGGTTCTATCCTATCGCCCTGGCTGTTGAACTTGGATCTTGCTCCTCTCACTCACCTTATATCCCCTTCTCTCCCCATTTCCAGTGTTATGCAGATGACAGCTTTCCTTCAAACATCCCTCTGCTACCTCCACCTCCTCCTCTCTGATCCTTGACTGCCTTTATGCCATTCAGGCATGGTGTCCAGCGAACGATCTCTGCCTTAATGCCAGTAATAGAGATCCTTCAGATTGGGACACTTGCTCCCTCCTACCCTCTGGCCACCATCTTTGAGCCCTCGACCCCCACCATCTTGTGAGGCCATAAACCTTAGGGTCATCTTCGATTCCTCCCTCTCTTTCATCCCTCACATCATGGATCTTACTAAGAAGGCTCACTTCCAGCTCCACCGCTTCAGAGGCAGTCTTCCTTTCCTCATCTTCCCCCAGAAGCTCAATTTCACCAGAGCTCTGGTTCTCTCCAGGCTGGACTACTGCAACGGCCTCTTTCTCGATCTCTTTCCTCCCTACGCCCCCTCCAGCTAATCCAGAATAGGGCAGCGGGACTTATCCTTGGCCTCAAGCCCAGGGACCGTATCTCTCCAGCCCTAAAATCTCTCCACTGGCTCCCGGTGGCTGCAAAGATCAAATTCAAGACCCTCTGCATCATCCACAAGGCCTTCTGGGACCACACTATCTACAACTTTCCTCTCACTCCAATTCTTTGACTGTCAAAAGCTTCTCTAACCAGAGCTTAGGTAATGATGTACCTACGCAGACAGACAGTGGATATAGCCCTATTACAAGAAACTCATTTAACGAAAGACAAACTAGAAGTGGTACGGAAGAAATGGAGAGGGACAGTGGTGGGGGCAACATACTCTGCCAATGCAAGAGGGGTAATCACATGGGTGGCCCCACATGTTCCGTTTCAGTTGCTGAGCTCGCAGGTAGAGGCGGATGGCAGGATGGTGATCATGAGAGGGATGGTGGAAAATAGAGAGATCTGCAACGTAAATACTTATGCCCCGAACCAAGATACAGCTGCGTATTTTAGGACCCTGTATAGTACACTAAGTGGCAGCGTGGGGGGAGCTATATTGTGGGGGTGACACTTCAATTGTGTGTTGAACCCCACCATAGATCAGATAATAAAATAGTTAGACCCACCCCGGCTGCAAAGGCACTGCATGCACTATTGGTGGATTTTGGGCTGACAGATGCATGGAGAACACGTCACCCGCAGGATAGGCAATATTCACATTATGCAGCCACACAGGGCCTATACACAAGACTGGACTATGCATTTGTCACGCAGGAGTTACTGACTGAAATACCGCAGGCGGAGTACAAAGCTAGAGTCCTCTTAGACCACTCGCCACTGCTGCTAACATGGCAATACGGCCCCCCTAGGGGAAGGACACCCACATGGCGATTGCGTGCAGAAGCGCTTAAAGATAGCGTATTCAGGGAGGATATGCGAGAGGAAATAAGTTATTTCGAGATAAATACTGGCAGTGTCAAGACAGCGGGCACACTTTGGGAAGCCTTTAAAGTGGTAGTGAGAGGAATTGCCATAGCCAAGTCTAAAGGACTGCAGGATGGGATTCTGACCGAATTACAGGACTCTGAAAAGGAATTGGAGAGGGTGTTGGAACGGGGCAGCAACACTAAGGCAGATACAGAAAGGGCACTGGGCCTGCAGCAGAAATGTGCAGGATACTGGGAGAGATTATGTAATCTTAATTATAAAAAGTACATAGAAAGGCAACATGCTGGCGACAAACCAGGAAGACTCCTTGCGTGGCTCTACAAAAACGAGACTCCAAGGCCCCCAATCAGAACAATAGTGAAAGATAATGGCGACGTAGTGGATACGCAAGAGGGGGTTAATCAAGAATTTGCAGACTATTATAGACGCTTGTACGGAGATGAGACGGGAAGCAGAAGAGGGGAGATAGGAGACATACTGGAAGTCATTGGGCTACCCCAAATTAGTGTGGAGGAAAGAGAGGAGCTAGATGCCCCGATCACTCTAGAAGAGCTAGAAGAAGTGGTGAGGCAGCTGCCCACATGTAAAACCCCGGGAACTGACGGACTCCCAAGCGAATTTTATAAGGCATATAAAGCAGAGATTCTCCCCCCACTGCTGGAAATGCTTAACGAGGCATATGAAGTTGGGAGATTACCACAATCACTGCGCGAAGCGGTTTTTATACCACTCCCCAAGCCCAACAGGCCTGGTAGTGACTGCGGTTCCTATAGGCCCCTATCGATGTTAAACCAAGATAGTAAGATTTTAACAGCGGTTCTAGCAAACAGATTAAAGAAGGTCATAAACAAACTGATCCATCCTGATCAAACAGGATATGTCCCAAATAGGAATATCTCGAATAATTTGAGGCGACTCCATCGAGTGACTCAACATACTTAAGGGGACACTAGCGAAATGGCGATAGTGTCGCTGGATGCGGTCAAGGCATTTGACTTGGTCAGATGGCCCTGGCTGAAGGCGGCCCTAGCCAACTACGGTATGGGACCAGGATATCTTCACTGGGTATAACTCCTATATAGTGAGCGATTAGCGAGAGTGAAGACAGGAACTGTGATCTGTGAAAGGTGGCAACTTGGGAGAGGGACCAGACAGGGATGCCCCTGGTCCCCCATGTTGTACATTCTGGCCTTTGAGCCTCTGGCGATTTATTTAAGGCAGCAATATGACGCAATAGGCATTGTCGTTGGGGAAACATCACATTTAATTTCACTATACGCAGATGATATGCTATTGTATCTGGGCTACCCAGAGGAGAATCTGCAGTATGTGTTGGAAATGGTGGGGAGGTTTGCTGAACTCTCGGGTATAGCCGTGAACCCAAGTAAATCTTGTGTGTTCCCGCTGGGCAGATATAGAGGGCTCTTGGCGAACAATTTGCCGGTACTCCAGATACCGTGGGAGGCCACAACCTTTAGGTATCTTGGGATAGACATATATCATACAGCAGAAGCCGAACATAGGCATAATGCAGAAAGAACGGTTCGGAAACTGGAGAACAGCATGAAGTTCTGGGCGAAACTCCCCTTAGCAATGATGGGACGTGGGGCGATGCTCAAGATGGTGGCATTGCCTAGACTGTTGCATTGTTAAGTGAACATCCCATACTCTATACCCCGGCAATTCTTTATTAAGTTGGACAGCATATGCAGCGAATTCCTATGGTATGGGATGAAGAACAGGGTAGCCCTGTGGAAACTCCAAAACCCGCATGTGAAAGGGGGCATTAAATTACCTAACTGGGAAGTATATTATGTAGCGAGCCAGTTGCAACATGTAGCCAAATGGCTCTCTGCAGAGCCTACCTTAGAGCATAGGCTGCATCAAGGCGATTGCGGCCCATATTTTTTGAGAGAAATGATATGGTTACCCAAGCGGGAGCTAAGAGATCGTCCGGGGATGATGGGCCTCAGGTGGGGGATGTGGCAGAGGGCGTGCTGGTTGATGGATAAGCCGGCCCTGTGCTCTCCGCAAATCCCACTGGTCACAATGATGGGGACAGAAAAGCAACTAAGGTTAATGATTAGGAAGTATTGGGAACTGGTAGGAATAGCAACATTGGGAGATGTGTGGCAAGAGGGGAAAATATTGGAATTTGAGGAGTTGGTGGAACAGACGGAGTTGAGTGCTGGGCAATATATTACGTATCATGGGATGGTGCAACGAATTAAAGATACCTGGTCCGAGGTGGAACTTGCAGAGGAACCGGACACCACACTAGATGTGATCTATGATATAGCAGAAGGAGGGCATGAAACGTCTAGAGTGTACGAGATGATGATGACTCAAGTGGGCAAGGAAGTGGTGCAACTTAGACTGGACTGGGAGGAGGAAGTAGGGGATATGATGAGTGATGGGATGTGGGAAAGGGCTCAGGGGTATCATAAAAAAGTATCGAGAAATGCTAGGTTGCAACAAATACAGTTGTATATAACTCACAGAGCATATCTGACGCCACTTAAGATAGCCAAGTTTAAGAACGCCGGAAGCCAAGTGTGTCCCAAATGCAATGAGGAAAACGCAGGAATGGTGCATATGTTCTGGGCATGTCCACTGATAGCGAAATATTGGAGAAATATAGCACAGAAAATGGAGGACAAGGGAATCCGCATGAAGGTGGATACTGTGTGGGCTTGCCTGTTGGGAGGGTTCCCCAGACCGCGGAAGCTTAAACATGTGAGTAAATTGAAAGATCTGGCATATGTACTGGCGAAGAGAAGGATTGCAATGGGATGGAAAGCGTGCCACAAGCCCAATGTGGAGACGTGGTGGAGGGACTTGCAGAAGTGGGCAGAGGCAGAAACAGCTGCATGGCAGGAAGTGTGTAAAGGGGACATAGAGGGTGAAGCCGGAGCCCTAGCGGGTTGGAGACAATTAATAGCAGAGCTATTTGGGCCCTCGTATGATGGACCAAGTGATGATGATTCAATAAGCGTGGCTGAAGAGGTCTCACCAGCACAAGAGGTGGAGACTGACAATGGGAGAAAGTAGGCTTGGGAGGGGGGTGGGACGGGAAATACAGTTGGCGAAAAAGTAACAAAGTATGTGCATTTATGAGCAAAACATGTAACCACTGTAAGTTGAGTTGGGTTTATTTGTTGTTTGAACAAAATTAATAAAATTGTTTAAAAAAAAAAAAAAGCAGAGCTTGGGGGGCTGGAATCTCTCCTTGGCTGGTGCCTCCATCTGGAATGACCTCCCTGCCTCTGACTTGAACCAGATCTCTAGTTCTGGAAACTGCTCAGAACTGTGCTCTACCCCTTTTCCTGTTTCCTTGCCCTGCTAACCACCCTACTGCTGCTGTGACTGGTGCCCTGATCCTCATGTATCTCACAGGATTCAGGCCCTCCTTCCCAGTCGATACCAGCCCCTCCCCCCGCACCCGTCACTGCGATGCCCTTCGTGCCCTGCTTGGCATCTCGGCATCCCACCTGTGGGAGCCGGCTGCAACTGCACTTAGCCTGAGGTTCTCCTCCCTAGCCCCCCCTTAGCACTTCCCACCTGGGCCCTCCATCAGAACTTGCCCACTTCTCCGTCCCTGCCCCGATCCTCTCCCTCCCCATCTCCTGCACTTCTCTATCCGAGAGCAACTCATCCCCTTTCATTCTTATGACTTCAGTGCTTTTTGTCCGAAAGTACAGTTGCTGGACAACTCGGAGTTCCTCTTCAGAGGCTTGCTTTTGCCTCATGATGGGTGCCACAACCATTAGGGCAAGCTTTATGCTTGTATAACACCTCATACCACATTAAGGCCACCTCACAACACTGATGGGGAGAGATGGTGGGTGAGTCTTTGAGGCTGCAGATAAAGTAATAACTTGTGCACCAAAATGTCTGCACTGGAGGACCATGAACAGCCAGTTCTATAGCAGTAATAATTTGGTGATGCTGAAGGCGCTTCTTTGTAAATGTGACTTTCAGTATGTAGGGTGCCTTCTAGGAATGCAACCCTAAGGCTACTCCATGAGCAGCCATTTGGGTTTTTATAAAAACTGAATTTCTGGGGTGTTGTGAGAACACCACCCCTTTACTGAGTTGCAGCAGTCTTGTTGTTAGCTGTGGGGTGAGCCCAGATAACCTTTGGAAAATTGCTTATTCTTTTAGAGAGCTCACTCTTTGAACAGCCCTGAACTGGACCAACATAATTGTGACCGTGAGAAGATGATGGAAGGCTAAGTATTAGGAGATGGACAGGACCCAAAATCCATGTGTCAAACTTTCTTAGCCACTGCTGGAAAATAGGCTTGCCCCTGCCAGTCTTTCGGGTATATTTCACTGAATCGCTGTAAAGTGAATGTTCTGTGTGTTGGAGGATTTCCAGGTATGCTGGAAATGGGTGGCAAGGATCACTGACTGCAGAGTGGAGAAAATTCTCTTGTTGGAGTCCTTTCCTCTTTGATCCCTGAAATTCTGGTGTACAGTCTCCTAGTGCTCCCTCTCAGTGACGGTCTTTCATGGGAAGGACTCCCTCTCTGCATCCTTCCTTTGCTGTACCTTTGATGGTGGGATATGGATCCACGAGTCCTCGAGGGAGTAGAGTGGTGTCCTTCAGACGCCTCAGCTGTCTGGTTGCCGTTGTTTCCTCACTGATGGTCTGTAGTCGCATATACTAAACTTTTCCCCATAACCGCAGCAGAGTTATTGGGTTTGACTTGTTAAACCCTACAGACAAAAGTTTTCTGGAATGCTTAAAACTCTAAAAGTGACAATACTTATGGTAAACAGGCATTCTATATTTGTTCCCCTTGGAGTGCTAAAGTTTGAGTAATGCTGGTATTTTTTGTATTTACCTTTTTTGATTTTCATTTTAATGTGCTACATCATTGCTTTTTCTCTAAGCCTGTGGTAAAGGAGTTGGGGATTGTGAAGTATTCCCAAAGAGGATATTTGTTGGAGGTGTGTCAGCACATGTTCACTGGTACTGCTTTTGCAATTACTGCTGCACCACATCCTGGCTGTTCCCACCCCCTTCCTGGAACGACATCGCATGGAGGAAAAGAGACTATGGACCTGCAGTGCAGTAGTCCCTATGGTAACACTGATGCAACGAGTGCTGTGTCTAAACAGTATTCCCCCAAAGATAAAAATGAAGATTTGCATTGAGGTGGCACACTAGCTGCCTGGTATAATTGTTGCATTCTTCTTCAGGGCTAGAGAGTGCCTCAATCTTTTTCTTTTAAAAGCCACTTCCTGTTGAGCAAACCTGAAAAGCCTCTTTCTGATCCTCCCATGATGCACCTAGTCTTTTCTGTTTGGCTACTGATAGTAGCACATTGGATACTGGGGACTGTTGAGCTCAGTGGGCAATTTAGTTTATTTTGAATTCTTTTTATTAGCATTTAGTTTATTACAAACTTGTATGCTTTCTTTACCGTCATAAATGATTGGAAAAATTAAAAATATCCAGATCTTCTCGATTCTCCTCCTTCATATTATCAATTCGTATTAAGAAATACAGCTTGGGCTACAAGCATCCATGAATTTGCGTTTACTTTCTCATGGTATTTCAATTACGTTAGGTAGATTATTAGCAGTTCCTTTGTCATCGGTTTCTTTCAGTTTCTCAAGAGTAGCTTTCAAGAAGTTAACTGTGGCATAATTGACTCTTCGATCTTCTGCTTGGTAGATGCTCTCCCACCATCTCTCAGCATCTAAGCCTTTGGTTTGTTCCAATACAGGAAGATGATGAATCGATCAGAGGTCTTTTAATTCGGGACAGAATAAACATAGATGTCTCAATGTTTCCTGTCTTTGACGACACAGTCGACATACGTCCGATTCTTTCTTATACCTCTTCAGAGTGCTTTTGTTATGATGGCGGTTTAGCCTGAGTCTCAATATATTCAGAGAATTGCTATTTGGAAATGTCATCAGGTATCTTCTTGTCATATTTAAGGCTCCACTACTGCTTTTAGATAACATGTGGGTTCTAGTTGCGGCTCTCTTCTCTTCAGTGATTCGCCAGCCCATAGGATTCTTTTGACAGCAGTGGGGTTTTTGAACACGTTTTTTTTAGTTTTCTTTTATAAACTGTCTTCATTTGCATTTTCCAAAATACACTATGCATACACAACAAACGAAAAAACTCAACTGAACCCACATGGAAATGAACCCCCCCCCCGTGTGACTCAATCCCCCCCTCTCCCAAGCATCATATTAACACATTACTTCAGCACCAAGAGGAAAAAAAAAACAGTTTCAGCACTCACAACAGGGAATCCCAACCATTACTTCTTCCCTGAGTATACGAAACCGCAGTCCACAGAGGGTGGGGAGCACTCCAGGCAGACGTCACAAGGACTACACGTCTGAGGCCGTTTCTGGATAGTCTTCCCTGGCCATATAGCTCCTGAAGGGGCCCCAGTAGTCTTTAGGTTTGTTGTTGGGAAGAAGTGTCAGGTTGTATTGAGTCTCTCTGCGTTCACAGCTAGCTATGAGGTTGAGCCAATGGTGGAACGAGGACGGTGCCGGGGCTGCCCACTTGCGTTCCACTAGTGACTTTGCAACCACCAAAGCCATGCTTACAAGGCGTTTCTGGCAGACGGAGCCAAAGTCCACCAGGGCTAATAGCCAGAATTCGGGGGTGAGTGGGATAGGGATGTCGATCATACTAGACACTGCTTCAGCTATGCTCGACCATAGAGCGAGGACCTGGGAGCACAGCCACGCAACATGGAGGAAATCGGCAGAGGTTTTACATCCCCTCTTACATTCCGGGGGCTGGAGTGGATACAATTTGTGCAATCTAAGGGAGGGGAGGAATAAATCTGATGTAAAAATTTAAAGTGGATCACACGAAATCTACTATTGACAGATGGACTTGGTCTGGGCGCAAATCGGGCTCCACTGCTCGTCATACGTTTTCCCCAGAGTGTCCTCCCAACTACCCCGGTAGAGGGTGTGAAGTGAGGTCTTCATCGCCCAAGCCATACCATACAGTGTTGAGAAAAGCTTCGTAGTGGATGCCGGAGCAGTGGTATTTGAAATGAGGGGAGAGGAGTGCAGGGAGTTCGGAAAATCACTCAACCTGGTTCTCAACACTTCCCTCAGTCGGAAATATAAAAGCTGTGTTATAGGGTTCCAAGTACCCCTCACTTTGAGGACCTCCCAAGGTAGAAATTTACCATCTGGCGCAACATCACCCAGTGTACGAATCTGGAGGTTAGAGAAGTGTTGTATAAAAATTGTCTCGTGTGTGAGTGGAATACCCTGGACACGGAATATGGCCATCGCGGGGGAGTACCATTGGGTCAGACCGGCCCACAACGCAAGTCGATGCCAAGCTCTAATGGTGGTGTCCACAGGTTGAATTTCAGTTCTAGGACATTTCTCCCATGAGGCCCATAGGAGACCCCTAAAATCATCAGGATACACAATGGCTCTCTCCAAGCGGGAATGGGGTAGATCGTCCAAGGCAGACCACCACCACCACATGGCGTACTGCGCCTGCGCGATCAGATAATATAAGTAGAGATCAGGTACATCCATTCCTCCCTGGGAGGAAGGACGACAAAGTGTTTCCAAGGAGACGTGAGGATGTTTCCCAGCCCATATTAATTTGGTCATCATACTCTTTACTCGTCACCAAAAAGACGCAGGAGGCCATATCGGGATATTATTAAACACATATAACAACTTAGGCAGGACCACCATTTTAGACAGCGAAATGCAAGCAGCCTGAGAAAGGGGGAGGCGCACCCAAGTGTCGACTCTGTGTTCCTAGTGGTATAAAACAGAGAGGTAATTCTCCTCGAAGAGCCTTGCGGGAGATGTGGACACATGAATGCCCAAATAGCTGATGCTTTGCGGATGCCATGCGGAGGAGTCCCTGGCGTCTTGGGGAGAAACACTGGGGGTGAGCGAAAGCACCTCAGATTTGGCCCAATTGATACAGAGGCCAGATAAAGCCCCAAAGTCAGAGACCTCTTCTACCACAGGATTTAGATTGGGTTTTTATTTAGATTAACATATCGTCCGCATATAATGAGACAATAGAAGTATGGGAGCGAAGTGTAACCCCCTATGGCCATGATATTCTCTAAGAGTGCAGGCTAATGGCTCAATGGCCAGAGCAAATAGGATAGGGGAAAAATGGCAGCCCTGCCTGCTGCCCCACGTTGGATGAATGGGATCGGATTGGATACCATTAGTATTAGTATATAGTAGTCGAATGCCTTTTCCGCATTGAGTGCTGCCACCGCTATAGGAACCTCAGGGTTAAAATTGTGCATCAGAGTAAACGGTCTACGTAAGTTATTCTGTGTAGAACGGCCAGGTATGAAACCAGCCCTGGTCCGAAAGAACCAGGGATGGCATGAGGGGTAAAAGCCTAGCTGCTAATAGTTTGGCAATGATAACCGTATTCACCAACGACATGGGCCTATACGATGCACAATGTCTGGAATCCTTGTCCGCTTTAAGCAGGACAGTGACCAAAGCCGTCCTAGTGGTCTCGGGGAAGACCCCGGACGAGGTGGACGCTTCAAACATGTTACGCAGATGCGGGACTAGTAGTGACGGAAATGCCTTATACAGCTCAGCGGTGATGCCCTCAGTCCCCGTGGCTTTTCCGTTGGGGAGAGATTGGATAACTTTGAGCAATTCTTTGTACATGGGAGGGACATTCAGCAACGCCCCCACTTCCAGATCCAGCCATCCCAACGCCACCCTATCTTGGTACCGTGTGATGTCGTCATGGGACGCTATAGACTTGGAAGTATACAGCGTATCATAGTACTGCTTAAATGTTTCGTTTATCCTACCGATACCTCTTGTGGGTTCACCCCCTGCAGTCACAATTTTTACTATAGGTTGTAGGTGACCTTCCTGCCTAATAGCCCAAGCCAGCATTCTGATCGGTTGGTCCCCCTCCACGTATCTGACAGCTAAGATCGGATCTCCCAAAAATCTGTCCTCATCGGCCATAAGAAGGCGGATTTCACATTTCTTGGCCTCAATGCTATACTTGGTTTCAGGGAAATTATTCTGGGTCAGGCACAACTCCAGCTCCTTCAATTCCTTTTCCTTAGATGAAATGGCCCTACGGATACACCTCAGGACTCCCCCCTCCTGAGAAATACACCAACCCCGAATGAACACTTTAAACGTTCCTCAGACCACTCTAGGGTCCGGAACGGAGTCAGCGTTTATTTGAAAAAAATCAGAAATGGCCTGGTGGATATCCTCGCGGAAAGCTAGGTCCTCCAGGGCTCGAGCTCTAAATCTCCCCCAATGCTGTCTAGGGGGGATGGATGGACCATCGAATTGGACTAATACAGGGAAGTGATCGGACAGGGTGTGGGGTAGTATCAGAGATTTGGAGGAACCACGGGACAGTTCAGGGGACAAGAAAATGTAATCTATTCTGGTGGAGCTTCTGTGCACACTCGATTAGAAGGTGAATTCCCGGCTGACCGGGTGTTGATGGCGCCAGATGTCAACCAGGGACTAGTCCGAAGCAATGGAGGACCATTTGGTAGCCACAAGAGCGAGGGACGTCTGCATTGAGGAAGACCCATCATGTGTCAGAGACAAAGCCAAATTGAAATCCCCCCCAAACC
Organism: Ambystoma mexicanum; assembly: GCF_040938575.1. NCBI lineage: Eukaryota > Metazoa > Chordata > Amphibia > Caudata > Ambystomatidae > Ambystoma > Ambystoma mexicanum. Next base: position 132,711,504 of record NC_090938.1, read on the forward strand.
ACCTCATACCCCGGAAACGTACGTAAGTGCATAGCGCAATTTTGAAAGAATTCCGGGCAACCATAGTTGGGACCATATATGTTTACAAATAGAACAGACCACCCCGCAATTTCCCCAGCCACCAGGACAAAACAACCCTCTGCATCCAAGAGTGTTTTATGCAGTTTAAAGTTTAGTAAACGGTGAATGTATATTGCCACTCCCCTGGAATGGGTAGAGTAGGACGAGGCATATCTATGTATTCCCCAACCCGCCAGTGCCGGTAATTTATGCTCCTGCCCCAAGTGAGTTTCCTGGACACAACACATTTGCGCAAAGGCTCCTCACATAGTTTGTAATGAAGCGTGTCTTCTTCCCGTTAGTGAACGCCCCGGATATTCCATGTGACCACAGTGAGTTTTGTCTTGGAGGGGCATCAACCCCTCAGTGCTGAGTTATGTCAAGTGGGAACTAGGACTGTGAATAGAGGCAGCTAGTTTATCCGTAAGGGTATATACTGAACATAGTGGACACATGGAGTCCCAAGGTGCAAATAATTTCAATGACATGGAAGAGAGTATCCACCCCCCCACAAAACCCAATAGTACATCTCGTACAACAATCAATGCCCTTAGAACTGGAACTTCCACCCCCTCCCACTCCAGAAACCCCAATCTACCGGCTAAAACATCCCACCCCCTCCCAAAAACCCCATACCAAACGCACCAAGCAAGAAAGCAGCGCCGCTGGGAATGGGGGGGTGCTGGCGGCCGCTGCAGCTCCTTTTGTCCTTTTGTCCGGAGGCTGTACCATATCCCCTGGAGAAGATTCAATTGCTGTATTACCCCTTCATCTTCATCAAGAAAACTGAAACAGACAGAGGTACGGCCCTGTAAAGGCCCCAAACCATACGTAATAATGGAGCACTACACCCAGCGCCCAGATCAGGTGGAACCCCGGGGGGATTCATCTGGACCTGGAATTTCAGTAGCAAATCTCTCTGCCGCATATGGGGAAGTGAAGAACAGAGTTTTGCCATTGTGCACCACCCTGAGCTTCGCGGGGTACAGCATTGCATAGCGCACAGCCTTTTTTCTTAGAATGTTCTTAGCATTTTGAAACGGTTTCCTTTGGTCCTGTACATGCTGACTGAAGTCCAGAAATAAACTTATCATTGCGGAACCACATCTCAGAGTTTTCTTCTCTCTCGCCGCACGCAGCAGCGTGTCCCGGTGTCGGTAATTGAAAATGCGGGCGATGATGGCCCTCTCTGGAGCACCCGGGGGCGGCCTGCTCGCCAATGAACGGTGAGCTCGCTCCACCATGAAATGATTAGTGACCGGCGGATTGTCGAGGATCTCCATCAATAGCTTTTCAACAAACTGTTCCATATTGTCTATTTGGGTGGATTCTACCACCCCCGTAATCCTTATGTTGTTCCGCCTAGATTTCCCTTCCAAGATCTTCATTCTTGACCACGACTTTCCGCACTGTTTGTTGGAGGGAGGCGACCTCCCGCTGGAGCAACGCAATTTTGTCCTCGCCATCCCCAATTGTATGTTCAGTTTCAGACATTCTGCTACACAGCTTGTCAATCTGGACCGCAGACATGTCCACCTTGCAAGATAAAGTGTCCATTTTTGCACTGAGATTGTCTGTACTCCCCTTCAGCGCGAACAGTGTTTGATTGAGAGCCCCAATGTCAATCTGAGAGGAGCCCGAGCTCTGCTCCTGCGCTGGTGGGTACCGGTCCAGCCTATCAAATTGCTCCATTCTAGATTGCTTTTTCTGGTTACCCATGCCAGCCAGACACCACGAGGAATATGCTAGCGTTTAGGTGTCAACTTTAAGGTGAGGAGCCGTGGGGTAGACTAATCTGTATGCTCTGGATGAATCCCTTCCACCCCTGGCTCAGTCCCTCGCCCCCCCACGCCCGCTGTTCCCCAGAAGCATACACTGAAGTTTAGTGCGAAGGGCCGCTGAGGGGCACTACGGGGCCGTCCCGTCACTCAGACCAAGGCTCCCAGCCCGGGTCTCCACACAGCGCCCCCAACCAGGCACCGGCACCAGTGAGGGCAGAACCAGAACAGTAGGGCGGCCACCCCCCGGTACCACCATGGGGGTGGGCTCCATCAGCACCCGCGGGGCAGATACCCCTCCAGGGGCCCGGAGAGCAGGTCCGGGCTCTAATGAGACTCCTCCCCCGACTCACTGCCAATGTCGGGGGCACTGTTCCTGAAGAGTGTCCCAAGAGCTGAGTCCACCGAGTGCCGCAACAGTGATCCACCCACTGGCCCATCCAGCCCGGAATGCAGAAAAAAGGAGGTCCTCCAGTAGGGGCCTGAAAGGCAGACCCGCCGGCCGCAAGACCAGTGAAGAGGCAGCGACGAGGGGTCAGGATAATGGGCCGGCCATCCTCAGAATCTGGCTAGAAGTATGAGCTCTGGCGAGGACGGATGCGGACCCAGGCCCGCAAGACCCTGAACCGAGCCGCCTCAATGCGGGGAGAAGTCTCGTGCCATCAGGGCAAACTTCAGAAAAAGGTAGGTATCAGCATCCAGGGGCGTCCCAGCGAGAGGGGGGGCACAGCTGCCAGCCTATTCAGCACTCTAGAATCCCTTGCCACCGTACTCCTCCAAGCAGCGAGTTCCAGCATTCCACAGGCAGGACAGACAGCGCTCCGCTGCCTGGAGCCTCCTAGATCCGGATGTTTGGCAGGCAGCTCGGCGATGCCGGGGAAAGAGACGCTAGCCCATGCACATGTGAAAGCCGATGCCGAACCCGGGTAGGTGTCTGGTCGGTCCCGACTAACGGCATCCAGGATCCAGCAGCAGTGCATGAGTCCGTGCCACAGCTGTTAGTACGGGGGGTTGGGCTGCACATCTGGGAACCACCAGACCTACGGAGCCGCCACCGCTCCCAAGGATACGAGGCACCTTCCGCCGCAGCTTAAACTCAGGAACGCGGCTGGGTGCAGCGATTAGAGCGCTTAATTCTGTACGTATATCGTAGCCTCCACTGGAGCGCTTTCAGGCTGCGGCCATCTTGCGTGCCGCGTCACAGCGCCCCACTTGCACAAGAGTTCTTTTGATGTTCCAAGGTGTGAAAGAAGATTTGTGCATTCTAATTTCCAGTTTGGAAGAATCCAATCATCATCCAGGCTTTCTCTTTTTTTGAGAATCTCAAATTGAGGCGGACTGTTTTCTAAAATTATTTTACTAAACAGTGAGATTTTTTCCATCTGATCTTGGAATTTATTTAATTCAGGCCTAATTCATGATGCATTAAGGCAACAGGGGTAGATTATGTTAAATTTAGTATTTTTTCCAGAAGAAACATTCACATCGATCCCATAACTCTTCGCCTAAACTGTTACATGCTTCTGCTCCATAGATAATTACAGGAGTTACTTTTTGGGTGAAGAATTTTATGATTGGAATTAATACGGAGGCCATCACGTGGATCACATCCTTCCTTAACGGTAGGACCATGAGGGTCTTCTCTCCCACGGCTGCAGCAGACCCCATACCCATCACCTGCGGTGTTCCTCAGGACTCCTGTGTCTCCCCTACACTATACAACATATTTACCAAGCCCCTTTTCGATGATTTGGATCATCTCGGTATCACCTACACTAATTATGCAGATGATACTCAGATCCTCCTTCTGCTTTCTGGAGATTATGGAAAGGATTTGGCCTTGTTAAATAGGGTGTACATCATCATCCAGGCATGGATGGCCACTCATGGACTATGCCTGAATGATGATAAAACAGAACTCATCATCCTAGGTACCACACTCACCATAAAGAAACTTGGCCCCGCCTACAATTCCTTCATGATTGACGGAAACAACATCAAAGTTGGACAGGCGGTCAAAACACTGGGATTCTATCTAGACTACAATTTTCCCTTCAAAAGACAAGTGAGCTCCCTTGCATCCTCAACGGCTTATACATGAAAATTAATCTGCGCAGCTAAATCCTTCCTGTCGGATTCCAGTTGCCTGAAACTCGCTAGAGCTCTTATTTTTTCTCGCCTTGACTACTGCATTGCCCTATACCTGGGATCTACTAAGGCTACCACCAGTAAACTGCAAACCCTTCAGAACAATGCTCTAAGAGCAGCTCTGGGCATTTCCAGAAGGGAACACATTACAAACTTTAGCCAACAGAACAATTGGCTAGCCACTAAAGATAAAATTCTATTAAAAATGGCATCACTCACTCATACGTCTCTGAACAATGCCGCTCCAACTTACCTGATCAACAGATTCCACTGAAAGTCCTCATTAAGACCCACTAGAACTGCATACAAAAACTGTCTATCTGTTCCCCACTACAAGCGGGCCACCATAGGGGGCAACAGCTTCCCAGTAAAAGCTGCTTTGTTGTGGAATTCCTTGTCTCCAAACCTTAGAATTGACATGCCCTACCAGAATCTCTGCTTACTGGTAGTCTCATGGTTGAAACTCGAGACCCACTAAGACTATGAAGTGCCCAGCACCACGTGCACAAACTGTAACCACGTGTGCCTTCCTGCTTACCTGTATATAATGGCCTGCAGGCCTACTACTGATTTGTATATAACATTGGTGTATTCTATTCTTGTATTATGCTTATTCTTTGTACTGTAACCAAGTTTAGAAAATTCTTGTAAAGGCGGCGCCCTGATAACCCCGGGTAAGCTCGCGCATTCTAAATAATATAAACAAACAATAAAACATTTCCGAACCGTTTGTTTACAGCTTTCCCCTGTGCTGTCAAATGGTTTCATTTTTTCTTCATGTTCTCTGACCAAGGTCTTTCGCTTTTGAATACGTTTAGGATTACACCTAAGTATTTCTGTTCGCGAATTGGATAGTCTTCCTTTGTATTTTGTTTTATTTTTCTTATGACCAAAGACCATGATGACAGATTTGGAAGCATTGATCTTTAAATGATTTTTCTCAACGTATGTTTGTAGACTGATCAGTTTCCTTTTGTAGGCCAATTTTGGTCTGGTCCAAAAGGACCAGATCGCCCGCGTAGAGTAACCGGCCTACTTTTTTTCCATTCATTTTTGGTGGGAAGTTGTTACTGTATGTTAAATTCTCTCGTATGTCTTCGATAAAGAAGTTGAACAGGGTAGATGCTAAGGGGCACCCTTGTTTCAGCCCCATAGATGTTCGTATCTTTTTTGATAAATTCCTTTGCTGGTTGAGTTTTACTTGCATATCCCTGCTTGAATAAAGTTATTTTAGAATTTCGAGTAAATCATGTGGGCAGCCCTTCTTTTCCAATTTTCTCCATAATAAGGAACAATCGATGCTGTCGAAGGCCTGACTCAGTTCTACGCTAACTATGTATATTTGTGTTTTCTCAAGCTCAACTTGTTTCAGCAAGTTTAAAATCAGTAGATTAAACTACATCCAAACTCTTTTACGAATTCTGTCTGCCTTTTATAAGGAATTGGATGTTTTTATCCATTCTTTTAGTCTTTTCAAGATGAGTCGAAAATGTTTGCCACCACGTCGAGTAAGGCAATTGGCCCGTAATTCCTGGGTGTTTCTGTCCCCTTGTTTGAAAATTGGGATTATTATAGCCAACTTCCAGGATTCAGGTATTCTACAATTTTTGAAAATTCTATTAAACAGCATTTCGCAAAATTCGGCATCTCTTTGAAAGCCATCAGGGTGCTATTGCATTCAACCGAGTCCAAGTTCTTTTTCAGATACTCAATTAGATTATTTGTTATTTTGTGTACATTGTCAGGTTTTATTCATAACTGATTAAGGCCTCCTTCGAGTTCTGTTGTATGACTCCATTGATTTTGTGGTCGTGTAATGCTCCTTTTGAGTGTCATAATTAACGGATCATGATCACTATAAGGGGTCTTTATGATTTCCATTCGAGAAATCTCCATAAACAGATTTCCAGATGCAAAACAATAATCAAGAGTTGCTTTGCTGTTTCCATCGGTCCATGTGGTGGCAGGGGGCATGTCACCATCAATATTTCCATTCACTAGATATAAGTCTCAACAACATTTCTTCCAACCATTCATTACCGCTACTTTTTTTTTGTTGGAGTTAAGGTTCGGAGTCATTTTTGTCTTTTCTTTCAAGCAATTCGCATTCATATCACCACCGATTAGTACTTTAAGGTCTGGTTAGTCTGCCAGATTTTTGTCGATGATATCTATTACGGCTTCAAAAAAAAAGTTACCTTTTAGCATCCGGTTTCCAGTAGAGATTGATTATCGAAAGGTTCTCTATTGCCCTTTTGGTTGAAACTGATTCGAAGCTTAATCGCTTCAATATAGTGGTTTGGGTTTGATATTTCTGCTACACAGAGGTTTCGATTGTTTTTGATTAAGGTTACAAGGCCGGATGAAGGTCTACCCCTTACCCCTTCTCTCGCTGGATTGAGGTAAGCAGTATGACCATCAAATATTGGGGGGGTCCTTTAACCATGTCTCTTGGAGACAAATCACATCTAGATCCTGGCCAATGGGGAGCTTCTTGTTGAACAGATGGCCAAAACCACAAGTATTCCAAAATCAAAATTTTGAAGTTGGGGACGGACCCTTCTGGCTCTATTTCTGGGCATTTGTTGCAAGCGATCTTGCTAACCCAGTCCCAACGCAACTTAGTGTCCTCTTTGTTTTTTCACTTGAAGCCACATCTGATTGATCGTTTTTAGAGTTTTTACAATGAAAAGTAATTTATATCCGTTGTAGTGCAAGGGGTTCGAGTTTCAAGATCTCCCTCTGTTCACTCCTCTTTGGTTGCTCTTTATTGGAGATATTTCTAGGAATATCTTTCTCTAAAGATTTGGAGGTCCTGTCTAACCAAGTATGTGTCTTTAAATTTTCGTCATGTGGCATGAGGGAAGATCTTCTCGAATCCCACCTTACAGGCTCATTTGAAAGTAAACTTCTCATTGGTTCGGCACATCGCTTTTCAGAAGCTTCACTAGTTTCGATGTTGAATCCCAGAGACCTAAAGTAATCTCTTGCTTTTAACACGGTAAAAGGCGAGTACGCTGAATTCATGCATCGTTTGACTTTGTCGTTCGTATTCTCATCCGGGAAGCTGACTGCTTTTAATTCCTTAGAGATCATCACTCACAGTTTTGGGATATGGTGCAATAAGATCATCAAATTTGATCGATTTAAAATCAATCAATTCCCAACTTTGAGTCCTTTCAGTTGTTTGGGAGTTGCTATCATCATTGCTCTTCTTTTGCTTCCAGTTCATTTCTTTCTTCGCTTTTAGAATTTTTCCATCTAACTGATGGGTATGGTGTGCTTTTTAGTTCATTTTTTGTTTTGAATTTGATCATGCTCGGATTCTCCACCAAAGGTTCAGTCGGTCACTAATGATTCAGTAACGTCATCTTCCGTGCCAATATTTTTCGTAAGCTTTCTCTTTTCACTTAATGTGTGGAATCTAGGAGATCTCTGTGGGGCACTGTCTGATTTTGTAGCATTGTCCTCATTTTCTTTTATCGGTCTCATTAATACATCCCTACACTGTGATTCATGAGATGAGTCAAGATAGTCTTAATATGTTGATAACTCTAATAATTCTATGACGCTTAATTCCAGGTTAGCTTGTAGAGACGTTCACTAGGGTGGGATATCAGGGAACTGATTTTCTAAGTGATCTTAGCAGTTAGTGAAGTAATCGTGTTCTATAAGTCATCTCTGCCACCGGGCGGTTCTTGGGCCTTGAATTTCTTCTTTTGCTTTTATGATCCTGAGGAATTTCCTTGAGTTGGAATTTTTAGCCTTTGTCCACTTTTTAGTGTTTTTTACTATTTGTGGTTGGTTTGTTTTACCTTTGTATGTTCCCGCAATTATTCGAGCCAGTATTTTGATTGAAAATCGAAAAAGGATTTGTGTTGCGTAAACTCGGTTTGCTTAATTTTGCTACTGTCTGCTTCTGGAGTGATGTTTTCTTCTGGGCTCACAACAGTATCATTGTTATGGATCATGGTGTTTATTACCACTTGTGACAAATGGTATAATGAAGAGATGCTGGGGGAGGCTATATTGAAGGAAGTCTCAGTGAGGGTTGAACATGGTAAAGTCAAGGGTGCGATATTATGTATTTTCTTGGGGAGTCCTGTTTTTTCACATTCTCTTGTTTCTATTCTTATGGGGTGCCCACTTATTCTCCTCTGTAACAAGGGCATTGTCTCCCCATTTCTTTAAGTCAATTTTTGATCATGTGACGATCTCTCATAGGTCCAAGAACATTGTTGTCTGCTTTTGCATCTTGCAGTGAATCTTGTGGGATATTTTGACGCATTCCAATGTGCCCCACTGCATCACTTTCCAAATGATGAAAGAAACAGTCCAAAATGGATGCGCTGACTCCTGTGCGTGCCAAAATCTTGAAACTGCGTTTGCTCAGCCATCCCAGAAAAGGGTGCACACCTCGCCACACAGTCAGGGGTGGTGAAAAACAGAATTCTCACTGCAGGAGCATGCCAGTGGGCTCTGCCACATTCAACATAGAGCAAAGCAGCAGAATTGTGCTGATAACCTAAAATGCCTTTTAAAATGTTAGCTTTGCAACCTTAAAAAGTGCTGTTTTTGGCACTAAATTCATTAATTTCCATTGAATCATTGAGATTGAAAGGGTACTGCAATGCCCAGGATCATCCAGTGTTGCTCAGAGGAACCGGGCCTCATTGGCTGACAGTTTTATAAAATGTATCTAATGAAAAGCAACCCATGAACCCTTGTATTCATTTTTATTTTTTTTATTTTCATTTTATTGGTTTAAATTCAAACCTTTAAAATATTACACAAACAAGACAAAACAATTAACACAATTACTATTTGACCCCAACTATCCTCCTCCCTTCTCACATCCCATGTCATGGTATTACAAAAGGTTTCACATGACCGGATCTTTAACGTTACTGCTCGTCCATAAGTTTACTTGACATCTTATGCTGGAGGCCGTTCAATTACATTTTTTAGTCTCTCTTCTATTACGGCCAAGAAGGAAGTCAGGGGCATAATTAATTTCATGTTCAATCCATTCCACATTCTCTGCCACCATTCATCCGCGCACACAGTCTGGTGGGCATCGTACCACTGGCCCAGATGAATTGATCTTACATCCTTTAGTTCCAGACAGAAAAGCACTAGATGCTTGTGGGATTCCAGCTCTTTATTGCAAAAACGACAAGTGAAATTTGATCCAACGTTACAAGCCCAATGGCTAGTCCGCTCCTTGGTTTTAATCGCATTTAGCTGGAATAACATGAATAGTCTTCTGGCTTTCGAATTTGGGAAGCGAATCAGGTATTTTTGAAGCACATTGTAGCCTCTTGCTTCGGCAGGAGAGTCTTTCATAGCGCTGGCAGAATGGCCCTCACTACATGTAGCAATCCAATCGGCTCGCCAAATCATCACGTTAGCTGCCGTAGGATTTGAGTGGAGAGTTTCCAAGCTGATGTTATTAGTTAGTAAGAGGTCTTTGCATCGTTTCACCCATTGAGATAGAATATCAGGGCCTCTAGCTGACGCATTGTGAAAGGTATTAAATTGGAAAATTCCTTCCTATGCTCTGGATTTTCGAAACAAAGCCAGTAGGTTCCAGCAGATCCGGGCATGCAGCGAAATTAGGGTGAGTTCATACCTTATGCAGGCTGTTGAAATTCCGATTGGTAGGCTTAATGCCTTGGTCCAGAACGTATGTTCCAGTGAAGCCCAGTGATTCGACGGGCATCCACAGGCATTTTCCGCACCACAAGTCAGGATCGGGACAACTTTCTGTTCATAAAAGTTTCGCAGCGGTTGCATTGAAAAGCGCCCGAATTTTCTTTGTATGACAACACCCTGACATGCCAGCTGACTGCATTTCCTCTTGGATTCAGCTACCCAAGGCTCATCACAGGTGCTGGAGTTCAGAATCATGCCCAGGTACTTTACGCTTTTCGAGATACATAGATGTCTTGATCTAATGACCACACATATTTTGAGACCCTTGACTTTTGGCTTGTTTTTAAGTTCTCAAACACCAGTATTTCAGTCTTTGCTGTGTTTATCTTCAGGTTGTTCATGCTCACGTATTTTTGCACTGCCTCAAGTTTATGTTGAAGGCCAATCGGGGTTAAATCTAAGAGTACCAAATCGTCGGCGTACAACAGCCAGCTTATCTTCGATGTGTTGAGCTTAGGTGGAAAGGCTCTCACAGATTGTATCGCCTCACCGATGTCGGAAATGAAAAGGCTAAAAATTGCAGCTGCCAACGGGCAACCCTGTTTAACCCCTTTGTGCGTCTTGATTTGAGCTCACAGGGACCCTGATTGATCTAGTCGAATAGCAATTGAAGTGTCTGTGTGGAGTTCTTTAATTGCCGCAAGCAAACCTGCCGGGCAACCCCACACTTCCATTTTTGCCACAAAGCTTCACGATCAATCATATCAAATGCCACAGAAAAGTCAACAAAGGCAAGATACACTTTTGTGTTAGCTTGCAGGGCTTCCATTTTCAGTAGATTTAGGACAAGCAGGGTCAGAGAACACCCAACAAATTTCACAAAGCCTGCTTGTCTTTCGTCCACTCTTTTAGCTGTTTTGGCCCAGGTGATCAATTTTGTTTGCAGCAAAGACGCGTAAATCTTACCCAGTACATCAAGCAGGGCCACCGGATGATAGTTTTTCGGTGATGATCTATTTCCTTTCTTGAAGATCGGCACTATTATCCCTGTCTTCCATGAAGTTGGCACTTATTTTTGCGAGTTGATTCTAGCAAATAGATCGAAACACAGGTCAGACCAAAGATCAGGAAACTGTTTGATCATGAAATTTGACAAGCCGTCAGGGCCAGGTGCCCTAGAGTTTTTCGCTCTCATAATTACCTCACGGATATCTTCCCTTGTAAAGTGTAGATTCCATGATGCTAGGTTAGATGTTTCCAAGTTAGGAGTAAGATTTTTGTGGTATAAAGCAGTAAAATGATGCACCCACTCAATTTCTGGAACCAGGCATACTTGCAATGCCTCTTGCATTGTTTCCATGCAATTAATGGTTCGCCAGAACTCGCCACTGTTCTTATTAGTTAGAGTCCTCAACATAGCCTCAGCATCATTCTGGTGTATTACAGATCGATGGCTTTTAATCCAATTTTTATAGGACTGTTTGGCTACTTTGTTTCTTGCCGTTATTTCCTCCTTTGGGCCTTGATTGTTTTTCCGGATTTCAGCTCTCATTATTCTTTTGCGCTGCATCACCGTTAGGTCGAAACAGTGTTTGTTCCGAAATTACACATTTTTCAGCCCGATATTTTTGGCTTTAAATTGCGACAATATAGGCACATATTCAATCTCCTCCGGCGTAGACTTGAATTGGGAGCATATATTGGCCACCTCATGTTCCTCCAGCCTCACATAGATGATTTGACTCCACCAGAACTTTTGTGCCCCATTTTTGGCTTTGCACACCTCTTAGATCTTGAAATTTTAATACCATCATTTCATGGTCACTATTGACCATTGTAAGGATTTCCATAGTTTTTATCCTCGCATGCATCGTATCAGAGGCAAAGAGGTAATCGATGATAGAGCTTTGGCCATCACGCTGCCACATGGGCTTCACCGGAATGTCCCCATGGGTACAGCCATTTAGCATTGAGAGACCTCGTGCGTTCATTTCTTCTGACCAGGTTTTAGCTAATTGACCTTTGAAAGAACTCTGTGGTTTGAAAAAGTCAATATTTAGATCACCACAAACTATCAAGCCACTTCCACTGCTTGACTCTAGCAGGTTATCGATTATTGAGATGACCTGATCGATGAATTGATATGTCCCGGTCCATCGATGGTTCCAATATAAATTGATTATGTGGATCACATCACGCGCTTTAGGTGTATCCATGGATTTTCGTATCTCGCAAACTTGAATGTGGGGCATATAGTTTTTTTAATTCAGCAACCGGTAGCCTGAGGATCGTTTGATCATCGTTAAGAGTCCTGCTAACGGACGCCCTTTCTCCGCCTTGATGGCTGGGTTCAGAGCACATTCAAGTCCTGAGATCACTGGCAAGTCGCACATCCAAGTTTCTTGAAGACAAATGAGTTGTAAGTCGTGTAGCCCGTCGTTTTTTAGGAGATGTATGAAGCCGCGCGTGTTCCATGAAGCAAAAGAACATTCCTGAACCGCGCTAGTCTTCGAGCATTAGCTGTGAGTATTAGCGTTCAAAGCCGAGGCCATCGAATTCCATTTTTGCATAGAATCTTGTTCCATAAAGCTGCTTGTTTTCGTGGAAGAGGACTTGTCGGCTGGGCCACCATTATTTATGGTAATTTTAATTTTCACCATTGGACTAGTTCTGGTTATCACATCTTGCTCAGCCGTAGCTACACTTTGAGGGGTGAAAACGGGTTGTCGAACTTGGAGTACTGGTCCGTTCTGACCAGACTGTTCCTGCTGATTTTGTTCAAATACTGTAGTTTTTTGCAAAAATCTCCAATGGCCTTAAATTACCCTTTTGAGCAAGCCATGCTTCGCTTGGTCCATCTTTCATCTCCGCTCGTTTATGGCCATCCGGTTCCATAACTTTATAAGTATCGAAACCCAGCGACAACTCTTCGTCTGCATCCAAAATTACATTCGCAATTATATTAGAGTTTACGTGCAGAATCACCTTATCGGTACACAGATCGTCCGGGAATTCAACAATTTTCAAATCTTTCGAACCAAGGGATTGCAGCCGAGGTATGTGATGGAGCAGTCTGAACATGTTTGTTCTGTTCAAGATTAGTTTGTCACTGCCTTCCAGCCTCTCCAGCATTAGTTTGATCAAAGGAGTTGGTTCCACAGGACGGGCTGTAACCTGACGGTTCCTAGTCTTCTGATGTTGCATCAACGTTTCTGACTAATGGTGGTCAATTTTCAGGGGCATAGATGCTTCGGTAGCCGCAACGTCCGCCGCATGCTCTACCTTTCCACTTGCAAAGTTCACCCCATTCAAAAGCCGCTGGCATGGACTACCAACCCCCTGGTGTCTCATCTGCACACTTGTCCTCTGTCTTTCCCATTTTGCTGGTAACATGATGAACTCCAGGCTCTTGGGTTCTGGGCCCCCATCCCTTGTCTCTGCCACAGGGGGAACTAACTCACATAACCTATCTCTGATCTCTCGTGATATGTTAGTTGGTAATCCTTGCATCATTTGCGGCATACCCAGTTTGGAGTTTAGTGCATCTGTTACTGAGTTCTTAGGCTCACTGATCGATTTTGAGTTTGTTGGCAACAGGGCGACTTTTTGGGTACAAGGTACTTCGAGGGGGGCTTTTGCAAGTTCAACTGCCACCTCCACCGGGTCTACATAGGTTGATAGGTCCATTAATTCCTCATGAATTGCCAGTTCCTCTTCATTTAGCGGAGTTTCCGCAACTTTCATGTTATTTCCCCCTGGGTCTAGGTGGGCCATTTTGTTCTCCTTGATTCTGTCAGCTAATTTCAAAGTGGTAGTGATAGCTTTATCGACAAGTTGAATCATATTGATGTTGCAAAGGAATTTTCGGGCTCCTTTTTGTTGAGATTTTTTACGGGCTGGCATGTTCTTTTGTTTTTTCATTTGGGGGGATTTCTTTTGGCGTCCACATTTGATTTAGTTTGAGCTTCAGCATCTAGACTTCCAAAAATGGGGAATAGGCCTGCAGATTTAGTAATGACAATAGGCACCTCTTTCAGACCAGAAGCCTGATCCACTCCTATCAAAGGAGGAGATGAGCCAGAAGCCTTTTGAGAGTCCAGTAAAGCTGGATTTGATGCATTTTTAGCTTGCAGAAATGCTGTATTAAACGACATTTCGAGTAAATTGGACTGCCCATCACTTTTACTCTGTGTCTCGCTGAGGTTCTTCGGATTTTCCCCCTCGAATACCACCAGAGGAGAGGCAACCTTAAGCCCTCCATTGGGTGAATCAGTCACTTCCGTTACAAGACTTTCGGATAGCATGATGGGCTGGGAAATCTGCTTCACAAGTTGAGGTGGCTGCGTTTGGCAATCGGTCTTCATGGCAGAGATAGCAGTGTTGGATGGAACTTGTAAGAGAGAAGTCTGATTTTTCCTTACCATGTCTTTCATGTTGCCAACATTGCCCAACTCCTCTATCCTTTGATCAAAGTGTGATTTGCGAAAGAGAGACAGAGCTTCCTTCGCGACCTCTGCGAACAATATTTTATCAATCATGTCATTCCGTTTAGCATCGTTAGCTGATTCTATGCCCGCCAATATTTTTTGATTCGCCTCTTCTTGTTTGGTCCTTTGTGCACCATGCATTACTTCTAGGTGCATTAATTTTGAGTTCATCATAGCCAATAAAGTTGTGACATCCTTCACGTTTTCATTTAGTGTTTCATACAACTTGGTGAAAGGTGTAAGCGGGATTGCCATTTCAGACGTTAGGGCAATTAGGAGGTCATTTGAAGGCACATGTACGCAAGGGGCTGGGCACCCACCTCCAGCTTTGCCCTGTGGCTCTCGTGCGGCTCGTGCAAACCGTGCCCGTTCTCTCCTAATTTTTGGAAATGGACGCTCGACAAGTGACGAGTCCCTAGTAGTGGGGTCATCTGACGAGTCCTCACAATTAGAAGATTGACTTAATAAGCTTTGGTTTCTCATCCTAAACTCACTCCCTACATTATTATGGGCGGGCAATCTTTTCTGAGAATCAGCCACCTTTCCCTCTTGTGACTGTACTGATCCGTCAGAAGACGCAATCTCTCGTGACTTGAGTCTTTTGTAATTGCCGGATCACCATATATCTCGATTTACATCAGTAACATTAATGCAGTGCCTTTTCTGGGGGGCTTTATGTATCAATTCCTGAACTGGGGTAGATACAGCAGTCCGTTTACATGAGCGGGATTTGTTTAAGTTGATCAGATTTTGTAATAAGAGACACTACCTCCAAAGAGTTTCTTTTATCAATATGGGATGGATCGTCCCCTACAACCCTCTGCTCGCTTTCACTTTGTGATACTGTGTTAGAAGTGGATGCTTTGAGGTGAGGATCCATTAAATTTGCATCAGGGGTAGGGGTTTTCTGAGTGGAGGCAGAAGCCTCGCGATGATCAGCACTTAGCATTCCGTTCGAGTGTGAAATTCCGACCCTGGGAGAATCAGGAATTGCGCTTCCTTCTGAGTCGTCATCAGAACCCACAAGGCATCTTCCACTAGACACAGCTTTCAGCCGCTATGCCGACTCAGCATGGGCAAGCGATCGGCTGATTAAACGTGCCTCAGCCAAGTTCAACTGGCGCTGCATGGCTTCGGAGGAGACGATGTGCTCGCTCATGGACGCCGCACTTCCATCCTGTCCCCGCCCACCAGTGTCATCAGTAGCAGCCGCGGACAACATCGCGGTTTCCTGTGCCCGCTCAACAGCAGCTTGCATGCAGCCCGGCACCGCGGCCACCAACACAGCCCCCCATCCCCACATGACGACCACAGCACAGCGGCCTCACCAGCCGGTACGTTGTGATCAGTATCGTTGGCAGCCTTGTCAATTAAACTGATCGTACTTGTACATATTGTCTGAGACTGAGTCATACCCTCAGCTGGCTGAGTAATATTGGGAGAAAGGGGGGGGCAAAGAGGCAGGGGAAGAGGGTGAGTCTGGATGAACAGGGTGCACTACTGAGTCACAAGTAGGATAGGAGCACTCCTCTGATCTTGAAGGTTCAAAACATCTTCTACCATCACCACTATTGGATCTTCGGATATTCCTGTGTTTTCAGACACTGAACCGCATGAAAAATATTGGCTCACCTGTTGTTGTCGCGCTCGTTTTGCAGGGAGCTCCTCTAAATTGGCCATGCGTTTTACTTGGGCTCTGGTCCTTGAAATGAGATTAGATGGGTCTATCATTTGCGGAGTGCAGAAGGGCCAACGCCTATGCCACTCGCCAAACAGTGAAGTCCTCAGCCCTTTGGTCCTCAGGGCTTAGCGCTGCAAGGGCGGCAGAGGCAGCCTTTTGTACCAGGTGACCTGGGTCAGGTGACTTGGTCAGGTGGTCAGTTGTTAAGGGTACAGGCACACGCACCTCTGTCTCTACTTCTCCTCTCTTCCTGATAGAGACACTCGCCACAGCCAAACAGTGAAGTCCTGAGCCCTTTGGTCCTCAGTTGTTTTCATTTCCACAGGGAAAACGCGGCTAAAATTGAAACAAGTAACAGAATTAGCTGTGCAGAGAGAAACTCTAAACAGAGGCATGATACATGTATCCTGACTGCAAACAATCCCAGCACTCAAGAGAGGAACTAATGCTGAATAAAATGTGTATGTATATGTGTATGTATAGGAAAATCGGATTTAAACAGATAAGTCTGATGTGCTTTTTATGAATGAAGTGCAAAATCGCCTGTTTTGAAAGCATGTTTTTGTTTAAAGGTTTAATTCTTTAAGAAATGTCAAAGAATTGCTTATGTAAAAATGCACCTATAAACTGTGTTCATTTTATATGTTTTAAATGAAAGATTTAGTTGAAACTTAAAGTTAAAACCCAGTCTTGAGTTAATTAACTATTTAAAAAGAAACAATTCTGCTTTGACTGACAGTCCTTAACCTGGGAAAGGTTGACACTTCACTGCTGGCAGGAAAGGACTAACTGCTGTGGGGAGGCCTCATATACTCATGACAAAGGACCTCATTAGACATTCGTCTTTACCCCAGGAGAAGACAATCGAAGGCTTGGACACTCATCCTTCCAGGGGAGGAGCAGGATGCTCTGCTCTCCAGGAAGAGGCTTCTCATTGAACTTCAAAGGACTTGCCATTTGCTCACACTAGTGAAGCAAGAAAAAAAAAACTGACATGTGATTTTTGGAGTTAATATGCTTATTTGCCACGAAACTTCAAGACAGTTAACTTTGCAGCAAAAATAAGTAAACAAGTGAAAATTACATACATATGAATCTGAATTTATGACGGACATTTGAAGACTTGGTATGATTTCTTACTGCGTAAGGAACGGAAGTTATGAAAAATGACTAATTGCGCAGACACCATTAATGCTGCAAATCTAATATTGTGTACCCATGTTCTAGGGGTGATCGCACATAAATGTACCGAATTAGGAAATGTTAGGCCAAACCTTTATGATTATAATTGCCAAAATTCCACAGAAAGACAAGACCAGGTCCCACCGACTTGGGAGTTGGATGTAAATGTGACCCACAAAATATGTAATTCATGTATCTGATTTTCTTAGGAGGCATAATTATATAAATATGCATTTGTGGGAAAGTTAGATCGTGGACCCAATAACTATGGGAGGTTTCCAGACCATATCATAAAACATGACGGCCCTTTCTGTCATCCAACCAGCAAAGAGCAAGGCGGGAACTGTGCCTTTGACCAATCATAGCCTTGTGGGTGTGGGTTGTAAGTCTGCCCCTACCATAAACTTTAGTGATGTCATTTTGGCAGGATAAATAAGGGAACCTCACAACACAGACACTGATTCCTTACTCCATCCTGATTTCCGTGTGGCGCCTGGTTCCTGAATCCTCCATCTTGTTCCTGATTCCAGGTTTCTTTGCAAAGCCAAGGCCTCAGCATTACTGAACCCTTTTTCAGCTAGGCCCAAATCCTGAAGCAATCCCAAAACTTAAGGGAAGACATTTTGATCCAGTTGGCTTGCTACCATAAAGGCTTGCCTGCTGAAACCCGCAGTCCCACTGATCAACAGTGTCCAGCAACCAGAAGGGCCAGTCCAGTCCAGGTGAGCAGAACCGCCCCGCTGATCCAATTCTGCCAGAAGTGCCCTGCTCTCCTTAGACCCGATCCGTGATGACCAGAGCTCTTGACGGTCCAAAATATTAAATTAAAGTGGACTGTAAGTTTCAACAGGAATCATAGTAAATCATAGCATATATTGCCTTACATTGTCCTATCCCAATCTATAACCTATCCCATCTTTAACTTAAGAACTTATAATATTGTCAGAACCATTCTTGCAACCCTATTTGTGATTCCGAGTTAGTGCTGATTTTTCCTCATTGTGTTTTACTAGACCATAACTCATAAGTGATTTGGATTAACTGAAGTATTCCCATAAAGAAAACGGGGTATCCGCCACGTGAAGGGTTACAAGCGGCCATGTGCAAACTGTGGAGATTCACGGCATTCTTCTTTTCTTAGCCATTACGTCTAGTTTAAATAAAATCAACCTGTCATTTAAAACCGACTTTCTGTTTTTCTCTGTTCTATTTTTCTAAAAACGCCTCTCAATCAAACTTGCATAACTTCATCAAACAGTGTATTTGACCCGTTTTTCTTTAAAAAGTTTAGTGAAAATTAGGCGGGAATTTGCATTTCTGCAAACGTTTTACACATGTGATTTCCCATCTCATCTATTTCCAAACTTCTTCTTATTCAAAGTGTGTACCATTGCTCATATTATAGCTCATGTTTGTTAGGATCTTTTCAGTGTTGCTCGCATAGGAATTCATATTGATTTAAGGACTTTTGCACACTTCATTGTTTTGCTCAGCCATTTTCAAATGTCATTTTAAAAGTGTTACATTTCCAAAATGTTTTTCTCTCTTGTTTGGGAAGGGAAGATTGCATTCAAACCCTGTACACTGTTCTTTATTCCTGAATACCTGCTGCTTACTTACACCTGTGTAGAATTGCTTCTTTGTGAGTTGAGAAATTTGCAGGGGGAAATCTTAAGCGCTATCTTTTCAAACAAGTCAAAACTGCTCTTTTCTCTGATATTTTATATTCTGTGTTGCTATAAGTGAATTCAACTGCCTTACCTACTTTCTGATTTGTATTGTCACCATGTTGGTGATTGCTGCCCCATATATTAAAACATGGGTTTGATTTGAATTTTAAATAAATAAATAAATATTACCTTTACCAGCCAGCCTGATTCCTGGTCCATTGTGACCTGGGGGTATTTTGAGAAGGGGTATGATATGAGTGGTATATCGCTCGGAATATTGAACCTATAGACAAAAGAAATAAGTATTTAATTTGTGCATTTCATGCTAGGCTGAGACCCGGCTGTATTGCCTGATTGAAATCCTTAACAATCTAATAGGGATTTCAATATTACTCCATCCTCTTCCTTTTTTTCCCCTCCCTGGCTAAACATTTTCTATAGGAATTAGCTTTGAGTTCATCAATGCAATTAATGTAGATTGGTCCATATAATTGTCGCACAGTGTCTCACACAATTTAAAATATGGTGCGAGGGATATAGTTACTGCAGAGGTCACTGAAGTATGGAGGTGTTTTCCCAGCCTTGAGAGAAGTTGGAAACTCCTGGCATGTTTCTTGTATCCGTGAGTTTAAATTTTGAATGATCCTTTATGGTTCTGTGGCAAGAGGAAGCAAATTAATCTGTAGAGTCAGACGAGTCAGACTCACTACTTATTGAGCTCTTTTGATGTTTATTTTTATTGTTGTTAGATTGAGAAATGGGGGCATGTTTTGCGTAAATCTAAACAGGCGCTCTCTTTCAGATGTGCTTTCCACGGATGAGGGCATATTTTTATTTATTCTCATTGTAATGGCACTGGACTTCTTTTGTGGGCTGATGATTTTCTTCGGGCTCTCCTCTCCTGTGTATAGCTTATATCATGTACAGAGTTGTCCACTTCTTTGGTAATTAAACTTGTTCCATTGTCATCAGTCTCAAGGCAAGATCCCCTTTCACTCGGCCTGCAACTTTGCAAGAGATTCATTTAACGGATCTCGAGGAACAACTTTATTCTCTTGAAGAATATTTGCCGACTGATCACTTGGGACGTTCGGTCTGATATCAGATTCATGGGGTTGATAAGAGAACTTCGGTCTCTCGGTCTACAATGTGGTTTTTTGTATGCTCTCTGCTTTTTCCATTTCTAATGCGGTTTGACTGTGTACAGATATTGACGATGTTGTAAAAACGACGTCTACAGCATTAGAACTTTCTAGTGGAGTTGCAGAGAGATAAACTGACGAATCAGGAGAAGTGTTGATAACACTGGTCAACATATCTGCAACCGTGATTTCTCTAGAGCTACACGGTTTCTCTGAGTTTGTTTCTTTCCCAGTGGATCTTGGGCCATTTCCACATGGATCATCTTTTTTTAATTCTCGGGGTTTGAAATTACATCTTAAGGTGCCCATGTGTGAATTAGAATAATTTCTTTTCTTCGGGAGGAGATTTATGTAGTTTGCTTTTAAATGGACCTTTCCTTTTAAATTACCATTATATGGTGATAGGGTATTCAACCTTGTGAGGCTGGAATGGATTGCTTACTTTGTTGCTGGTGGTTTAGAAGACGCTTGGTGGCAGGCATGAGATTCTGTAGGTTGAATTGCTCTCTAGCATCTGTATCCTTTTGTGATGAGTCTTTGGCAATTCGAGACTGTGCGTCACTTTCTTTTTCGGGAGCCAATTCGATAAAATGCGGCTCCGTCATTATACACTAAGTATCAAGTCGCAACTTTCTTGCACGCTTGACATGCGTTTTGTTTGGGAAGCCCGGTGCTGGTGTTAAGGGAATCAGTGGAAGCTTTGCCTCGACCGTGGCGCCGCACAATTCTGAAATGTCCGGTGCACTAGACACAGTTAAATCTATTAATAATGTCGGTGTTGCTGTCAATGAAATTGATGGAGACTTTGTCTCTGAAACTGAACATCGGGACTCTGTGTTCCGGAACAGTGATCTCACAACGGTCTGTTGTCAGGGAGGGGCCTACAGGTGGCAGGGTGTTGGAAGCTGAAAATGCTGGTTTTGGCAAGGTTTGCGCCTCACTCTTAGGTAAGGCAGCAGCTTTGCGATTTATTTATTTATTTCATGCAGCCCTCGCGTTCTTGATTCTTTTTCACAACAAAGGCTAGGTTCTGAATATATACTATCACATGTGCAGTACATAGAGCAGCGCACTGAGACCCCCAGCACAAGCTAAGTTGGAGTGGCAAGAGAGGTTTGCAGCAACAAGAAAAACGCAAAATCAAGTGGCAACAACGAATCCTCAATTGATCAGACGCACAGCGTGACTCTCGTTAGACATAACTGAGATAGAATCACTGATTACAAGCCATGAAAGACAAAACGCTGTATTTGGACATACATTACCTGATCGTAATAAGATGAAATTGGAAATGACATCAACACCCTTGCCACAGAAGGGTTGCCTCAGTTTTGACTTTTGAACCACACATACAGATGGGAATACCTAATCAAGATTTTGTGGCAGTACCTGAGAATTAAATAAACAAGGCGGAAAAAACTATGCTAGACCGGCAGAATATTCCAATGGCGGCTTCCTCTATGGCCTTTGCCCCGTTTGTAAAATTGTATGAGAGCTGCAGCGACTTGATGAAAGATCAGGCCACGCTGCTAGCTCTCATACATTTGAAACAAATACACAGAGGCTTTCATCAATAAAATCCAGGATCGCCTGGACGTGGAAGCAGAACAATCTAGGTATGGCAATTACGTCTTTTTGAGATTGTGAAAACGGACCGTATAGACAAGGTATGTCTAACCACAGCCTTGATGGAGGTACTGAAAAGATCTACACAAAGAAAACAATGTGATGAACAGCGAAAACACAATGAAGGAGAGTGAGTCATGGAT
The DNA here is from genome assembly GCF_040938575.1 of Ambystoma mexicanum. NCBI lineage: Eukaryota > Metazoa > Chordata > Amphibia > Caudata > Ambystomatidae > Ambystoma > Ambystoma mexicanum. Next base: position 132,733,076 of record NC_090938.1, read on the forward strand.
TTCATGACAAGGAAAGTTCACCACACGAAAAGATAATTCATTCAAAACCCTCTACTCAGAATGACATCACACAGTGGCAAGTACGAGGATCGACGGTTACAACTGAAAAAGCTCTCCCAATTAACATCCAAGAAGATTTAACTGACATTCTGACAAATGCAGCACAAAATATTGCTAAAAATGGATCAACTCCCCAAATTCAGGGTGCATACCCAATCTCCGAGAATAAACAAGTAAAATTGACAGCAAAAGTAACAAGACCTCAAAGAAAGTCTTGCAATCAAGTAAAAAAAATGAGAACCCCAAAGCAAACGGATCTAGGGCTATTAAAAAAAATCCTCAAGTAAAGAGATTTAAAAAAAAATTCTGCTAAAGAACAAATTGCAAAAATAACGCATGAAGAGATTCATTCGCTAAATGAAGATCAAATCCAACAAGAAATACTATTACTTGTCTGTCTATTCCATAGATGAGATGCCAAGGGAACCTTTTAATTTGAATGCAGATGGACCAGTAGTTAAAAATGAATGAAATGAAACATGTGTAGAAGTAGATCACAGTGAGCACAACACATTTATTATCATCTCAGAGCTCACATGTGAACAAATATCAGACACAGATTTGGAAATGGCAGGATATGATAGAACGTCCAGTAGAGATCTTTCCTACAGCGACCCACTTGTTGCATCAAGAGACCAGAATTTCATGAAAGTGGCACAAAAATTGGACCTCGCTAGCCACAGCAAACTACCGAGGTGTCTTGGAGAAAAAAGTTCAAAGGACAACTACACACCACTGACTCTAAGTTTATGGACCCACAACGTCCTTCAGAAATAACTTAATTAGTACTACAGAGTACAACAAATCAAAATGATGAAGTGGTATTGAATAGAGGAAACATATTGAGGTTGATGCACTCAATCAAGGAGTTTGATTCAGTTAATTCATCAGATATCAAATTTGTGGAATTTCTCGATGAAAAAGACACAGCGTAGGTAGTAGTACATTTAAATTAGAAAACACTTGAAGACCCCTTACTAGCCAATCAAGCCACATTTCGACACTTAGGATTTAGAATATCTTTATCTCAAAGGTCGCAACCGTTTACTTTGACAACAAACATGAAAACAATAGAGCAAAATATGAAGAAAATTCACATCGTGCTAAACGAGATTAATGACTATAATCAAATCACTGAGGGGTTACAGGGAGATAGACCCTTATAAACTTCAAATCCAAACAGGCTCTTTGGCCCTTGCAAGACTTGATAATGTTGAAGTGTGTGAGGATACAACAAAGACCACCAGACTAGAACCTTTTGCAAAAGAACACAGATATAAAAATCTAATGAATTCAGAACTTAAACAGGAAGCTTATGGAACACCCTGGTCCGTTTGTTTATGGAACACGAGAGGGCATATCCATTTATTTGAAGAAAAAAAACAACAGCTGTCCATTTATGACCTCATATGCTTACAGGAAACTTGAATCAGCTTACAACCAATATGCGATGGCTACACAAAAATAATGAATCCAGCAATAACGAGAGCTAAAGGTCGTTCCTCAGAAGCATTGCTCACACTAATAAAACAAGGGGCAAATTTAGAATTACTTGAAACACTAAACATCAATCCCTTCATACAAGCCTCAATTGTGAAACATACAACAGCCAATCATATCAATGGGCTGCAAAAACCAACTAATAACAAAATGGAAATAATAGACCTTATTAATTTATGCTGGAATCCCGCTGCAATAAATGATTCCATCTTTATCAATGCTGTCCTATCAAAAATTGGTGAAATACATTTTTGCCTTAAAAATGTAACTATCATACTTTGCAGAGATCTGAACATGCACCTTTTTGATGACAATGGTGAAATGATTCCAACATCCAAACTATCGTCAAAAGCTAGGATTTGGTCAAAGGAGTTAACAAGAACAGCCTTCGTACTATTAAATGGTCACACCAATGACGACTTACCTGCAAGGCCTACCTGGAAAAAAGGGAACTCTGAGGTAATCCTGTATTACATGTATATCTCCCAAGATGCGAGATATCGAACAAAATCAATACAATCTATCCCAACTAATACAGTGTGCCGTTAAAATGCCGAATTAATAATTTCGAATGCATTCATTTCAGGAAAAAAAAGTTGAATATTTATTTTTTTATTTTATGTTTTGTTTCGGGGTTTGGCTAGTAAAAAAAAGGGTTATTAAAAAAAGAACGGGGCGTTGAAGGGAACCCCCCATTAATTTAAAAAAAAAAATAATACATTCGACAATTTTTTTTCTCGACATTATTGATTCGAAATTAATGCATTTGAAATGATTGAATTCGACAATATCACTATAAACCAACTAACGTTAAAGACCATTACAAGTTGGTTATGACATGGGAAGCAAAAGACATCCAAACACTGCTACAAAGATTACCTCCGATGAAGCTGATTTACACTAGTACAAGGATAAGAATCTCCACTGAATAAATTAGCAACCTAAAACAAACTTTTGTTGACACGAATATGACAGACCCCCAAAAAGTTGAATACGAATGGTTATTGCAACCATACAAACACAGTAAAAAAAACCCATAAATGAACAAATACTTCATAAACATGCATATAACAAATCATTGGCTATGAAGAAGCAACTCGATATTGATCTAAGGAAAATTAAACAGCTGCCGCTGGCCCAGGTAATTCAAAAAAGAAAACTCTGTAAACAAACCTATAAAAACTGGTTATTAAGTACAAAGATCATACAAACACAAAACGATGCTGAGGAAATGTTACATGCTCTTGCAGGTAGAACCACAAGAGATCTGTGGAAATTATTGAACAGACAAAAGTCACAGATGGACCTAATAACTAGCGTAACGGAAACATCTAAAGTGGGACTACAATGACTTTTGGAATCAGATTATGTGGCTTAATCCTTCTAGAGCCCCAGGTCCAGACGGGCTGTCTAATCAAATCTTGGTCTAACTCTGAAGCATGGGCGGACATTTGCCTTAGCCTTTTTGAAATGATCAGCAAAAAAACAAACCAATCCCGGCAACATGGCTTTCAGCAACTCTGATACCAATATATAAAAAGGCAGATAGAAGTAATCCGAGCAATTACTGTCCAATTGCCCTGCTGGACCCTTGGGGAAAGTATTTGCATCCTTCCTACAAAAGAAGCTGTCGGTATGGGCCACTTCAACTAACAGAAGTGATCTGAGACAAATTGGTTTTAGACGTGGTGTAGGGACCAACATCAACCTACTAATCTTGAACTTATTGAAGCTGGAGGCAATAAAAACAAATGCTATCGTTATAGACTTTAAGTTGGCATTCGACAGCGTGAATCGATCAAAACTGTGGGACAAACTAAGACAGTGGAAATGCCCAAATGATATCATAGAGCCAATAATAGCAGTGAATGCAAATACCAGCATAAGAGTGAGATTCTCTAAGACCCGGATTGTGTCAAAAGTGATACAGACCTGGAATGGTCTGAAACAGGGCTGCCGTTTGGCAGCAACGCTGTTCAGGTTATACAGATACAGATATTGCCAACTACAAATCCACAAATACTAAAAGGGACACTGATACCCTATTTGCTATATGCGGATGATGTTGTGCTTTTAGATCGTGCACAAGTGGGCCTACAGAAGCGACTGGTCGCATTGGAACGTTCTGTTGATGGGAATGACCTTACGGTTAATATCCAAAAGTTCGAAGCAATGTGCCTAACACAAGAAGTTGGAATAAATCTAAAAGCTCTGAAATTATATTTATACAAGAAGAAATTGGATGTGGTGAACAAAATAAAATACTTGGGTATATGGCTGAATCGAAGGATTTCAGAAAAAGAATGGCTTGGCCACCTAAGATCTAAAGTGGAATCATTGGCAAAACAATGCTTAATACTGCACAAGAAGTTTGGGAAGTTTTCGCTAAAACCATTAATAATGTACTGCAGACAAAAAGTAGTTGCAATCTTAACATACGGCAGCGAAACATTCGTAAACCTGCACTGGGAAATCTGGGAACAACTGGAGGCAATCTTCTGGAGAAGAATATTACATCTCTCAGAGTCATTTCCAATAAGCAGAATACTATTTGAAGTAGCCACCCAATCATTAAGATCGATCATGACTTGGAAGTCATTGGATTTGTATAGAAAAACGATACTGGATGAACCAAGTCCACCGCTTGAAATCTTAAGAACAAAGCTTCAAACATCTCATGCTGCAATTCTGGATAAATGGAAAGAAGCATGTATCCACAAAATACATCTACTTGACTCAACTTTAGAAACCTTAAAGGTGAGACTGAAATAATCAAACGGAAACTTCAACTATCTGATTGTATAGAGACAACTCAAAAGAAAGAGTCCTACAAACTGATAATCACAGGAGTAACATAAAGTAGTGCTCTAAATGAGCTAAGCTTATCTGGCTCTTTTTCCCCGTCAGAAAATGAGTAATCTTTTTTTTTAAGAATGAGGCTTAACATACTTCCAACTAAGGAAATTCTGGCTTCGTAAAAACAACTCCCAGGAAATGATAGACTATGTCGATTTTGTAATCGGAATGATGAGATCAAATCATTATATTACATCATTATGAAATGTTGTGCCTTGAATGAAGAGAGATAAAAACATGCTGCAATGTTACTGACTACAATTTTGGAACTATCTCTTGAAGAGAGATGGTCAAAAATGATGCTGGGAGTTGACCAATAACTGATTTTTAGTGTAACTCAATTCTGGTTAAAGATTTTTCGGAATCAAAGGGACTGACTTTGAACGCTGAAAGAGAAAACTAAAAATACTTCATTGCTTAGAAGAACTTAATTTGTATTTCTCTCCTTATCTTGTGAATGATACAGGTGCTATAAAAGGAAAATATTTTTTTGAAACTATCTCTTTAAATAAAATAAAAATGACTCCAAGATGCACAACTTTTTATTTTATTTACTGAAACCTACCATATTTTTGGGTTCCCACTTTTCTTCCTCCTCCTGATCTTTAGCAGGAAAACTGTTTCTTCCATTAATTAGAAACACCAGCTATAGAATGTAGAACCTCCCTGTAGCCATACAGCCATTCAAGTGCCAGAGTCCGACCGTCCTCTCACCCCCCCCCACCTTACAAATGGTGCATGCAGTGGAACCCTGCTGTGCCGTCTGGTAATGGAACTGGTCTTCGAGGCCGTCACAGTGAATAGTATGTTGGTGTTCCTTTTTCTTTGATAGCCTTTTGAGTGAAGTAGTTTTGGGAAGTAGTTTGTTTTTCAAGTATGTGGAGCTTTTTCAGTTGCTTTCTTTTTTTAAAAAAAACTAGTTTTAAATTATATATGTTTACTTGCATCTCTTTACTGTTAGGAAGTGCATCTGTTTCGATCCATGTCATTGGAGCAGAAACAATTATTCAAAAAAGATGCAAGCAGCAAGCAACGCATTCCAGATTAGGGGTGCCATACATATAAATGGGAATAATTAACCCCTTTTTGCGAGGGATAGATGAATCGTGACATATACCAGGCACAATGCAGATCTCGAACATTGGATCAATCATAAATTCCCATGCTTTGAATATTCCCCATCGTCTGGCTGGGAATCCCTGGTTACAGTGGGACATAGACTGCTCAGCCCCACTTCCTAAGGCCATGTTGATGTTCTGGCCAACCAAAGTTTCTTGTTTGATCTAGAGGAGCCTCTGAGGGGGTGGAGGAGGGTTGTCGGTGAATCTATGAACGATCCCATGTTGGAGAACTGGAGTTGTAGGTAGGTAACTAATTCCTTCTCCAGCATTGGATCTTTCATAGATGTGCATGCTTTGTCGTATGTTGTGATGCAATATAAAAGGCGGTCAGAAGCAGTCGCTCAGTTTATTGGAAAAGATGCTACAGCACTTCCTGTCCCAAGTCGGCCTCATTTCTTGACTATGCTTCCAAGCAGTAATGCTTGATGGAGATTTTTGGCACCTCCCATGTTTCTTCCCGGGAGATGTCCTGTTCAGGCACTCCCGCCCACATTGCAGCAGAAGCAGCCATTGCCTTGGAGTGATGCCAATAGGTCTATTAGCTTTCTTATGGCAGAAAGTGATAGCCGATGTTCTCCATCTTGAGATACCCTGCTTGGAAATGGGGCTCCCTTTGTTTGAGAGTCCATATGAAACAAACAGTTATGCATTTTTAGGAAAATCTTTTGTTTGGTGAGTGATATTTCAATGAATGCTTGACATCTAGGGAGTGAAGGGCGATCTCTGCCCTTCGAGACACATTTCTGAAGAAAGTATATTGAACAATGGATGAGTTGATGTGGAAATCAGTAGCCATGTTAGGTAGAAATCTTGGGTTTGTTCGAAAAACACTTTATTTGTAAAGCTGAAGGTAAGGCCTGTTAATGAGAAACCCCTGGATTGATCCAAATAGCCTTGATGAAGGTAATGGCAACTAAAAAATGAAACCTTTGTGGAAAGGCATTTGATGTCTACTCTGTGTAATTGATCAAAAGGGGCCTCAGTGTGTATCGCTAAGACCTTGTTTAGACTCCACAGTGGTGCATTTCTCTGCACTGATGGAAAAGTGTGAAGAAGAGCATTCATACATTACTATTCTTTGGCTGAAGAGAGTAGACCTTCCCCAGCTAGTGAGTGTAGCGTGATATGACCGCTATGTGCTATCTAAGTGAGGTGCATCAAACACTTTTTGTAAGGCGGAAAGTTGTGGTCCTTACACCATAAGCACAAAACACTTGGTTTTCAGAGCATAGGTTTTTGTGGTAGAAGGCAACTTGACAGCTTTCTGAAATATTTAACTGTCTGAACTCTGCGTAGTGATGAGCTACACTGTCTAGCTGAGAGACTTCGAGTTGCACACCAAGAGTGTTCAGGTTGGAATTCCACAGTTGTCTGGCCTCCTGTTGGTCACCACTCTCCTGATTAGCAGTATCGGGGGAAATTAATACGAGAACATTCCTGTCCTCTTAAGGGAATCTGATGGCAATTAATTGCCTATTGTCTCAGTAGAAACACCTTCCATAGGCCCACGTCCTAAGAAACCTAAACTAACAAATTATACTACCAACATGGAGGAAGAAAATAATGTTTCTTATATTTTTCATGAAGTAATTTCAAAAGTGATGCAAGCTTTAGAACTGCTTGCCATGGATAGGCTAGAGATGGCCGGAGTGTTTTAATCGTTCTGGCACTACCTTCTTGTGCTTTATTATTGATGGAAAATGTGTTGCTGAACAAGCAAATTGTTTGCAGTTCAAACCTCACTCTGAACTATCAGTCTTCAAAACCACAAAAGATGATCAATAAGTAACGATGGTTACGGCAGCTTTAGGAGCTAAAGGAAAAGGACCTCTTCCTTCTCCCTCCTCTGTTCTGTACAAAAACGCTAAGGCTCGAGAGAATCTAGGTAAAAAATATTTTAAATTGATTGCATTCTCCTGCAGATTCCCCATCTGATGCCCATTCCAGCATTGGATAATCTGAAACCTTGCCGACCTAGAGCATAGTACAACTCGACTCAACGTCGGCGACTGTTGACTTGACCGTGCCACTTGTCTGTTCCGGATGTGGTGTTGGCCACCATATATATTATGTCACTACACCCTCATACCACCGTTGCTTTTTTTCTGCGCATTTGGCATACTGCTCTTTCGAACATCCTTGAGAGAAAATGGCAATTGGAGAAATGGTCTAAATTAAATACTTTCCTCAGTATGCCGAACCTTAAGGCATCAGGGTTCAAGTGTTGCCATGACGGCAGCTCTAAAATGTAGGTCACTGACCCGCATGGCATCTGCGTGTGGTGTCTGGGAAAAGATCACAAAATTGAGGAGTCTGGCTTGTGTCAACAAATGAATCCTAAATTCCTTGGTGAACAATCAGCTAAATTAGTGCTCAGCCTGTTTCTGCCAAAGTTCCCAGCTCGTTCAACAGACAGGTCATTGGGAGAAGAGACTGAGGGGCCCATGCCCAAAAAGGAGGACAGGTGTCCTAAAAAAGCAAAGAAATATTTACACTCCCGAAGCCATTCATCCTTCCATAATCAAAATACGCTATTGACGCAGGCACGACTCCTATTGGATAGGTGATTGCGGTAAGGTCTGCCCGAATTCGGGCACGTTGAAGGTAGAGTGAGAGGCATTCAAGGAGCAAATGCTCTAAATGTTTTTGCTGTGCAGCAGTTATTACTCCGGTCTTGAAGCTGCAGGCCCCGATGGCACTAGTTGCGCCTGCAAGTTCTGGCATCAAGGTAGCCATGTTTGGTCCTACGCCCTTGTGCTCGACTGCTGGCAAACGGGCCCTAGCACAGAAGGGCCCGTAATTACTGGTGCTGTTAGGCTTATGGAAACAATGCCGACAGTCGACTGTTCCTTTGTCCCTAATTCTCAATTGACATTTATCGGCGCAATACAGTCGAAGTGCCTTTTGGCTTGGAGCCTATTGGCATGTCTGGAGGAGATGATTATTGAACTGACCAAGCGGATTTTCTTGCTCTCCCTGAACTGCTGCATGACACAAGTGGGTTAGCTATGTCTCCCGACCTAAGCAATGTGGACACCGTAATGCACAGTACCGAAAGCCTGTGGAGAGGGTGGTTGAGGCCTTGCGTCTGGGCACTCCGGCAAAGCCCCTGTCGACCTATGACCTTAGACATTCTTGGTAAGGGTGGGGGGGTTACCCTCTGTCTTCCTATCCCATTCCACAAGGCCTAGTGGTACAAACTGTGATGCCGGAAATGCTTTGGAGGGACAGGGCCTCCCTGTTCTTGTCCTTTACTCCCTTATCATGTATGTTCTGTTATTTTCTGCACAGGAGTCCAGTTGAGACCCGTGGCAGCGCAGCTCTTTCTTGGTTTGGTTGAGGTGAACAGAGACCCTTGGGTTACCCTTATGGCACCCATGGATGGGGGTACGACCCTGTACACTTAGTGTATGGGCTGGTGTCAGCTTCATACTGCTATGACGGGAGCTCTGTGCATCTTCCATTTTGGGATGCCTCGGCCCTGCCATAGGAATCAGTGGATTCCTGATAGAAGGCAAGATGACCCCTGGGGCCTCTTGTTTTCTATTGCCTGTTAACTTGTTTTTCCAAAGTTCTGGAAAGCCCTGACTCTGTTCCTTCCCCTGACTGGCTGTTGGATGGAAGAACCATATATTGTGGGGAGGTCCAGGCCAGGCTGGCTGGGGCCTTCTCAGTGGCTGTATGTTGTGGGTACACCCTTGGGGTGGGACCTGTGTGAATAGAGTGTGTGACCAATATGCATTCTATATTATTGGTGTCTGGTGACACACAATGAATGAGACAGCCCTGCCTGAAACTGACATGAATGCAGTGTGGTGTGCTGAAAGCCTGGCTGCTTGCCCCAATCCACATTCCTTGTTTTTGGTGTCTGGTGGAAGTGAATGGCCTGAATGCATGTGAGCCTGAGTGGCTCCCTGCATGAATGCCCTTCTGTGTGATTGGTTGACCGAGCCTGGCTCAGCCAGAGTGAATGAGGGACAGATGTGTATATCTGGGGACCTCTCACTTCCCAAACTTCCCAATTTGTTCAGTAGTTGAAACTTGAAGCTCATCCTTGAAGCCCAGCTGGAAGAAGATGGCTGCTGCATTTCCTTCAGAGTAATCAAAGTTGTAGAGCCTGTCGAGGACTGATCAGAGAGAGTACTTGGCTAGGAGACCTCTTCCTGAGCTACGAGGGACCATTGTGCAAAAACTGCTGTCCTTCATCAAGGCACCCTGGAAGCCAGTTCCGTGAGTCTGACGTCCGGAGAAGGGATCTGATAATCCTGAAGAGAGTGCCTGGACATGGAGGCCATCGAAGTCCATTGACGTCGACCAGGGTTTCGGAAGAGTTCTGCGACAGCTGTAAGCCAGTCTTCTCGTGTTGCCCGAAAGCAGCGACTGCTTGACGCCCAGAACCGAGAAAGCTCCACTTTTGCCTAACAACATTTGACCGAGGGCTCCCTTTCCATCACTGTCGACCACTTTGTCCCACCGTAGAAAGTCGAGGTCGCTGGGTGTCCCGCCACCAGAAGCCGACAAAAACGTCCTGAGGACACTGAGTGAAGATCCGAAGTCCACCCATGGTCTAGTCCCGACTACCAAAGCTATCCCGAGATATGTGCTGCGGCTGCAGCACCGACAGGCCAGAGGACCGCCAAACGCGACACCAGACACCCACTTCTGGGCCTGCATCCATCAGAGTCTTATTTGCGGCACCGAACACTTTGCATTGAGGTTTACCACAAGCCTCATCCTTCGAAGACTTCCGCTAATTGATCGTTGTAGAGCACCGCGAAGGTCGAAGTTGCAGCATCACTGCAAGTGTTCCACTTTTCTTTGACGATCTCGATGGCCAGTGGCTCCTGCTGTAAAAGGAGTCCACCCCATGAAGGGCACCATCGTTGAACCATAGAGGAACCTGTTCCACTGCAGGTACATTGGGATGGTTGAACCTTTTGACCACGGAGGAAGACTTATTAAGCATTAATGGACTGGGCTTGTTAATACTTTTATTACAGGTTGCCCAGGTGGGGGATCCTTTCAGAACGGTGCCTCTATATCTAAATAAAGCATTCTGTCATTGCTGAACCTTAACCTACCTTCCTTCCATATTGTCAATGTTCATACACCTTGCTGAATGATTTATATCGTCCAGGATAACGGCATGTGTGGTACCATATAGAAATTGTATGTATTTGTCTTTTTAGAATGACCACAGTACAAAGTGTGTTATTGAATGGTGTATGTATCTCTGAACCTTATTTTTTTATATAAAGAACTGTTAGCACATAACATAGTTTGTGGTCATTCCTTTGTGGGGGGTGGCACTCACTGTACTTAAGAACCAGCTCGCATCACCTCCTGAGAGCTTAAGCCTTGGTTGGTCGTCTATAGCTACCATGTGGAGAACCTTGGTTGGCTAGGGTGTTCTGTGTCTCTACTGAAATACAGATACCCCCCTCCAGTCTTTACACAAACCACTACAGTAAGCTTTAGATCGGCCACATCCCCCTCTAATGTGCCTACAGATAGGGAGTCCAAGAAAATGGATGCCCTAGCCAAAAAGATATTTCCCTCAGGAAGCATGGCGTTTAAGGCAGTCAATGCTTCATGTGCATTCCGAAGTACTCTGAGGGGCTGTGAACGCTCATCGCATCCAAGTTGGTGAGATGGGGGATGGGTTCCTGTGGCTAGTCTATGATGGCAAGGTGGTAGCATGCCAATCACTGCAGTCTAGCCTGGACACTGCAGATTGCGTGGGCAGTGCAGTGTGGTTGTCCACTGTTAAAGAGGTTAGCCAGCCTACCTTCACAGTTTGAAATTCGCCCAATGTCCAAGCTAAAAGTTTGGACATAGCTTTCGATGGCGAGCACCTATTCAGCCCAAAAGCCAGTGAGTGCTTGGAGAATTTCTGCCAAGTCGCTGGGTTTAGCTGAACAGCAACCTGTGAAACAATCTTTTGGCCTCTTCTCTGGGGGAAGAGGCTACTGCTGGTAAATTCTATTTGTAAAGAGGGCACAGCTCCCGCAAGCCAGGCAAGGGCAGAGGCGTTTCATGCGTTCTGGGCGGGGCACATGGGCCTCTAGGGGCATGTGGACTGCGGCAGCAGTGGCCTGGGTGTTGATGCCCACTGAGTTGCTTTGAGTTCTCCCCACATTTCCTCAGTTGGAGGGAGAATTTGAGTGTTTGCCTGGATGGAAGGAGATGACCCCAGATGCATGGTCATTGCCGCTCATAAATTGGAGGGTACTATCTGCATTTTAAAGCAAACCGGCCAGACAGACCACTTCTCCTCCTTCCACCCTCCTCAACAACAACCCCTAAAGAAGCTCCAGGAAGAGCGGAGAGCCCTGTTTTTGAAGGATGCTGTGGAAGAGGTGCCACCCGAGTGGATCAGGCTGGTATTCCAGTTATTTTCTGGTACCCAAGAAAGGAGGACTCGTCCCCTCCTGCACCTCCATGGCTTTGAGCAAGTTCCTGAGGAAAGACAAATTCAGGATGGTGATTTTAAAGGACGTTTTCCAGGCTCAACAACTTGACTGGTTGGTGTCGCAGGATATTCAGGATTCTTATTTCCACGCGCCTATGCATCGGAAGCACAGGTGTTTCCTGAGATTCATCATCAGGGACACTCGTCAATTGAAGGTGCTCCCCTTTGGTTTAACACCTGCACGCAGGGTCTTCACCAAACTGATGGCAGTGGTGGGGCGGCGCACCTCAGGAGATCCAGTGTTCATGTATTCTCATATCTGTACGACTGGCTGATCTGAGGAAGATCCCTGGAGCAGGTATCAATGCAGCTCGAGGAAACCTGCTTGCTGATTCATAGGTTGGGCTTCTCCCTAAATTTCCAGAAGTCCCTTGTCGCAGAAGCTCCAGTTCATCGGAGCAGTCCAGGACACACTGGTGGAGAAGGCTTTTCCCCACTGAAGTCACCCGTGTCCGGCAAAGGGTCGAGCTTTTCCATAGCCACGACAGTCTACCAGCAGCATCCTTCCTACGCCTCTTAGGTCTCATGGCTTCCTGCATTTTTCTGGTGCCAGAGGCCAGACTGCATGTCATTTCTGTAGTGGCTGTTGAGAAATCAATGGTCCCAGTACTTTGATGCCATGAAGGACATTATCAAGGTCCGTAACCTATCTTGGTGGGCCACCAGAGAGACCTTGATGAGGGGACCCTTTGGGCATCTGTGGCCCCAAGTCCAGGTGGTCATGGATGCATCTTGGAAGGGTTGGGGCGCTGACTGTGGGGACCTGCAGGAAAGCGTCTTTTGGTCACAATGGAATGCCGTTGGCATATCAACGCCCCTGTGCACAGAGGTGCTGCACCTATGGTTCTGGTTGCTGGAGAAGCAGTTCTCCACTTCAGCTGTCCATCTGGCAGGAACAGAAAATAGGCTGACAGACACTCTGAGCACGGTCTCCTATGAGTGGGAGGTGTTCCAGGAAGTTCTCAAGGAAATCTTTGGTCAGTGGCGTTCCCAGACAGTAGATCTGTTTGCTACAAGGTCCAACAGGAAGTGCAGACAGTTTTGCTTCGGGGAATTCCGTGCGAAAGGTGCCCTGGGGGATGCATTCCTGGTGAAGTGGGTCTTCAATATTCACTATGCCCTCCCTCTGATACATGTCATCCCGTGGGTTCTCGGGACATAGAGGAGATTTAGAGCCACCATGATCTTGATCGCCCCACATTTGGTGAGAAAGACATTGTACTGGGAACTCCTGGTCTTGACCATCTGCCTCCTTTCCAGTTGTCTTGATGCCTAGACCTCCTATCCCAGTCGTAATGTCAGGTACTTCAGCCAAAATCTCTGGATCCCTCAACCTACATGTGTGGCTCTTGAGAGTACCAAATGATGACCGGGACCTCTCAGAAGAGGTAACTGGGGTGCTACTGGCTGTATACACACCATCTACAAGATCTCCATGCGTGTGCAGATGGACAAGATTCGAGGTGTGGTGCAGTGAACGCAGGATAGACCCTATTGCTTGTCCTACCACAACAGTGATGGGGTTCCTTCTGTCATTATCCTCTTCAGGCCTTCAGATTGGCACAGTCAAAGGCTACTTGGCGGCTTTGTCTGTTTTTCAGAGGTCCCCGGATCAAGGGTTCTTGATGGCAGCTCCATGTGATCCTATGCACTCATGTCCTAGCAGGCTACTTACACTGAAAACATCTTTCCTGGTGGCAATCGCGTCAGCAAGGTGTGTGAGCTGCAGTCCTTATCCTGCAAGCCACCTTTTCTGATATTTTTTAAGCCCTTTAGTGCCAAGGAAGCACTATGTTTGCAGTATCAAGGACGAGATACCTCATCCTTTTTGGCACTTCTCAGCGCTCGCACAAATCTGAAATTCAACCCCTGTGCTATGTGAGGAGGAGGTTTCTCCTCATGGCTCGGGGGTTGGATTTCCTTCAGTGTCACGTCAACGTGCGTGAAGCACGCTGACATGACACTAAATGCAAATCTCACTGCTGCAGCCATTTCTGGCTGTGGCGGTGAAATGGATGGTAAGTTCCTCCCTCGATCCCTGGCATTTCTCTGCCCTTTCCAAAAACACCTTCCTTGATGCATTGCTGGGCGCAGATCGCTCAAACCCACGCCCAGCAATGCCACTAGACCACCAGAAATTGTTTTTGAAGTGGGAGGTGAGCTTGAGGGGGCCGCTTAGTATGTAAGCGGCCCTCTTCCCCCTGACCCCTAAAGCATGGGGCAGTATGTTTTGCCCACCCTGGGGGCAGATGGGCACACGTATGTGCCCATCTGCCCTAGGGAAAGGGCAAAAGTGTGGGGGTGGCGATTCGCACTAGACCTCCAGGGACCTTTGTAATGGAAAGGGGTGTGGCCCTTGCCCCCCCCCCATGCCCCTGGGGGCAGATGGGCATAGTAATTTGCACATCTGCCCCTAGGGAAGAGGCAAAACGTTTTTTTCAAAAATAAAACTTTTTTTGTTGGGTTGTTTTGGGGGTCACTAGGCCATCAGTGATTTGTTTAAAATGGAAAGTGGGGTTGGCCTCTACCCCTGCCCAGCCCAAATGGATGGGGGCATCTCATGTAGCCCTCCCCGTGACAATCTGCCCCTAGGAAGGGGTACATATGTGTATTCGGGGGGCGGCGGGGGTCACTATACCTCAGGGATGGTTTTTATAGAAGGGGGCCTGGCCCTCTCCCACCTGCCCCAAATGGATGGAGCATGTCATTTAGCCCTCCCTAGGGGCAAAATGCCAGTGCAATCTGCCCCTAGGAAGGGGCAAATGTGTATTTACTGGGGGTGAGGGTCACTAGGCCACCAGGGATGGCTTGAAAGGGGGTGGGGCATTGATCGGAGTGTGACGTGATGGTTATGATTTGTTTTTGCTGGGCTGACCACAAATAATGTTTTTTGTTTTGTTTACAGTTTTTTTTTTACGGGAGAAACATCAACATCGTTATGTAAGTAATTTCATTATTATTCTACGGTTAGGGCCGATTGTCAGTGGGGTGGGTGGGACTGGGGCTGGGTTGTTGGTGGTGTGGGCAGTCTGGGGAGGTATTTTGGTGCCGGGGCAGTCCCAGGGAGCCCCGGTAGGTTTCCCATCCCTCCCCGGAGGGAAAAAGCTGTAACGCTGCCAAGCCAGAGCTCCAGGCTGGGCTTGGGGATGGTCAACCCACATGGAAGACAGCCGCCCAAGGCCATGGACATCACCCACGACTATCCTGGAGCTCAGGCCGGCCTGCGTTACAGCTTCTCCCTCTGGGAAAGGATGGGGACACTGCCGGGGCTCCCTGGGAGTGCAGCTGTGCTTGGGGGGATGGTCGATCCACAAGGGAGACGTGTGCCCAAGGTCTGGTATATCACCCCCTGAACATCCTTGAGCTCTGGCTGGGTTGCGTTACAGCTTCTCCCTTTGGGAAAGGACGGGGAGCCTGCCGAGACTACTTGAAACAACCGCTGGACTTGTGGATGGTCGACACGTTTTCTTTTCCACAAAGGTAGGTCCACCCACATGTGAGGTACTGTTTTCATCCCAACACCTTGGAAATGTGGGAAGGTAGTACATGTGTTGTTGGCAGCGTGTTTCAGTAGTTTCTGTGACGTTGTCAGTGTACACGGCGCATGCGTGAGCCTCGTTTTGGGTTGCACATGTGCGTTTTGAATAGAGCAAGTCCTTGCGGCAGTTGCCGCCGGGACCTTGGAAAGCATGGTCGCATGTGTCATGTCTCATTGCTTGTATGCTTGTGCGTGTTAGTATGGGGCGGCCCGAAGCACCGGCTCGCCCACCACATTGGCGACGAGGCGGGATACAACAAAGTGAGCAGCTTGACACGCACCGTGTCAACCACGAGCATTTTCTTCGTTGTGTATCCTGAATCCGACGCGAGCAATGCCGATATCGTTAGCCTCAGGCCGAAAGGCAGTAGTGGCCCGCGAGGGTGCTCGTGCGCTGCCTACGTGCTAACGGAAGACAAAACACCAAAGCGTCCGCAGCACTTTGTTCCAAGAGGTCTGCAGGACCGAACGTCGTCGTAGCACCGAGTCACCTCTGCGCACGGGACCAGGTGCGTCGGCGATCTGTCCGAGTCACGTTTGTGGACTCTAATATTGCAGTGAGGTGCCTGTGCGACTGGCTAAGATGACTGACAGCGATGGAGAAGCGGCGGGGATGACGCAAACGGTAGTGCGCAGACAGCAGGGTTCATTACTACCCATGCAGGAATTTGACACTTCAGGTCCACCCTCAAAATTGGGCCCAAAATGGTTGCTGTGGATAAAAAAACTGGACATGTACTTTGCAGCGACCGGAGAGACCAATGACGACGCCAAGAGGGCGACATTGCTCTATTCGGCAGGGAAGGACGTTCTTGCATATATGAGTCTCTAAACCTACAAGTGGCGATGTATGATGCTGTTAAAACGGCCCTCAAGAACTATTTAATTCCCCTATCCAACGTGGACTTCGACAGATTTTTATTCTGTGGTGAGAAACAGCGGGAGGAGGAATTGCTTGATCAGTTCTGCGCACGTCTGCGGCAGATGGCTACCACCTGTAGGTGGGACAATGAAGAGGGTATGATCCGCAATCAAGTGATTCAGGGGTGAGGTTCGGGCAAACTACGCAGACATATACTGCGAGAGCCGGGACTGTCTCTTGTCCAAATATTAGACAGTGGCAGGGTGTATGAAATGGCTGAGACGAGAGGAGCTAAGATGGATGCTGCTGTGCGCCCCAAAAGGTCTGAAGAGGAATTTGCAGTGGGAAGGCAAGCTTCATAGAAGGTGCGATGGAGCCAGAAACTCCAGGATACAGCCCCAGCACATGGATCAGCGACCATTTGCCAATACTGCGGATATGATCTGCCCCACTCTGATGACTGTCCCGTCAAATCAAGAACATGCGGCAGGTGCAATGGTCCGGGCCATTATGCCAGGATGTGTCGTGCCCCCGCACCGGTTGCCACGCAGAGGACTGGTGAGGCCTAATGGCGGCGTGCTCAGGAGACAACGCAGTGTTGCGACACTGGAGCAAGATGTCCAGAGACTAGATATCGCAGAGGAAGAGAAAGAAGAGGTTTTTTTCATTTCGAACCTTGCGACAGGAGCACAAAAAAAGAGACAACCTAAGTGTGTGGTTGACATTCCCGACGCAGGTACTGATAGACATGGGCGCCTCTGTCTGTGTGCTTGCCACCGACCATTACACGGCAATCCCGGAACCACCACCATTGGATGTGTCAACGGCAAAGATCTTCACCTTTGGAGGCGACACTCCGCTAACCATTTAAGGGGTGTTTGTGGCACCTGTCACCAGAGGGACCAAGACCATCAAAGCCCATTTTTTTGTCACGGACGTCAGCCAGCACTCGCTTCTCAGTTGTGCTGCGTCAGAGGCATTGGACCTCGTGCTTTTTGCCCTTGAGGTGTACCAGGTGGACATTGACCAACTGCTGACCAGATTCGCTGGTATCTTTCAGGGAGTGGGCAAGCTGAAGGGTCCCCCAGTGTGTCTACATATCGATGATACCATCCGGCCCACCGCCCTCAAACATCGAAGGATCCCGTTCCACCTCAGGGAGCAAGTGGAGAAGGAGCTTCAACTTCTGGTCGAAATGGACATCATTGAAAGAGTGGAGGGGCCGACGCCCTGGGTCTCACCCATCGTGGTGGCACCGAAACCGAAGCAGCCGGGGGCGGTACACATCTGCGTGGACATGCGCCTCCCGAATGCCACCATTAAACGTGAGAGACATCGGACACCAACCCTGGATGACATCGTGGGGGAACTACAAGGGGCCAGAGTGTTCTCGAAGCTGGATCTGAGGTCGGGCTATCACCAGCTAGAGCTCCACCCAGATTCCAGATATATTACAACGTTTACTACACACGAGGGCCTCTATCAGTTTAAACGCCTGAGTTTTGGCATATCCTCAGCGGCGGAAGTTTTTCAAAATGCCATCAGGGGTGCGCTGGCTGGCATAAAAGGGGTACTCAATATGAGTGATGACATTTTGGTTTTTGCAGAGTCCAAGGCAGAGCACATGAAGAGACTGAAGCGTACCCTGCGAAGGTTGAGCGAGCTGGGTCTCACTCTGCACTTTGATAAATGTGAGTTTTTCAAGGACAGAATTGGGTTTTTTGGCTTCATATTCCATGCCAGAGGCGTATCGCCAGATCCTGAGAAGGTCAAAGACATCCGCGATGCGGCGGCGCCCCAGTCTCCCACGGAAGTACATAGCTTCCTGGGGATGGTCAACTACTGCGGGTGCTTCATCAAGGGGTGGCGTCCCTGTCCGAGCCTCTCAGGGCTTTGACCAGGAATGAGGCCGTCTGGGTGTGGGACAGGAGAGAGCAGGAGGCGTTTCAGGAGATCAAGAAAGCTCTGTCTGATCGGGACACAATGGCGTATTTTGACCCCACCGCAGAATCAGAGATTGTCGTTGACGCCAGCCCGGTGGGTCTAGGGGCTGTCCTGATGCAGGACGATAATAGAGGAGACATGCACCCCATTGCCTATACGAGTAAAGCTCTAACGGACACGGAAAAGCGCTACTCGCAGATTGAGGGAGAGGCGTTGGCCATTCTGTGGGGTTGCCGCCATTTTCGTCTGTACATTCTGGGCAAGCCAGTTACGGTTGTGACTGACCACAAGCCGCTCCTGCCCATCCTGGCAGGCGTGTCGTCGAAACCTCCCCCAAGGATAGAGCGCTGGATGCTAGCACTCATCGAGTACGGGGTTACGCTTGTCTACAGACCGGGGACTAATAATCCGGCAGACTACCTCTCCCGCCACCCGAGTCACGAGCGGGCGGAAGGCCCCAGTGAAGTATTGGATTGCCAAAAGTTGGTGTGCCACGTGGTGGAGAGCGCGATGCCCATGGCACTATCCAGGGTAGCAGTGGCTGAGGAGTCGTCGATGGATGAAGTGTTTCAGATTGTCAAGGCGGCGGTGAGAAGTGGTGACTGGAAGGAGATGCTCCAAAACAACTCCAGGCGGGAAGAGAGGGCTCAGAAGGACCTTCAGGCGCTCTGGAAGGTGAGGGACGAACTTTCAATATCGGAAGATGGACTACTGCTGCGGGGAAGGCAAATGGTCATTCCACAAGCCCTAAGGAACCGTGTCCTGGAACTGGCCCATACAGGACACCAGGGTATCGCCAAGACAAAGGCGCGGCTCAGACCCAAGGTATGGTTTCCCGATCTGGAAAGTCTGGTGGAGTCGTTTGTGAAGAGGTGTGTGCCGTGCCAAGCAGCGAGTCCGGTTGAGAGGGCTCCACCCATCAGTTCCATGGAACAGAGTGAGAAACCATGGGGCACGGTCCATGCCGACTTTGGATCAACGGGAAGGGGCATGTACTTTCTGGCGGTGGTCGACCAATGGTCGAGGTACCCGGAGGTGGAAGTGGTCGAATCAACAGCGACTGAACACACCACCAGGGCGTTGGACAGAATGTTTGCCACGCATGGTTTCCCCGAACTGTTGTGCTCAGACAATGGACCCCCGTTCACGGGAAAACCAGTTCACGCAGTACTTAAAAGAAAAAGGCATCCAACATCGGAAGGTCTCGCCCCTCTGGCCTTGGGCCAATGGTGAAGCTGAGAGAATGATGCGGACCCTTAACAAAGTGTTCAGAATATCGGCCATCGGATGGAATGACCTACGGCAGAAATTGGTCGAGTTCCTAAGGGAATACAGAGCCACGCCCCACCAGTCCACAGGGGGTCGCCCCAGCCGAGGCGCTTTTTGGACGCTGCCCGAGAGGGTTGATCCCTGAGATGGAGGGCTGAGAACCCGGGGTTAATGACAACGAGAAAGTCTGGGAGGAGCGAGCGGCACGCAACATGAAGGAAAGTGCGAGGAGAGGTTTGCAAGATAAGGAGATGGCCGTAGGCGATTCCGTGTTAGTGCGGAACCGTCGACCGGAAGGGAAATTGGCACTACCATACGAACCCCGGCTGTTGACCGTCACCCACGTGAAGGGGATCATGGTCACCGCGGCCAACGAGCGAGGGACCATCACCCGCAACCAATCTTTTTTTAAGAAAGTGGACGTTCCTGGTGAGGAGACAGGCCCCGACGAGGGATCCCCATCGGACGCGGGGACGTAGAGCCCTGGAACGGATAACCCACCGGAAGGGCTGCCGCGGGTGGAGTGCCCAGGAGCGATCCCCCAGAACCGTCCCCGATATCCGGTACGACATAATCGCCGGCTGCCGGCTCGGCTTAAGGACTACGTCCTGGACTCAGGAGACTGAGCTGGCGTCCTAGTCAGGTCAGTGATCCCCTACGGGGACATTCATCGTTGTTCCATGTTGGACTGTTGTGTTATTCATATTAGTTTGTTTTAATTAAAGAAAAAAAGGGATGTGACGTTGTCAGTGTACACGGCGCATGCGCGAGCCTCGTTTTGGGTTGCGCATGCGCGTTTTGAATAAAGATCGTCCGTGCGGCAGTTGCCGCCGGGACCTTGGAAAGCATGGTCGCATGCGTCATGTCTCAGTGCTTGTATGCATGTTTGTGTTAGTACGGGGTGGCCCGAAGCACCGGCTCACCCACCACAGTGTCCCAGTGGCAATTTGTGATTTTTTTTTTCCTTCCTAAATTTCGGAATTTGCCCGATTTGCCCAAGTCAGACCTCTGTGCATTGCCACGGGTGTCTTTTAAAAAAATGCATGGGGTTCCCTGTTTTCCTTGGTGGCTGCGACACCCCAGGCCCAAATCTGTAGGTTGTCTCCCCAAACCTTTTGGGGGATTGCAGTGGTTTAGCCTTTTCCCTTTGCACCCTGGTAGGTGCACCCCCACATGTGAGGTACCGTTTTCATTGGGACACCTGTGGAAACGTGGGAAGGTAGCACATGTGTTGTTGGCGGTGTGTTTCGATGGTTTCCAGGTGGGAAATGTTTGGAAATTGTGGGGTTTTATTTTCTAAATTTTGGACTTTGCTGGCCTTGTGGGTAATGAATTCAAGGTCGATTGGCGCAAGTCAGACCTCTGTGGATTCCCACAGGTGTCTTTATTTCAGATATCCATGGGGTTCCCTGTTTTCCTTGATGGCTGCGGCACTCCAAGCCCAAATCTGTAGGTTGTCCACAAAGCCAAATCCAGTCTTCCACAGGACATTTGATGTACCAGTGGTTTGGCCTTCTCCCTTTGCGCCCAGGTAGGTGCACCCCACATGTGAGGTACCGTTTACGTCGGGACACATGTGGGAAGGTAGGACATTTGTTTTCTCTTGGTTTTCATAACGTTTTCATACATTTGGTTCTGCACTTTGTTACACAACCCTTTAATTTCCCAAATGTAACCTACATTTAGTCGCTGCTTTAGGCACTGTATGCTTTAATGACATGCACATGTCACCTACCCGTCAAAAGGTCTGCCTGTGCACTTTCAAAAAATGTATGCTTGCCATTCCTCACCACATTTGTTTTCCTTATTTACACATGCTAAGTATGTCTGTTTAGGCCGTCATCATAAAAATCCTGTGTACTATGGCTCAGTTTTTGGCCTGCGGTATTGCTTATTTTGTGAAAAACTTTAAAAAAATGTGTGATTCCTGAACTAGAAGCGTCGGTGGAATGTACCGGTGCCTTGCTTTTCTCCATATTCACAGAATCCATTACCTTACAGGTCCAACAATGTCCACCACATACCTTTTTTCTGTCATTTTTCCAGAAATATGTTGCGTAGTGACATGGTCATTGCTCCATACATTCACCAAGCATTACTGCATGGATGTAGCACGTGGTTCAGGCGCTCGATTCGGTGGTGTAGTTTTGCAGAGCTTTTTTGTGAGAGGGCCTTAATCCCACCTATGTACTCTACTGCTTTGGGAGTCTGATGAGGAATCTGCAGGAGAATGCAATCAATTGACGGATAAATTACTTACCCGTAATGTTCTTTCTAGGTCTTCTGCAGATTCTGCCCTCCCCATCCAACCACCACTATGAAAGTGGTCTGCAGTCTATATTTGGTTGTCCTCTTCTAATGGAACAAGGCTATCCATAATTATGTTTTAGGCACAGTTTATTTTTTGCTCTTGAAATGCCGTCAGTCAGTGACTTTAAATACAGTCCAGTTCCTCAGCCCTAAAACCTTTTTTAATTGATTTTAATTGTTCAGCCTTACAGATTCTTTCTCTGTGGCTGCTTAGCTCAGCGGTGTAGGGGTAGGGGGAGAAACTGAGGTGCAGATGTTGGCAGATGTATCCTGAACCGACAAGTGGCACAGTCGAGGCAGGAGGAGTCGACGGTAGAGTCGTACTACGCCCCCTGTCGAAAATGTTTGAGTAGCTAACACTGGAATTCAATATTTATCTGGTAAGGAATTTGCGGGAGAAGAATCCCTACAAAGAACATTACTGGTATTAAATGAATGTGTCCATAGTTTTGGTAGTTTTTAAATCTTAAGAGGGTTTTGTGGTGGATCAGTAGGAGGACACAGTCTCTTGGAGGGCATTTGCAAGGTGTATTTTTTAAATAATATGAAGGCCTTACTATCCCTATGGGGTATTCTCTTCCTATAAGTATAATTAAGGTGCTTGTCAGTCATCTGTGAATGTCCAAAAGGAATATGTCCTCTGTCCAGAAGCTAATGGTAACTGATCAGATAAGATGGACAAGTACTCCACTGAGCTTCCGCCTCCCAAACAGTTGTTTTGTTCTCTCTAATCTTTAGAGTATACTACTTCAGATTTAGAGGTACAGGCTAACACTGGTCCAAGAAAGTGACACTAACCCAATGTCATTGCACACACACATTTAAACAAAACACTAGACCAACTGCGCCATACCCTATTACTATAACATTGGTATTTTGAATTAATATTTATAGAAGCCGACAAATTGTTTTTGCATATGTTCTTTACTGGTCTTTCCAACATGTGTTTTGACCTCCTCGAAGAGGTCTTCCTCGGAGCTACAATGTAAACAGAAAACATTCATATTGTAACATAAGGTTTTATATATATATCTCATTAACATCATGTAACACATAATTTTGCAGCAATCAAAGGTTAAAAAAGCCATACACCAGATTACCACATTCAAACACAAATCACAGTAAATTAGAAAGCACATGAGTTACAGCAAACAATGAAATAATATGACCAAAAGCCAGACCGCAAATGGGTTGAGGTGAGAAGAAAAATATATACAAAATAATTACTACTGGGACAATGTAATGGTTGCAAGGTTATTCAGCACCTTGATTTAGTGCTTCACTGAATGACTCTTGTGTATTAGCTCATACGTTCTGTTGTATATATCTCTACAGGGTGGTAACCCTGTCGGGGTGAGCCTTTGAGTGAAGCGGTTTGGTGAAAACACACCTTTTGGCCGGAGTGAGGAAGTGACCTACACCCAGTATCTCTTGAAACACAGTAATTATGCGATATGACTCTTTCTAGGGTTTATTTATAGTAGTTGATATAAAAGGTGGTCAGATAGTCTGCTCTGTTATTCCACTCATGATTGGGAACTGAAAGACAAGGTGATTTAGGACATTTTTATTTTGGGCAATTAGGTGGTGCTTTAGCGCCACAGGTGAGGTGAAACTATTGCAGTACAGATAGAGAGAAATGGCACATGAGGGACACAAAGCTTTTAGGTGGTGTTTGATTATTTGCTGACCCATTGACTGCTCATCATGTTAATCCTTATGGGCAGTCACACCCAGTTCCTGTTTTCTCAAAGCAGTCTTCTGAAAGGTAATGACTTAATTGGAGTTGTAAATATGGTACTGCTAGAACACAAAAGTCTTAACCAGGCCTCCCTTTAGCCACTCGTTGTGTGGGCTCTTTGCTGAAGTCCTGGTAAATACAAGCACTGGCAAAGCCAAGAGTTTTGGCTTGTGCAAAGGTATCAGGCATTTGCCATGCACTGCTATTAGATGCCGAGATACTTTCACCTGCTACAATCAATAGCAAGTTCAATACCACTACGCCAGTGCCTGGCAAGTCCCTCTCTCATGCCTACACAAAATCCCAAGCTGTTGCTTGTTATGAAGCAGCACACAGTGTCAGTCTTGTGTGTCTTGGATGGGCAAGGGTCAGAGTTCCAAAGGGAATGCCCAGCTCCTAAATTATTCAGGCACTCTCCTATATGAGTGCCTGGAGACCTTGCCAATGATAACGGCGCCAGGTCCGTCCCTCTGATGCCCACCATTCAGAGGTTCAGGACCGGCAGGGACCCTGCGCATATTCTGATCTATCCAAACTTGCCTTGTTGCTTTTTAATCTGATGTAGTGTTTATCTAGATCGTGCCTTGCGGAAAAAACAACTTTCAAGAGAAAGAGTTGACTTTCTAAACCTCTATAATATTGCTTGCCCTGAGAGCCTGGTTCCCCAGGAGCTAGTCTATGCTTATGAGGGATTTTCTGTGTGAACAGGAAGGATTCAATCAGAAAAAAGTCTAAAAGCAAGTGGATTCCTTTGTCATTGAATAGCTGCACCAATCCTATGTCCGTAGATAACGTTGTCATTTGACATGTGGCAAGACAAGTACTGGAATAAAATAGATTCTTTTAAGCATTATTGCAGTCTATATGAGCAGGGGCTTGAATGTGTTCTCCTTACAGAAAGAGTCACTGTGTGAGGTTGCCATTTTATGTGCTGTACTCTGCCGTCTGAAGTTGCTGTTTTTAAGCTAACACTTGCAAAAAGACAGTGTTCGTTCTGGGATTGTGCACATGATCACACAAGGAGCCGTGGGAGAACAACCGCACATGGATGCTTGTGAACTCCAGCCAGACCGTGTCTGTGAGCAGCTGATAAGATGGAAAACCTCATCGCCTGAGATGTTGTATGTGTGTGTACTAAGAACCAAGGTTGCTATTGTTTCTTTTAGATAATGAAACCACGAACAGAATGACCGATTTATTTCTGCCTTCAAGTTATTTTCAGCTTTTTAAACGTTGTGGGCTTTTTATGAAAGATGTGTATTTTTCTTTGCTATTCCATTTTTCTTTTTGTGTTTTTTTTTTTTAAAGCTACAAAAGCTCCTGGGATTATAAACGCATTATAAACGCCTATGAAATTTGTAACAAAATTGAATATGATTTTAAGTGTTTTACACTTTTAAATATTGAACAGTTGTTTAAATTATAAGAAGAACATATTATTCTGTTGATTTATGTGTAAAGTTTTTTTTGTTTAAAAACTGTATCACATTAAAATAAAAATAAAAAAATAAAAATAAACGCATTATAGTAATTTCCTATGTTGCGTGGAGCCAATTTGTTCTAGCAGAGTATTTGCATCCTTTCCCTAAAATTCCCTCAAAACAGTGTAGGAATGTGAACCTGCCAGTTTGGTGCCCTGTGAGGATGAGCCGACCAGCTGCAGAGACGTGTTGGGGCTGCCACTGGCGCCAGTATCATAATCTACTGCCTGCTGTGTTTACCCTCTTATATCATTTAATTAACACAACACACTCTTAGGACTGAAGGGAATGCCCAGGTTGAAACAGGGAAGTTTGTTAGTAAGCTAATTATGTTTTAGGTTTGAACAGCTTTTTGCTGTCTTCATTTGTCTCTGGGATGCCAGTCCTATCACCTGCGTTCTCTCTGAGGTGATTTTCGACAAGTTCCTTTCCCTTTCTTTGAGTTTTGTTAAGTGACTTAAATATACTGCTGCAGCTGGGCAGGGGGATTAAAGAATTCTCAGAAACAGGCACCTTTGATGAAAGGACTGTTCTCGCCCTATTAGACCCAAAAGTATGGTCAGTGCTTGCCCTATGGACTAAAGAGTGCACATAAGACAAAGGAACTTTTACAAAACCACAGGGACGTGGAAGTAAAATTAGAAAAGAAATTGCTTTATAGGAAACGTGGTGATAAAACAGAGCATCCTCTTTAACTGGTTATCACACCCATTTAGTTCACTGCCTAGCAATGATGACACCAACCCTCCCCTGATATATTCTCCTCCATTGGTACGACGGGACTCACAACCTCCGTAAGCTCACTACCCCCACCACTGCAACTTCCACCTACACCATTACATTGCCCCACATAAAGGTTTTGTCACCTGACTCCACTACCCCTCACTCCTCCAGGGATCACCCATCAGGTAAGCAATGCTCAACTCAGTCATGTACAACCACCAGCAGATCATTTGCATAGAGCCAGATCTTGCCAGAACGCTCCCCTCTTCCAAGTTCACAAATATTTCCTTTAGCCCTCAGCATTATAGTTAATGGCTCCATCACTAGAATAAACAACAAAGAGGAAAGCGGGGATCCTTGTCTTGTCTCTCTCGTCAGTTGAAATGACTCGGAAACAAGGCCATTAGTGAGCATGCTGGCAGTGGGCTTTGCATACAATATCCCTACCAAATGTAGAAAAGTCAGTCCAAATCCCATTGCTTTCAGGCACTCAAATAGGTAAGGCCACTCAATCCTATTGAAAGCCTTTCCTGCATCGAGTGAGATTGCTGCCACCGGAACCTTCAGCTTACTTCCTTCATCCATGGTCAAAAGCAATTTCCTCATGTTATCTGCCACAGATCTTACCATTACAGAACCAACCTGATTCTTGTGTACTGCTGATGGCACAACTGTCTCCAACCTTTTTGCCAATCATTTACAATCAGTATTTATCAGGCTCATTGGCCTATAACTCGCACACCATGTCGGAGACTTCTTCTTCAATAAGACTGTCCCCCGAACGTGCCTCATGGAGACTAGTAATAGCCCTCTCTCGAATGATGCAGAGTACACATCATGCAGCAGTAGAAGTGCACAGTTAGGCAATATCCAATAGAACTCAGCCAGGAGCCCATCAACACCAGTTGCCTTGTTACCTCTCAGATTTTAGATTGCAGTACAGATGTCCTACTGTGGTATTGGGGCTTCTAAGGCAGCAGCAATGTCTTCTGACAACCGAGGAATTTGAGTCTGATTTAGAAAAGAGGCCCTTGTGTCAAGCCCACACGTGGTTTCAGATTCATATACATGGTCATAAAACCCCTTGAACACTTTATCAGAGGTGTCTCTCACTGCAGTAATATTCTGCTCACTCTCTGCCATCTTCTACCTGTGTGCAAGCCGCCTCTCAGCTTTTTCTCCATGTTGAAAATAATTAATTTTACATCTGAATAATGCACAATCTGCCCCGTTAGAGATGATCGTATTCAGTTCATACTTCTTTCTGAACTCAGATCGTACCGTGAGGTCCTGGCTAGTAACATGGCACCACTCAAGAGTCTTTACTTCCTTGGAGAGATGCTGCAAAGCCTTCTCTTTCTCCCTCCTGTAACGTGCGGTCTTTGACATCAAAACTCCCCACATATAGCACTTCACTGACTCCCAAACTGAAAAGACTTGGCATCATTGGAGCGGTCAAGCATTGGATCCATAATAAGACTAACCCCCCCCCCCCCCCAAGATGACAGAATCTGCATTGCAATGTTGGATATGTTGAGCCAGTTCATGAAAAAAAAGAGGGGATCATCAGAATTAGGGGCTTACACACAGCACAACAAAATTACAGTGTCTTGGATCTTAACTGAGTTGCTGGAGAGTACCTTTTAATTGCAGGTTCTTCCTGAATAGTGTAAATACTCCCCTCCTACTCGATGGGAATGTAGAAAAATATGTCTGTCCCACCCAGCTCTGCCTAAGTTCACTAGCTTCAGCGTCATTCAGATGGGTTTCTTGAAGCATGGCAACATCACAAGACATTTAGCCTTCTGGCAAGATAATACTGTGGCACGTTTTACAGGACTACTCATACCATTAATGTTCCATGATATTAACTTCAAGTGTCCCACTGTTGTGGTTTTCAACAATGACATATTTATGAAAGGTATCGAGAGGGCAAGAAAAACTAAAATAAAAAGCAGCCCCCCCACCCCTCTTAGCCCTGACAAGGCATGGGTTAGCCTGAAAAACGGGTTAGTAGTCACATGCGGACGAACCGCCAAAAGGCAGTAGAGCAGTGCAAGAAACAGGAAAAGAATGAAAAATATAATACACATTTAACATGTGTACCCACCACATTTCAGGTTTCTACATACTACAAGTACAGATAACTTAAGACACACTAAGAAAGTGCACCATGGAGTCCACACAAATACACAAGAGCATGGCTTGTCAAACTACTCTCATTTGGCCACTAATACAGAATAATACAGTGCCCACCAGCCTCAACACGCGAAAGCGAATCAACACAGCATCACATCTGCACCCCTTCTCCACTGTACAATACATGTGCACCTGCTAAACCAACAGGATGATCCGAGTGCAACTGCCAAAAGCCATGCGCAGCCACCCCATAACGGGGGCGCAGTAGAACACAAAGGCAACTCCATACACCACCCTGCATTTCCATGAAGAACTCACTACACACAACTTCATGCCCATGGCATGAAACGGACTACCCTCAGGGAGGCGTGTTCCACCTGTTGGGAACACATTATTTTCCAGAGCGGACAGTCAGATGGGCTCTAAAGGGGACCAGTATATACTTCAGCACCTTCCACTCCCAGGACGCAGCACAACAACAATGCACACATTGCCAGAAACACCTTCAGGGAGCAAACCACCCCATTCTGCTAGATTCTGCCTGTCAGCCCTCTCAATCTGTAAAGATGCACACGTGAGCCACATCATTACATTGCTGTGACCCCATGGCATGCAGATAGTGTCCCTTTCCAGAAGGGATACAAGAAGCTACAGTAGGGAGTGCAAAAAGGCAGATCTCCATCTATTTGCGCATGCACCTTCTCTGTCTAAAAGAACATGCTTTCTGAATCCGAAATTATTATGACTATAAACCTGCCAGCACACCTACCCCTCCCTGCACATGAATACAATCTTACAGAATTTAGGCAACTGGAATAAAGGGACATGAAGGAGGGTAGCTCAGTGGCAACGTGCTCGCCTTGGAAACAAGACGACACGGAAGCAGCACAGGTTCGAACCCCGTGTCCACGCTTAGAAACCTCTGGGTATTAAGCGGGTTATAAATATGCAACTAAGACATATTCCCGTAACAGCGCCTTGATGCCCCTGGGCTGTGTGAGCGCTATAACAATAAAAAATAAATATAAATGAATTCACAATTGGCCCCATGTGACAGAGCAATCTAATTGGCTCACTCGCCAATCCGCTGCGCAACAGGATTGCCAGATCTCAATCATACACACCAAGTTTAGTGCAGTGTAGGCGCTATTCAACAAGTTCTGTTGCATGTAATCCTTCTGGGTCGTGTAGTTCACCCTTTCCATAATAAAGATCCAGAATTATAAATTCTCTGCACGCACTGAAAATCGGAACCTGTAAAGCATTCAATCGATGGCATGATGGCAGGCGCCAACGTTTGATACATTTACATGCGCCTAACGAAATGGTAACGCTTTATCCATTCAGGCTAAAATCTAGCCGGAAGTTATTTGGATGCACAATGCACTTTTAAAGGGGACATATAACCATCACTTTAATTACTTAAGTAGCCTGCAGAACGTAAATGAAAGAGCATTGATATTGACACAACCAATCGATACGCTTTTCAATGGAGTTTGACAAAGTTCCTCTTACCCCAAAATGCAAGCAACATATCCGTTCTCTCCGAGAAAGCCCTCCCTCTGCCTCCCCCCACCCCGTTGAGGATACAATTGTAAACACGAGCAGAAACGGCAACAGGAAGAGTGGGTCCATAGCTCGCATCGTATGTATACATTCAACAACTCAGAAGCAGGAACCACACTGAAGTTGGATGCCCGTAACACAAGACCCCAACAAAGCGGGTACACGCACAACCTCTTGTTGCCGCCCCCCCGAACAGGAAGCACACGCCAACGGAGCTACACCAAGCACCCCAACACAACAGATGCACCCTCAGCATTATCATGAATAGGTAGGACTATAAAGCCTTAGTACATTCCAGGAGGCCCAGCAACATTAATACGTGCCACAGCATAATGGCAAGTCCACAACAAAATTGAACTGAATGAGTCAAGGGAAGAAGCCAGTGTGCTCAGATAATTATATCTCAGAGGGAAAGTTTCAGTCCATGGATGAAATGGGCATCCTTGAATCCAGTCATATGTCTGTGTAATCCTCACACCGTCAGTTAGATGCAGTTTGAAAGATGCAGTTGTGTGAACCTGAAGTTAAATATTTGGGACACATCTTAACATCTGGTCTTCGGCCCTTGTATCCGTCCAGACTAAATGTAATAAAGACCATGTCTCCACCACACACAAAAGCTGAATTAAGATTGTTTTAGCAATAGTAGGGTAATTCTGGCCATAGATTATGCTATTTTAGCACAGGTTTTGCGGAGTGCATGTACAGGGGATGCCCCAAATGAGATTGTGTGGACACTGGTGTTGAGAGGATTTTGATAAAATGAAAACTGCACTATGTAACGGCTTTGGGCTTGCCATTTTATGACAAACCTTTCGTTCTTTATTGGCACAAGTAGAATCTGGAGTACTTGCACAAGATCACGGGGCAAGTCATGCCCCATTGCATATTTTTCTACACCTCTAGAAACAGTGCCTCAGGGCTTTCCAACTTGTTTAGAGCAGTCTCAGCAACTCTGCTGTTCACAAAGAACGCGGCTGCACTTGTTTTAGGATCACCTTTAACAGTTAGGATCCCACACTCTATGCATTCCTTGCTGTTACAAAGTAAGACTTAACACAGCAGTGCGTGCTGCTCTATAAAGGAACACTCTTTAATGACTCTTACATCACATTGGAGTGTGTGGTCCCTCTTCATGTTGACTTGTTGTTACCAGCAAACTGCGCTGCCTGGGAGGATTTGCATGATTGTGTTACTGTGGTTTCCCAATGTACTACTGCTACGGGAAGCTCCGTTAGAGGAAGGGTGCACTATTTGTGGACGGACCCTCCATGTGCCTTTCCTCGTCTGCATTCTCTTCTCCATACAATGCTATTGAGTTGTTGAATTTGTTTTGTTAGCCCAAATGACACATGTTCCCAATTCAACGGAGGTCACTGAAAATATTGTGTTATCAACTGCATGCCATCTTGCATCCACTGACTCAGTCGACATATATACAGACAGTAGATATACATGGGGCGTAGCTCATGGTTTTGCCCAAATCTAGAAAGAGCAAGGTTTCTAACCTTGGCAGGGGCCCCAAACCTCAATAGCCCATACATTTCGGCCCTCCTTGATACAATCTTACTACCCAAAGCATTATTGCCATTGTCAAATTCTCTGCACATACAAAGGGGGAGGATGTGGCATCCAGAAGTAATCAACCAGCTGATGACACAGCACGGGAGGTTGCCGGGGGATTATCCCACCAACATGTAACACCCCGTGCAACCCTGATGTTATGGCTGGCATATATGTGAACAACAGTGATTTGTATGCGTCAGACAATTTGAGCAAGTTGCAAAAACTGGCCATGAAAGATGAAAGGCCTGATAGGAAAAGAAGCGAGCGGTGAAGGATACAGAGGGGATTTGGAGACCAGATGAGAAGCCTATAGTGCCTCAAAAGGCACTCTTTCAGATAGCTAGAAGCGCAAATGGATTAGCAAATGTGAATGAACACACCATGGTATCACATGTGTATTTGGCATGGTGGACTCCAGTGGTCCTGGTGGTGGAACGTCAGACTGTTTGTCAATGTTACAAATGTCACCAATTCAAGCCGGGGTCGGGCCAAAAGGTCCCTTTGCAGATGGTACCACCCCATGCTGGCCCATTGCAGGCCCTGCAAATTGATTTTGCCCACGTCACCATATGTTACCTCCTTTGAATGGTTGTATTCAGCGGATGGATTGCAGTGTATCCCTGTAAGGGAGATGATGCTCACAGTAGCTAAACATGTATTGGAGGACCTAATACCGAGATGGGGTATTGCTGTATCTATAGATGATGACAGAGCCCTCATTTTGATTATGAATGTCTCTTATTTGTAAAGCCTTATCTATTGTACATATGCTGCATACCCCTTATCGTCCACAGGTGTCAGGCTGAGTGGCGAGATGCTGCGCAGATCCTAAATGTAAACTAGCAAAGATCTGTGCTTGCGCTCAATTAAACTGATTCTAAGCCCTGCCCATTGCATTAATGTATATGCAGGACTCCATTAACCGAACAACTGGTCTTTTCCCCTCATGAAATTGTTCCTGCACGCTCTATGCCCATACATTCAGTTACAGGAGCCTTTTCATCTCTTCCGTGGTCTGATGATTACATGTTAGTCCTTCACCTATGCCGTCCAGTTTCTTCATTCACAGGTCTCTGCTACCATTCGAGAACAGCCAAGCAAACCATTACATGATACAAAGCTTGGTGACCTGTTTTACATCAAATTGTACGGCCGAAAATCAGCGTTTGAGCCAAGAAGGAGAGGACCCTTCGTGGTGGTCCTGACATCATACACCACTGTTCAATGTGAAGGGCTGCCGATGTGGACCCACACATCGCATGTTAAGGAGCAGAAGGAGAACCCCACCCTCGCATAAAACCAGCAGCACCTTTACAGACTGTGCCTGAGCTTCAGAAAGCTAAAGACTCAGCAGCAACCTCTCATTACAACTTGAGAAGCAAAAGATAGATGGACATTGAAGAGCAGCAGTCCCACTAGACTTATAAGAACAAGCCACAAGTTTTCGAGCTACCAGAGTTGCTAGCAATATATTGGTGGGAAAGGACAACATACAACTGTCCCCACGAGCCGGTAGGAGTGGATAGCAACAATGAGAGTGATGAGGCTACGTCATACTTTTCCTGTAAGCACTACATTACTACATCCCCACAGAGGATTATACCTGCACAGTGCTAGGTGTGACATATTGCATCTTCTCCACATTAAGTATTACCCAATAATTATCAACATAGGTGTCATGCAGGATTGTGTGCAGTATCCTTTGGAAGACTAAAGCAACCTTGACCTCCTGGCAATAGGAACCCAACCTTTGTTATAAATCTGTACTACACAGGTTGGTAGAGTGGCTGAGCAGCCAGGCTTATCTCAAGAGGGGTCAATGTGAGCAGTAGGGTTGTAACACAAGAGTTTCACAGTGACAGTTATTCAAATAAACACTTACACTCAAGGTTTCTTAATTAAACAATTCTTAATTTATTTGATAGTCAGATATATAAGCCTTCTTCAGAAGGGAGCAAAACATGTAACAATTATAATACACTTCAAAACGCTCTCTTCGTTTCTCTAAATCAGATGATACCCATTGGGGATGGCACACATACACTTCCTACACCCTCGGGTGACTTAAATAGCTAGGACACTGTGGACATTGATTTATCACTGGTACATTTAGAGCAATACTGAGTTTGGTGCAAAGGTTAGATTGGGGAATAAAACAAAGGTTAACGAATAATTCATGAACAGGTAAGTACTTTTAAAACCTTTCAATGTCAAGTAAATGTAACCCTTTCCTGGGGGAAAGGTAAAGGCACAGAGTCAGAGGTAAGAAGAGTCTCTCAGGGAGCCAGGGCAGCCAATGTTAGTTGAACAAAGTCTAGGGGAGCTGAAGATCTGTGCAGGTAAGTAAAAGTCTTGCACAATGTTTTTTAGACTGGGAGGCTTGTGAGGGGCAAAGCTGTAAGCAACTTTACAAGGTAACCAAGACCGGTCTCAACGGAGAGCAAGTAAGGCTACACAACAAGAGGTAAGTCCTCTTAAGTTTACATTACCTTTGGTTAGAAGACATGGTTCCAGCTGGCTTCTGTTCCTGTACAGCTCTGCAGATCCTGTGTTCCTGAGCCTCAGTTGTGGGGACAAGAGGGAGGATGCCTGGGGACTCCTGCACTGCAATGGGAAGGTCAGCGGCACTTTGCGGTTACAGCTCCTCGCATCTGCCAGCAAATAGCAACACTGCGGTTCTCGGATACCACTTCGGACTTTCCTCGTATATGGGGTCCAGCACACTGTTGAGGTGGCTCAGGCTTGGTCAGTCCTGCTTCAGTTAAGTCTGGGGGATCTTCCTGGCGCTCGGGTCTGACTTAAAACCGATCCACTCGATTTTGGTGTTCCTCTCCCTGGCACTTCGGTTCCAGCAGCAGCAGCAGTGGAAGTACAGCCAGCTCCGAGAGAAAGTCCAAACAAGTTCACTTTGGGGTTGATTGGTCCCAGCAACCCAAGGGGAGAAGTCGTCCTTGCAGGGCTTCTCTAGTCAAAATGAATTCGGAGCTTCAGCATAGCAGCAGGGCTTCACCGGGCAAACCAACGGTCCAGGGGTTGCAGCAGGCGTCTCTTCCAAGTTCTTCTTCGGATTCCTCCGTCCAGTGGTCGACTTTGCCTTCACAGACAAAAAGCCGCGCCTTTTATGCAGGTTTCTTCCATTCATTCCAGCCTAGCTGTCAATCACCCAGCAGGGTGGCTGTCCGTTCCGGAAAGCCAGCCAGCCAATCACCTTTGGGTGCATTCCTGTAACCAAGGGGATTAAGCACAGGGAGTTTCGGGCACCTCCCTCACTTCCTGCCCCTGCCAGACATACTGGAGCCAGAGGTGGGCTTCACTCATGAATCCTGCCAAAGGCAAAACGAGCAAAGGGACCAAACCTGGTTTGGCGCACAGAGTAAATCTCAAGAAGGACCTTTCTGACAAGAAATGGTGAAAAAAGAATACCAGGACCATTTTCGACAAAATGGGCAACCATGGGTGGCTTACTGCAGCTGCAAACGCAAATTGAGTGCCAAGGCTCACAAAAATGACCACCTCTAAGGGCAAGAATAAATTATCCAGAACACTTAGTACACCCCTCATACCGCTTACCTCTTTGCATGGAGATAAAAAAAGAGGGGAGAATGCTGGGTAACGCATCAGGGTGCAACTTTACAGTAGAATTACTTGCTAATGGCACCAGCGTGTTGACAGGAAACGATTGGGAGAGAGATAGTCTTAAGGGCAAATGGACCAATACGTTAGACCCCATCTTAGGTTTATTGGAAAGCCAACAATGGTATAGGAATGTGATGGCCTTGAATGTCATTAAACAGTATTCCTATAATGAGACTAACAATAATATAGGCACAGTTAAGGGCAATGCTCCCCTCACCAGATTGGTGGGGCAGTATCCCTGCAGCATGGAGAACAGGGAGTCACACTCTGATCTCTGCACCCTTAGTACTACCAGTGTCACACTTGCACAAGGGGTGTTTTTGCTTTGTGGCATCAAAGTATAAAAAGCCCTACCTTCCCCATTGAACACCCGCTTTTTACATAAAAGGGGGATGCAAAGGCGATTGTAGATACGTACATCCCATTGAAGCTAGCGGAGGTGAGGTCGAGGAGCAACAGGGTGCACCCTTTGGAGGCTTGGAGGTTGTAGGTATGGCTATGTTATGACTTTAATGTGTAACTTGTTTCATTGGCCTCTAACTCATTCACCACTTGGACACTCTGGCACGGAAACTGGGGGAAATCTGAAAAATGGTCCTGCAAAATCGGATGGCCCTGGATATGACCTGAGCAGCATGAGGAGGTGTTTGCGAGCTCATCTAAGAGCAATGTTGCATATTTGTATCTAGTCATGAACAGCAAATGCATGATCATGCAGCACACACCAGGGAGATTGCCCACTTCCCCACAGACCGTTTGATGGATTGATGGACAACGTTCACAAGTAAGTTTGGGGATCAAAGATTGTTTCTTCTGGCAGGCATACTAATACTAGTAATAGATAGCTGTGTCTCGAACAGTCCGCTTTCTCTCTCCTTGAGTGGGGGCTCCTTGCATCACTCCAAGTGGTTCCCGGCATTTATGTGCTGAGGAACTCGCCCGAGCTGCCAGCAGAGGTGAGGTTTTCCCCCACTGGGTGCACCATTATAAAGCCTCTCTGTTAGGGCTGCATGTCAGTTTAAAAATGTGTAAGGTACGCTGCTATTTTCTTTTTGCTGTGATTTGAAACCTTTTAATTCCCTGACTGATACTCCTTTGCTGATTGATTGCATATTCTGACGTGAAACCCGGAAATTGCCTGATTCTCCTTCACGGACGTTCGTCTCAAACAGTCCGCTTTCTCTTTCCTTGAGTGGGCGGCTCTCTGCGTCACTCCGAACTGTTCCTGGCATTTATGTGCCAAAGGCGCGCTTAAGGCAAGCCCGTCTGTGCCCGTCCATGCGCGATGGTAACGGATGATTGCCGTGGGGTAGGTACCCCTCCCCTTATCTTGGATCGTTCAAAATTACTCTCTCTGGCACACCCGGACACTGGATTACCTGTGGGACTGACCCTGCCTCCTGTTATCTCTGACAATGTCAAGCAACAGACTAAACTTAACTGTGGCTTCTTAAATGTACACTCTCTGGTTGTGCACTCCATGGATTGCTATGATCTTTTATCCTCTAATGATTTTGAGCTCCTGTTCATTACCGAAACTTGGCTGAGAGACTCTTCTGGTTCGGCCTTGGTGCAAGGGCTTCCACATAATTATACTATAGCGCCTTTAGACCGTGTCTCCTCCCATCCGGAGGATGCCGATCCCTCCTGCCTGGCTAACTATCACCCAATCTCCATCACTCCCTTCCTGGGCAAGCTCCTGGAGAAACTGGCCATCTCCCAGCTTAATCTCCACACTGAATCTGTTGGTTGTCTTCATGACCATCAGTCTGGCTTCAGAGCTGCCAGAAGCACGGAAACTGCTCTCCTGAACATCCGTGAAGACCTGCTCTCCAACCCTGACTCTAACACCCCATGCATCCTCATCTTGCTTGATCTCTCTTCTGCCTTTGACACTGTCAACCATGCCATCCTGCTCAACTGTCTCCGTGATAACCTGGGTATCACTGGTCAGGCTCTGGCATGGCTGACTTCTTTCCTCTCTGACCGACCCTCCCAGGTCCAACTTGGGTGCTTCCTCTCCGATATCTTTTTCTCTACCTGTGGTGTCCCCCAGGGATCCAACCTCTCTCCCTGGCTATTCAACCAATACCTGGCACTCCTTGCCCACCGCATCGCCGCTCTCTGCCCCAATTTTCAGTGATATGCGGATGATACCCAGCTCATTTTCAGGCTACCCTTGGCCTCCTCCTCTCCTTCCCTCATCTCTGACTGACTGCTATCCAGGAGTGGTGTGCCGCCAATGACTTCTGCCTTAATGCAAGTAAGACTGAGATTCTACTCATCGGCACACCCGCTCCCTCCTTCCCTTCAGCTCTCTGGCCGGCCTCTCTTGGCCCTCTTCCTGCTCCCACCTGCAAGGCTAAAAACCTCGGGGTCATCTTCGACTCCACACTCTCCTTCTCTCCTCGCATCTCTGACGTCTCTAAGAAGTCACACTACCAGCTGCACCTCCTCAGAGGTATTCTTCATTTCCTTCACCCAGAAGCTCACTGTCTCCAGTGCCCTTGTTCTCTCTAGGCTAGACTATTGTAACAGCCTCTTTCTAAATCTGCCTACCTCTACTCTCCGCCCTCTTCAACTTATCCAGAACAGGACTGGGAGACTTGTCCTTGGCCTCAAGCCCAGGGATCGTATCTGTCCAGGACTGAAATCTCTGCACTGGCTCCCAGTGGCTGCGAGGATTAAGTTCAAAACCCTCTGCATTGTCCACAAGGCTTTCTGGGGTATGGGGCCGCTTTACCTTAAACTCTCTCTTCCTAAATATATCCCTTCTCGAGCTCTTCGCTCATCCGCCTCCATCTCCCTCAGGGTCAGTCGCTTCTCCAAGCAACGAGTTGGTGGTAGATCTCTCTCTTCGGCTGGGGCCTCCCTCTGGAACAGCCTTCCTGCCTCCCTGAAATTTGAGGAGAACTATCTCCGGTTCCGGAAGCACCTCAAAACCTTCCTCTTTGCTTCTGCTTTCTCTCCCCCTCTCCCCTGCTGAACTCCTGGCTGAAACTGGATACCTGGCCACCCTTTCTGATCTTGGGCCCAGGCCTCGCCAGTTGCATACCTGCACTGCCTCCCTGGCAACCCCTGCACCTGGGGACTGTTTTCTGTATCCCTACAGTCCCCCTACCAGCACCTATGTCTGCACTTAACTTGCACTGGCCATCAGCTAGACACTTTGTGTTTATCTTATTTATTCTACTATCCCATGTACTGCACTTCCCCTCTCCCTTCCCCCACGCACTTTTCCCTTTCCCCCTTCTCTTGCACCTGCGCGATTTGAATGTCACCTAGCCTAGTAAGATCGTTGTCTGTCTTCCCTTTGTTCCCCCTCCTTTGTCTCGTCGCGCCTTGAAACACTTGTGTATAGGCGCGTTATAAATGCCATATCATATCCCGGTGGTGGTGTAGCCCTGATTTACAAATTTAAATACAAGGTATTATGTACCACTCCTAGTCATCCCTTTAAAATGGAATGCATCTTGCTGCGCATTACAGTATCCCCCAAGGATACTCTCTCTGTCCTGTTGGTATATCGTCCACCTGGCACTGATAGTGGCTTTTGTACTGATTTCCCAGCCTGGGTACTTGAACTCATGAGTCTCTATCCTGAGTTGATAGTCATTGGGGATTTCAATTTACCTCAGACCGCCACCTCCATAGGACAAGTGAATAACTTCATAGCATGCTGGATTTAGGCCTCCCCCAAACCACCAGTATCTACCCCTTTTCCCTTTCCCCCACCTGCCACCCAGTTCCCCTCACCTCCCCATTGGTAACAAGATCTTTTAAAAAAAAACACCCATATAAACCTTCAATTGACTAGAAATAGTGAACACTGGGATTCCGCACTTGGCTGCCCCTCAGGTGTCCCTTAAAAAAGGGCCGCTGTATCCCTCCCTTGGCTCGACTCAGCCGTGGCCACCTCCCTCATTCACCCACACTCCCCGCGAATGGGTCTGCTCCGGTCCTCATATATTTATCAAGATATTCGCCCCATTCCATCTCATGAGGACCTGCCCGACCATGAAGTCCCGCCGTTATTCTTTCCATGACACATATATTCAAGGCCACATTGATCCACTCCCTTTTACCAGGAGTGTGGGCACCTTTCCACTTCAAGGTTAGGCAGGTCCGCGCTACTGAAAGCAGAGACGATGCCATTTTCGACAGTCTGACATATTCACTATCATACTCCTCCAGACCGAACAAGATCATCATGGGCGCTTTAACCCAGGCGATCCCGTCCAGCTCTTTAATCCACCCGAGGACTTCATCCCAGAAGACATGCACCTTTGCCGACCCCCACCACATATTCCAATAGTTGGCTGCAACACCACATCCACGCCAGCAAGTGGGGTTAACATTTTGAAAACTTTTAGAGAGTCTGACAGTCATATTGCCACCTATGAAAGAGCTTGATGGTGTGCAGCTTAAATTGACTCGAGATTGATATCTGAGAGGCACCCCTACATAGGCTACCCCAAGGAGCCGGGCCTATAACCATCTCCATGTCTCTTCCCCACCTTTTTCTAAGTGTTTCTGTGGACCTACTCTCGGAGTCCACCAATACTCCATACATTGCCAAAATAAGATCTTTCATTTCGGTACTTTTGTCTAAAAGCTTTTCAAAGGGGGTATGGTCCCTCTGTATCCTATCCCTCCAAACCCTTCCCATTAGCACCCCCTTTAATTGAATGTATGAGAAAACCGAGAGCTTCCCAGCGCCCCCTCCAGGTCGTTTATGGCAATAAAGGTTCCCCCTTTCTAGAGTTGGCCAATCCTTTCCAGACCAGCATCAAACCATTTCTGAAATCTTTCCAGATTTGGGATCGCCTCCTGAACGCTCAGTACCTAGAGGTGACCCAGGAGTGAAGGCCAGGTCGTTAAACCTTTCCTTTTGGTGCATTGACGCCAAATGCCCAATATGGTCCGCACTATTGGATGCTCCCGGATTCTATGAGGGAGCTTGCTTCTCGGCACCCACAACCATTCCCAAACTGTGGCCGGGGATAGCTGTAAGTTGTCTAGGGCAATCCATTGGCGGTCCTTCTGGGCCCTGAGATGATGTATGAGGACCCTTAGCTAAGCAGCTTTATAGTAACATTTCAAATCTGGGAGCCCCACTCCTGACTCAGGGTCAGGATGTCACTGAATATCCTAGCATTTTTCCCCGGCCACAGAAAGCCCAGGAGAGCGACCTTTATCTCACAGAAGAATGTGTCTGGAACCAGGATTGGGAGCATGTGGAATGCATAATGGAACCTCAGTAGGCAAACCATCTTGAGAGCATTGAGGCGACCGAGCCATGATATGGTTAACTTGCTCCAAATCTGCCTTAAGTTTGGACATCAACGGGGCGTGGTGTTTGCCTCAAATAAATCTCCAATGAAACGTGTGAGGTTGATCCAAATCATACATGTATAGCGCAACCTTCTAATTCACCCCTCCCACCAAGAATCCCTCTACCTGGGCGTCCTACCTTATCCTCTGGGCGAGAGGTTCTAGTGAGTGCAAATAAAATTGGGTAGAGGGGACAGCCCTGCCTGGTTCCCCTCCTCGATCCAAACCAGCGAGATTATCCCCCATTCACAGCAACACACACCTGGGGGATGTGTAAACTGCCATTATCCCCTGGAGAAACCTGTCTCCCATACCTACTTTAGCAAGTACTGCTTTGATAAATCCCCACTTCACCCCGTCAAATGCTTTTTCGGCATCCACTGAGAGGATGGAGTTGTCCCTATTCAGCCCCCGGGCTACATACATCAAGTGTAAGGTTTTCATCATTGTGTCAGCCCCTGTCTTTCCTTGATGAAACCCACTTGATCCAGATGGATTAACTTTGGCTTGTACTCCTCAAGTCTAGCTGCAACCACCCTGGTATACATTTTGGCATCAATGTTAAGGAGGGAGATCGGACAGTATGATTCACATATCCGGGGGTCCCTGCCGTCCTTATATATCACTGTTATCAATGCCCGAGAAAAAGACTCTAGGGATTCTCCTGTATTTAGAATGTCATTGAACAGCTCTACCATAAATGGCAGTAGGGGAGGAAGGAAGGACTTGTAAAACCCTGCCAAAAATCCATCCTCCCCGGGGCCTTTCCCAATGGTAACCTAGCCAATGCCCTCTTAATTTCTTCCTCTGTTATGGGGGCCTCTAGTACATCCTATTCCTCATCAGACAGCATGGGTAATTGAATACCCGCTAAGTATGTTGTTATGTCTCCGGCCTCTGTTTCATAGAGCTTTTTGTAGAAGGATGCGAAGGCCTCTTTAATCAACTTGGTCGAGGAGTCATGTACTTTATTCCTCCCTTCTATCTCTGCCACCAACTTTTCCGCTCGCTGCTCTGTTAGTCTAGCTGCCAGGAGAACATCTGCCGTATCCCCCTCTCATAAAACTTCTGCTTCCAAAATTGCAGGTTTCAAATTATTTACCCTTCCTCCAGCAGCCTCAGTTCCCCTCTTTTCCCCCTCGACTCCATAACGCATTCCCCCACCCCTCCATAGACTCACAAGCTCGCTTGCCGAGCTGTTTGACCTCCGCCCCCAGCTTATTTTCAGTAAGTGTCTGCTCCCTCTTCTTCCTTGCCACTTCACTAATCAGAATTCCTCTCCAGGTTGCCTTCCTTGTGTGATTTGTTCTGAAATACTCCCCAATTTTCTTAGCCATCTCTAAGTGGAACACTGGGTCCTTCCATAAGGGTTTGTTGCACCTTCATTTGGAGCCCCTGGGAATCATCCCCAACCAGTTCAGGTCCACATCGTGGTCAGACCAGGTAATCAGGCGAATCTCTGTACCCTGTGCTTCTTCCCATAGGTCCCTCGAGATATACATATAATCAATCCTAGTGAAAGTTCTGTGTGGGGGTGAAAGAAAGGTGTATCCCCTTTATTTTGGATGAAAACGCTGCCACATGTCCCACAACCCATATACCTCCAGCGTCTCCAGGACCTCTCTGTATCCTTGTCTCGGCAGGTCATGCTTTTAAGCCAAGGAACACTTGCATTATAAATAGTGTTCATTCTTGGAATATGCACATGATCACATAACAAACACACAAGGTTGCTTGCGAACTCCAGCCAGGCTGTAGCTGTTAGCAGCTGATAAAACAGAAAACCTCATCACGTGAGAAGTTGCATATTAAGAAGCCACAAACAGAATGAGAGATTTATTTCAGCCTTCAAGTTCTATTTAGCTTTTAAAATGTTAAGGGCTTTTTACAAAAGACATGTGCATTTTTGTTTGCCATTGGATATTTCCTTTTGCAGTCTTTGGCTATAAAAGCTCCTGGAATAATAAACGCGTTGCACATTATACTAATTTTCTACGGTGTGTGGAGTCCGTTTGTTCTAATGGCATTTGCTTCCTTTCCCTAAAATTCCTTCCGGACAAAAGACAGCCAAGGAATGTGCACTTGACAACTTAAGGGCCACCTCCACTTAATTGGGATTTGAATTTGGTTCAGGATTTGCTTGTGAGGAAAGTCTTTGAGCTGCTGGCTTCCTGTGGCCTTTACCACCTCTCATGTTAGACTGCCTTCTTGATTACAGTCCCTTCAGCCTGGAGTGGCAGAAAGTAGCATGTGTCATCCTATAAGGAAACCTAGCGGTTCGTCCATGCTAATAAAGTTTGTGTTAACACTTTACAGACAAACGAAGGAACAGTGTTTGTCAGATTTCCTTCTAACCCAGGAAATCCTTTTACCTGCTTTTCAGGCAAGACATCATGGTTCAGTCAGAAGAGGTTCTGCATAATTTGGATGTGGCTAGGATGTTAATGTTCTTTTGAGACAGGAGAAAACCTTGTGCTGCAGTTCCTGAGAGACCGAAGGTCCATTGTTGATCTAAAGCAGAATATGTGTTGTTCCAGAAACCTGCATAGCTAGTAGAGATGTGTAGTGCAGCAACATGGGATAGGCACCCATTCCATTTGCAAATACTACTTGCAAGATGTATCTTCCAGGCAAGGTGTTTCCTTTGGCCAGGTGGTCCATTTGCTTGAGGCCTTTCGACATGTGCTGACACATCCTTCTCAGTAAGGATATACTCTGAAGGATGGAGACCAAAGACGTAATAGTATTTAAGTCTCCCTCCCTCACGGTTCCCACCCTGCCATCCCTTCGTACATATGCCAGTGTAGAGTGCTGGCACTGGTTCCGTAGCTTGACTTCTGGCGAGCACAGAGTGTTGTTGTACATACATATTTTCCTTAAAGTAGACGATGAGCACTGGTGGGGGTGTTTCTGTACTACTTCCCCAAACTCTGTGTGCAGTTACTCATAACCCACTTTGAGTAGACATTCGCAGGTGTTTTCTTTTTTCATCATTGATCTGGTCTCAGGAGTGAGGACCGGAAATGATCTAATAGTTGTGAAAATATTGGAATGGGTAAATTAAAGATTATATTAGATGACATAAAATCATATCATTGGACTGGTTTTAAATTGGTTGAATTGTTCTATTTAAACAGGTTGGACTTGTATGTTTAACAATTATTCTTTTATAACAATTTAGCAAAGTCCATCTTTTTTCAATATTATAAAACATGTTTTGGAGCTTTTCTTGTGCACAAGAGCTTTCACTCCTAGTAATGTGATGCTTTTGTAGGAGTTGACATGACACCACTGCCTTAAATTAGCAGACCTATGACATTAATAATTTTCTTTTCTTTTCTTTTTTTTATTCTGGACTTAACTGGATTAAAACAATTTTTGCAAGATTTCAAAATTCATTGTCTTGTCATTTGTAAAATTGTGTTTGATGATAAACTCTTATCTCTGGTGCTAATGTTTCTTACACATCACTTTCCTGAAGAACCAGTGGCCAATGTGTCCAAGTCCAGGTGTTGCAGGTGTCGCACAACAGCGATCACACTTTTCGTAGATTTACCACTCATCAGTTTGTTCCACCATAGTGTTTCATCACAGATGTAGGAGTCCTTAAATAGGTGGCCATATGCGTTTGCCTGTTAGTGTTTGTGCCCTTGCAAGATAGAAATAAATGTCTTGTTGTTTCCACCTTGTCCTTGCTGTTACAGAATCAGCACGCATTAATTATAGAGCTTCTGTTGATCGCCAGAATCTCATTTGTTTTTAATAGATTTAAGCACGCTCTTAAGAATGTAGATCTGGAACTCTTGTTTGGGAATTTTGACAAGTATTCAACTGTTACATTTACCTTTTGTGAGTTCGCTGGAAGGTGCAGTAAGTTTGTTTTTGCCTGCCTCCTCCATTATTTGTGCCCAGTCCCACTCTTTTATTCTTGATTTTACTTTTGTGGGGTTTGCCTCTAACTCCACCTCTGAACTTCCAATCTCATGGAGGAGGGTTCGGTTTTTCTGCGTCCACTTTGCCAGCGTCTTGTTATTGCCTTTTCTTTGAGCTCTTCTCAAATTAGCTAGAAGATTTTAATTTTGGAGCTCTTGGTCTTCCGGAACAGCATCAAATCATT
Organism: Ambystoma mexicanum; assembly: GCF_040938575.1. Lineage (NCBI taxonomy): Eukaryota > Metazoa > Chordata > Amphibia > Caudata > Ambystomatidae > Ambystoma > Ambystoma mexicanum. The sequence goes on from NC_090938.1 coordinate 132,777,311, forward strand.
TAGGTCGACAGTCGCCTTCAGTGATACCAGTCTTAGTTCCCTCCTGATTGAGGCCATCAATGTTGAGGGTGGTAGATTTAAAACTTTCCTCCAATAGAATCCCTCTAGTCTTTTCCAGATGCTGTCTGGGATAGCGGGCATTGCTTATGTACCATAAGTGATGGAAGGGATGGCTTTTGCTTTATAAAAGTTGATAGCTGGTTGCAGGGAGAAGCAGACATATTTTTTATCCATTTTCTTTGTTTGCGATGCTAAACACTTTGTTTTAGCCCAGAGGGTTTCTTGCATAGCTGTTTCTTGAGGGTTGCAATTGACTGTTATGCCCAGATATTTGAAGGATGAGACCGTTTTCACCTATTTCCCTGCTCTAAACCATCATCCAAGATCTTTGTGAAATTTCTCCAAGATCATGATTTTTGTTTTGTTAGCATTTATTTCGAGGTCGAAGTCTGCATTGAAGACCTATAGCTGTTTGGTCGAGCAGAATTATGTCGTCTGCAGAGAGTAGGCGACTGATTTTGTCATTGCTGAACTTGGGAGGGAATGCTCTTATACAGTTTTCTTTGTCCCCAATGTCTCATGTGTAAGCGTTATATAAGGCTGGTGCCAACGGGCAGCTCTGTTTTACGCCTCGCGAGGTTTTGATTTCTCTGGATAATTGGCCAGCACCACTGAGGCAGACTTGCATAGAGGTATCGGAGTATAGGCATTTAATTGGGTCTAGAATCGAATCGGGGCATCTTCAGGTTGTTAACTTGGCCCATAGCTTCTGTCTGTTTACCCAATCAAAAGAAAGCGAGAAATATTCTCCAAGATCTTGGCTTTCAGGATGCTCAGAACCAGGATGTTTGTTTGGGTTTCTGAATTTTTGACGAAGCCTGATTGGAGTGGATCATGGCACTTTGAAGATTTCGCCCACAGTTGGAATTTGTCTAAAAGTAGAGACCTGAACATTTTTCCCAGCACATCCAGTAGTGCTAAAGGTCGGTAGTTCTCTGGGTTCCCTTTGTCGTTCTTTTTGTAGATAGGAACCACGTTTGCGGTTTTCTAGGAATTTGGGATGGTTTGGGACTGGACACAGGTGTTGATAATCTCTGATATAAAGGGAGCCCATAAATCAGGGTTGTTTTTTAGATCTTGGTTGGTAATCCCCTCTGGTCCCGGGGCCTGCCAGGGTTTTAGCCTCTTGATTTTGTCTTCAATCACTCCACTATCGTGGTCTATGTTCCATGTTGTGGCCGGCTGTGGGGGATTTATGTCTTGCCATTTGATGGCTTCTGGAAGAGGTCTGAGAAATATGCCACCCATTTGTGTTCCCCTACATTGTTCAAGAGTGCCTCTTGGGTTGAGTTACCTGCTGCATCTATTAAGGACCAAAAGGCCATGGTTCGTTTCCCACAAATACATCTTAGCATGGCTTCCGAGTCATCTTGATAGAAAGTTAGTGTATGGAATTTTGTCCAGGTTTTATAGGATATGATCGCTAATTTTGCGTTTATCTTGTTCTCTGCAGAAGGCCGAATTTTGGCCATTCTGACTTTTTGCCTCAATGCTCTTCTTTTTTCCACAAGAAGTTGGTTCTAATCGTGTAAGGAACAAGTTACTTACCTGTAACTGTTGTTCTCCAGCATGGGTCTGGCATGGATTCACATGCTCATGAATATTCCCCGTCGTCAGGCTGGGAATCCTCAGTAAAGAAAAAATCAGTATCAGTTTCGTTTCTGATCTGTCTTTCGTAGTAGTAACCAATCACTGATCTCTGCGTCATACTGACCACAGCCAATGACTGCCCTCTACCTAAGCCCCGCCTCTGGCAGCCATCTTCAGATTTGGTAGCACGTGAAGTGGCAGTATGACCAAGTGAAGAGCCGCAGAGGGGTAGGCGGGAGGGTTCGCATGTGAATCCATGCCAGACCCATGCTGGAGAACAACAGTTACAGGTAAGTAACTTGTTCCTTCTCCAGCATGGGGTCTGGCATGGATTCACATGCTCATGAATATATGATTAAATAGCAGTACACACATGCACAACCACGGGAGGCGGTAAAAGGCTCAACATTAAGCAATACAAAAAACTCAACATTAAGCATCTCTTACCTCCTCATCAGGCTCACCTTAAGCGAACAGGTTGCGCAGCACTGCTTGGCCGACCCTGGACTCCTCCCTGGAATTCCGATCGACGCAGTAGAATCTCGTGAAGGTGTGCGTCGACCTCCACGTAGCAGTCCTGCAGATGTCCAGCAGGGACACACCAGATAAGAACGCCGTAGTAGCAGCGATCGCTCTGGTCGAATGGGCTCTCGGACAGCCTGGCAGCGGTCGGTTAGCCAACCGGTGACAGTGCATGATGCAGCCGGAGAGCCATCTGGAAATAGAAGACTTCGAGAGAGCCTTCCCTTGATTCACAGGTCCAAAGTTCACGAACAGCTGTGATGTCCTCCGGAAACTCTTTGTGCGGTCCACGTAGAACTTCAGCGCTCTAGCCACATCCAGCGAGTGCAAAGTCCTCTCGGCCGGCGACGAAGGAGACGGGAAGAAAACAGGTAACACCAAGGGCTCGTTAAGATGGAAGTCCGACGGCACCTTGGGCATAAAGGAAGGGTGCGTCCTAAGCACCACCCTCGAGGCATGGAAAGTCAAGTACGGTGCTTCGCAGGATAGGGCCTGGATCTCTCCCACTCGTCGTGCGGAGGTAATGGCCACCAGGAACGCAGTCTTCCACGACACAAACTTCATAGGTGCGGAGTGCATCGGCTCGAATGGGGGCCCCATGAGCCTGGTCAGCACCAGGTTAAGTTCCCACGCCGGGGCCGGGACCTTCACCGGCGGGAACGACCGGAACAGTCCTTTCATAAACTCTTACCAGTCGATGGGACCACAGGGACGTCCGTCCTGTGGTTCTGGTATATCTGGAGATCGCTGCCAGATGAATCTTAATGGAGGCATGGGCTAGCCCAGCCTTTGCCAGCGATAGCAGGTATGGCAGCACTTGAGGGGCCGTAATCCGTAGGGGGTTGATCTTCTGTGCTCGGCACCAGATAGAGAACCTCTTCCACTTATGACTGTAGAATTTGAGAGTCGAGGACGCCCTAGCCTTTGCAAGAACCTCTCTGCAATCGGCCGGTATATCGTAGCCTCCAAACTCTAGCGCTGCAGGAGCCAAGCCTGCAGGTTCAGCGACGCCGGGTCGTGGTGGAAGATGGCGCCTCCTTCTCTGGAGAGAAGGTCCGCGTCCACCGACAGCTTGATGGGAGGGGACGTTGACAAGTCCAGAAGGTCCGGGAACCAGACCTGCCTCGGCCACGCCGGTGCGACGAGGATCATCCTGCACCGGGACCTCTTGAGCTGGCTGATGAGTCGAAGCAGCAACGGCAACGGAGGGAACGCATACAGGTATAGGCCGTCTCAGGGGAATAAAAACGCATCGCCCATGCTTCTCGGCTGGGGAAACCTGCTGGCGAACCTCTTGCACTTCGAGTTCGTCGCTGTTGCGAACAGGTCGATTTGGGGTTTGCCCCATCGTCGGAAGAGTTGATCCACCTGATCCTGGCGCAGTTCCCACTCGTGACACGCGCGCAGCTCCCTGCTGAGCGAGTCGGCGATGGTGTTTCTTTCTCCTGCCAGGTGGAAGGGAACCAGGAACATCCCCTGGGCGACCGCCCAGTGCCACAGATCCTGTGCCTCCTTGGATAGGGCTGGGGATCTGGTGCCTCCCTGCTTCCGTATGTAAAACATTGTCGTGGTGTTGTCCGTGAAGATCCGCACCACCTTGCCGTTGAGCGACGGGAGGAACGATTTGAGAGCCCAGAACACGGCTTGGAGTTCCAGGACGTTGATGTGCAGGAGCCTCTCCTCCGGGAGCCAGAGGCCTCTTGCGTGGAGATCTCCGGTGTGGGCGCCCCAACCTTCCAGGGAGGCGTCCGTCGTCACCGTCTCCTGGTACGCCGGCGTCTGAAAGTCCTTGCCCGCCGTGAGGTGCGCTCGAACGCCCCACCACTGAATCGCCCGCCGGAACACCTCGTTGAGGGGGACCCTGTCTTCGCTGGTGCCCGTCGTCTGTAATCAACGGGCGTCAAGAAATTCTTGAAGAGGGCGCATCCGTAGTCTGCAGAGGTGCACCAGGTAGATGCAAGAGGACATCATCCCCAGGAGGGACTTGATGGGCCTCACCCTGGCCACGCCCGTGGCTAGCAGGCGCTGCACTTTGCCTAGAATGGTCTTCGTCCGTTCTTCCGACGGGGCCACCAGGCGCCTCACTGTATCGAGCTTCGCTCCCAGAAACAGGGCCACCTGCGACGGCACCAGGTGGGACTTCGGGTAGTTCATGGCGAATCCCAGGTTTGTGAGTAGCTGGACGGTCCTCGCAGTGTGTTCGACGGCGAGTTCCCTCGTCCTTGAGCGGATGAGCCAGTCGTCCAGGTAGGGGTAGACGTGAATCCCCTGTAGGCGCAGCCGCGCCGCCACTGGTGCTAGGCACTTGGTAAAGACCTTGGGGGCCGACTTCAATCCGAACGGCAGTGCTCTGAATTGGTAGTGGCGTCCCTGGACGACGAACCTGAGGAACTTTCGGTGACTTTTGAGGATGGGAACGTGTAAGTATGCATCCTCCAGGTCCAACGACGATAGAAAGTCGCCTTCCTCCAGCTGTCCCAGTACGTGCTGGAGGGTGACCATCCTGAACTTTTGTGATCTGATATATTTGTTCAAACGACGAAGGTCCAGGATGGGGCGCCAGCCGCCCGTCTTCTTCCTGACGAGGAAGTACCTTGAGTACACCCCGGAGCCTCTTCGGGACAAGCTCGATGGCACCTTTCCTGAGCATCGCCCGTACTTCCAACAGCAGTTGCGGGACGTGATTTTCCTTCCTGGCCACAGGTGGAACGTGAGGGCACTTCTTCAGGAATTCGATAGAGTGTCCTCTTGCCAGGATATCCAGCACCCAACGGTCGGTGGAGATGGACTTCCACACGCCGACGAAATTCGTCAGACGGCCTCCCACCGGGGTGCTTCGGTGGGGGCTCGAGACCACGGCCGGTTCAGTCCTGCTTGGAGGTGGTGGCCTTGCCGCCCTGGCCACCTTGCCGATGGCGGCGAGGCGCTCCCTACATGCCGCGACCCCTGTAGGCCTCCTGAGACGAGGAGCGTGCCGCCTGGCGGTAGGACGACGAGCCACCGCTGGATCCCTTGGAGGCACCCTGTCTGCCTCCGGAGCTCCAAAAAGGGCCGTCGTTGCTGAAGGGCTCCTAAGGCGCGGGCCGTCTCCGTGTCCGTTTTTATGGCTTGGAGGGACTCGTCCACCGCCTTCCCGAACAAGTTGCTGCCGTCGAACGGCATGTCCAACACCCTGGTCTGGACGCCCTGACGGAAGTCGGTCGCCCGGAGCCAACCCCGTTGTCGTAGGCAAACACCGTTGCCAAGCTGGCGGAACCCGTTTATCGGCAATATCGGTTGCCACCGTTATGACGTGGTCCGACGCCACCTCGCCCTCTTGCAGTATTTCCAGGGCCTCGGACCTCTTGTCGTCCGGCAGGAAGTCCAATATGGGGGCCAGCTTAAACCAGAGCTCCCTGTCGTAACGGGCCACGATCGCCAGGGCATTGGCCGCTTTGATTGTCGTCGCCGCCGACGAAATGACCTGCCGTCCCATGGCGTCCAACTTCTTTCCCTCGCCGTCCGGCGGGGAATTCGACGTCGAGGCTCCTGACCCCACCGCTTTCTTCTTCGCCGCCGCCGAGACGACCGAGTCTGGCGTTGGCTGGGCCCTGAGGCACAGGGGAGCGGTTTCGGGGACCCGGTACTTCTTCTCGTACCGGTCCCGTTTGGCTGGTGCCGTGGAGGGGTTTTTGAGAACCGACAGGCCCTCCTCCCAAATGTCATCGATTAGGGGCACCGCGATGACCGTCTTCCTCTTGGCCTCCCGGCGCTGATAGAGGAAACCTTCCTTTTTCTGCTCCTCCGGGCAGAGCTGGAACAATTCGGACGCCCTGGCGATCATGGCGTGGAATGAGCCAATCTCGTCGGGCGGCGAGGCCCGTGCGACGGGAGACCCGTTCCGTCGTCGTCGCACTCAGAACCCGTCGTCGAGCCCAACGCACCGTCATCTCCCGACTCGTGGGAGGATGAGGAGGGAACTGTAGGCCTTACGGGGGCGAGCGGAGGAGAGGGTTGGGTCCTCCGTCGTTTGTACTGAGGACTTCCCGACGGGCCAGGTTGCGGTTCCTCCGGCCTGGGCCGTGGGAATCTCGTCCTTATCTCAGAGCATAAGGACTGGATGGCAGACAAAATGGCCGCCGAGCCATCCTGAGGCCTAGGATCCGGCTGTGCCGGAAGGGAAGGCCGCTCTCCCTCACCATCGTCGTCTTCCTCAGTTATCTCCCGAGGATCTTCCTGACGGGATCGAACCTTCTCGAATTGGACTTCGAGGTTCCTCACGGCCTCGGTCAGTTCCTCCTCCGAGGCTGACTCCGAGCTCGAGGAGGGCACCGTGCCCCCCCTCGCTTCTTCCATCATGGCGGCCACGACGATGGGCTGAAAAGAGGATTCCCTCCTTGGCGGCAGGGAAACTCTAGTCCTGGAGGCAGTCTCCGCTGGCGGTGTCTCTGCCGGCTTGGCAAGAGTCGCCACGATAGCCTTGATAGAGGCCTTCGCCTGCTCGGTAGGGGCCTTCACCACCTTGGTGCGTCCCGGGCCTTCTCCTTCGGGGGAGGGGCGACGCCTCGCTCCCCCTCTTCCGAGATCGGACGGGGCTTCTCCCGAAGCTTACCCGGGGTCTCGGACTTTCTCTTCCTCGAACCGGAGCGTTGGCTCGTGGTTGACGGTGCGCCCAGCCTGGCGACCGAAGAGTCCGACCTTTCGGCGCTCGCGGAGCCAGCGGACTTGCGGCGCTTTGCCTGGTGTTGGGCCCCCGTCGCCGGGGCGCCCGCACAGGACTTAGAAGCCCGCTCGGACCCTTTCTTCTTCTTCTCACCCGTCGAGCCCTTCTCCAACCAGCTTGCGAGACGGGATCGACGGTCCTTCATGGTCCGCTCCGACAAGTTCTTGCAGAACTGGCAGTCCTTCTCTACATGAGTCTTGTCCCCATAAAGACAGTAGAGGCATCGCGAATGTTCGTCTTCCTTAAACACATTCTGCAGCCCGCATCCAGGGCAGCTGCGAAACAGCTTGGGTCCTGGCGACGAACTCGCATCCTGGGCCATCCCGAAGTAGGCCGCAAATCTTCTGGAATCCTCCAAGAAGTTGATTCGACGAAATCATCACCCTTGAGGGGCGTAGGAAAATCTCGCACCGGGTAGCCGTTAACGGGAGTAGAAACGGTGGAGCTTGAGGCTCGATTAACCGAAAAAATGTGAAAATTCACCTGAAAAAGCGCGAAACACGCAGTAAAAGCTTGTGAGCTAAGCACGAGGACTCCCAACACTTGAACGTGCGGTAAAAATCTGAAGATGGCTGCCAGAGGCGGGGCTTAGGTAGACGGCAGTCATTGGCTGTGGTCAGTATGACGCAGAGATCAGTGATTGGTTACTACTACGAAAGACAGATCAGAAACGAAACTGATACTGATTTTTTCTTTACCGAGGATTCCCAGCCTGACGACAGGGAATATTCATGAGCATGTGAATCCATGCCAGACCCCATGCTGGAGAAGTGTAGCTTTTGGTGGAAGTTCTTCTTTCTCCAGGTATATTGGTAAGGTTGTAACAAGGGGAAATAATCCATGTTGGCCAGTTCTTGCGTGTTTTTGATATTGCATTTTTCTCTATGGTATTGCTCAGTAATGTTTTTTACTGTAGTGTTTGTTAGCTATGGGAGTTTGCCTTGATTTACTAATTCAATATGATGCTCCATGTTGTATCTCGTAGTTTTTGTCGGTACTACCCATGCTGTAATTAAGATGTTGTGGTCACTGTTTGTTCGTTTGACCTCAAAGAAGGAGATCAGTGCCAGGGGACTCCTGGACACATAAATATGGTCAGTGTTCGCCATTCTGCCTCCGTGTTCCCATGTCGGGATAATCGGTTTGTGTTTGGTCCTTACAGTATGTAAGTTATGAAGGTCTCTTGAGGTCATGAGATGAGCCCACTGACTGCCTCTTCGACCAACTGTAGAGGTCTTTTTCTCTGGATACATCTCCTCAACGTGGTTGCCATAAGTGTCCATTCCAGTTTCCGTTCCTTGGTTTGCACAGGTGGCGTTTAGGTATTAGAACGTGACTGATCTCGTGATCTGAGATAGCTTTGTCGATGGCTAGTCATATCTCATTCAGAAAATTCTCGTCAGTCTGCGCTTTAGGGTTCCAGTAGATGTTGATTAAGAGTAAGAGGTCCTTAGCCTTACTTCCCCTTGATGTTGTAGTCTGGCTTCCCGCAGTTGTGATGGCTAAGATGAAGGCGTCAGTCCTCAGAATGGAGTCCAGGTAAAAGCCGCTGCCTGGTTGAATTGCTGCGAGTAGGCCCTCAGCCGGTCTTCCATTAGCACCTTTTGTTGCTGGGGAGCTGACAACCTCAACACCATCTAAAGTTGGTGGGTCTAGTAACCAGGTCTTTTGAAGTCTTCCTTCAAGAGACCTGCGCAGGTCAAAATCACCCAGGTTATAAAATTAATAATCTCCCTGGAATGGGAAATGTCTTTAAACATGCAAATGTTTTTGTAGTTTGATGCTGTAATGAAGAAGCATGTTTTTAGAACATGTTGGCATCAATAGTTTAGTAATTTCTTTATTAAATAAACATAGCCTTAATATATTGAACACAACACAGAGTCCAATCAAGTCTCTGTATGTATGACTCTTGGATTCTGGGTCTGAATGGACGTTCCCTTCACAACCACTGATTGTCTTTCAAACTTGGTCAAGCTGTGCTGGGGCAGACTGTTCTATGGCATAAGTCTGCAAAACATGTGCATTTACAAAAGACGCTAAGCTGCCAAATTAGTGTTATGGATAATAAACTTTTACATACATGTTTATTAATGTCAGATCCTAGTTTTGTTCTAGTGGTCCCTTCATGCGCCTAGCGATTTAAGACCCACAAATATCAGTGTTCAGGGACATTGTAAAAAGCAGATTCACCTGTATGAAAAACAAGGAATCCTATAACAGGTGGGGGATGAAGTGGGAGGGAGACTCTTTAATAACATTTCAAAGATAATTCCAGATGGACACAATGCAATGAGGTTTCAATTACCAATACCCACTTAAGGTCCTGTCATTGTATTGCTGTCCATGTATCTTTTTGTGCTTGAAACACATCTCAGTCAACAGAGCTGAGGAAATCTGGAGAGTAATAAAATGTCTGCAACCTTGTGCTGCGTCACAGACCATAAATGTTTGACTTTGTGCCACTCTGTAATATACATTTGAATCCATCAGTGCACTAAAGCTTTTAACAAAGTATATTGACATAACATATTAATTGTATGTCCATAGCTGAATGCTTTTAGAAATAATTAAACATGCAGTAGCATTAATGGGTGATCCCTATAGAAAGAATTCATTGTGTCTACAAATCCGTCCCGTAGCCTACATTCTATATATATATACATCTTTGTAAGGTGGCAGGCAAGGCTTGATGCATTTACAGAAAGTGAGCTCCATTCAGTTGGCATTCATGTTCTGATGATCTGGGAGTTGTGCCCGTCTGTGCACTGTCGTTGTACCCCACATGCCGCTATTTGAGGGGGCTTTCTTCCATACTATTTAATGCTAACAGATAGCTGTGCTTGAAGTTTCAGCTTGTGCAGATTTGTATATTTTTAGTATTTACCATTTTCCTGCCTAGTCTGGTCTTGTGATGGATGTGTATAAGCAGATGACGTAGGAATGTTTTCATCAATGTTTTCACACTAATAAATAAAACTTATTTTTTTCTCCTGGAGCAGGCATTCTTTGTCTGCTCATCGCATTTTAGCTGCATTTACGTTATCAAGTTGTATTGCCTCTAGAGGTCTTGAATTGGGTGATTAACTTTTGCATTGATATACAGGTATTTTATCAGATCTGCTTCGTGAAGGCGAATGTGCAAATATCCTGAGTAGTTCTTTTTGATCGCCTTTCTTTTTTCGCCAGGCATCTTACGTTTTAGCTGCATTTACGAAGTTGTATTGCCTTTAGAGGTCTTGAAGTGGATGATTAAATTTTGCATTTATATACAGGTATTTGATCAGATTTGCTTCGTGAAGTCGAATGTGCAAAGATTCTGAGTAGTTCTCCTTGATCGCCTTTCTTATTGGAATGTTTTTCGCCAGGCATCTTACATTTAGCTGGTTCCCTCCTCTGGAATACAAAGACAAAATCGATCAGAACAAACTATTAATTATACCATAGCAACGCATAAAGTTTGATTATTGTTTAAGGTTTAAAAGAATTCAAACCTTTACAACTTTACAATTCATTATAAATCAAATCCAAAGAGAAAGAATAAGAAAAAAGAGAAGAAAAGGATAAGCAAAAATTCATCAACATACATTTTTTCGATGGGTTTTTTGACGACTTATTTCTCTTGAAAAACCCCATTGGGAAAAATAGGGGGCTGTCTGTCAGCAAGGGTATATAAGGGGTGGCGGGTCAGGAATAGTGTTAGATTAATGGGGGAGGTTGGGTGGGAGGGGCAACACCCCTAAAAATAAAACACATTTGCGATGGGTTTTTTTGAGAAAATAAATTTAGGCAAAGAATCCATCGAAAAAACGCCATGTCGATAAATGAACATAGAACCGTTGAGTGCCTACTAAAATCTTAAAACACTCCATTATCAACATAATTTACATAATAAAAAAAAATCTTACTACTGCTTCTATCAAGGAATTTGAGGCCCCATTCAACATAGATAGCCACAACAGATTGGACTAGCAAATGTTTTCAGCTCTCAGTCATGCCTGGGAGTTTGCAGAATCTACACAGAGAGTTCTCTTGATCAAGACCATTCCTAATGCCCAGTATTTCTTTTCTGCCCAATGCATGTAGCTGAAACCATATAAAATCTGTCATACACTTGTTGTCAGGGAAACAGTGGGCATAAAATTCCATTCTTCCTGCTTTTTTAGATATCGCTGTCACATGACCATACAGGTAATATTTGCTCAAGTCTTCTCCTATGTTGATCCAGTCATTCAAATGAATCATTGCTTTCACCCTGCCTGGATTTGTCCATAAAGTTTCCTCAGACAGATTCAGAGGTTCTAGCTGGGTTTTACAATTATTAACACACTCATTCAGGGGTGCTTCACAGCGGTGCGCACATTCTTTACCCAGATGAGAGTACATCAGATCATCTTTTGCAATTCTTCATTTTGTAAACTGTGCTAATTGAAGGCAGCCCACTCGACTTTTCAGTGATTGGAGACCTAATTCCCAACCAAGTGCCATCAGGGGGGTATATTTTGGTAGAACATACAGTACTTGTTTCCAAATCATGGCCTCCAGGCTATCCAGTTCCTCCAATTGCCAGTTCGGCCTCACTTCCATCCCATATACACGTTTTGGAACAACTTTTCCATTATAGAATTTTACTATGTGGTTCAGGGATAATTTGCCATATCTGTTATTTATGAATGCCATCCGGGCGGCTGGCTTACTGGCTTTTGTTTTCAAAATCTCTCGTAAGGTGGATTTCGCTGGGGTGGCTGTACAGAGAAACCATGCTAAACCAGACCGTCCACTACTTTCAATCTGGATTTCCCCTCAAAAACTAAGGACAGCTCTGCTTCTTCCTTTTGTTGCTAATGTTCAAAATTATCGTTTTCAGGGTTTTCATTTTTTATCTGTTGGAGTTCATATAGTTTTCAAATGCAATCTTTGGGTGCCTACGGGAGTCTTGGCAAATAGGACAAAGCATTTCACGTAAGATAGCCATTTTTTTTAAGACCCCCAATACGTGGGACAATGAAGGAAGCCTGATTGAGGTGGACCCCTATATCAGCTGCGTACAAGTTAAATAGACCGGGGTCCAACACACATCCTTGCCTCAATCCTACGAGGGTTTTGATTTTAACAGATAGAAGGCCCTCTCTGTCTAGTTTACCTATTTCGTGGTATTCTGATGGAGATGGACTAATATGCTTAATAAGCCCTGATCAATTCCCCATAGACCTAATTTGGACCACAGCACATTTCTATCTACCATGTCATAGGCCATAGATAGATCTAAGGATGCAACGAATGTAGGGGGTTGCATTCTATTGCCAGGCAGATCTTTGTATACATGACATTATGAGCCTGTTGCAATCCGTCTCAATCCCCCTTCTGAAGCCTGTTTGATTTATTATTTAGCATGCCCTTTTGGTTAATCCAGGCTTCCAAATCTTTTAATATTAGCGCTGCAAAAAACCTTGTTGTCAGCATCAAAAGCGCTATCAGGCGATAATTGAGCGGCTCTGTTCGGCTGCCTTTCTTATAGATTGGGATGATCCCGGAATGTTTCCATGATATTGGGGGTCCATTTTTTTCCCATTATATCAGAAAACAGTGAAGACATGGTTACTGCCCACATCTCCGGGTCCCTTTTGAACAGTTTATTCGCAAGTCGATTTGGTCCCCCGGCTCTCGAGCTGCTAGTCTTCCGAATGGCTCTTTCTATATCATCCACTGTGAATTTTAAACGCCACAGACTATTCTTGTTTGATACCACCAACGTCACATTACCTTCCTTATATCCATACAGCGGAGTGAAATGGTTCATCCATGCCTCCTCCAGTATTGGTATAGCTTGCACATGTTCTTGATTCAGCTCTAAGCTATTAATCATTGCTCACAAATTCGAATTTTGGTTTTGCATCAGCATGGATAGCATTATTTCTCCATCTTGTTAAAACAACTGATGTCTGTGGTTAATCAGCCAGTTCTTATATCTCTGTCTCCCTTTCCTGACCAGTTCTGCAAAGACCCATTTAATTTTATTTACTTTTTTAATGTACTGGATAAGCTTTGCAAGTGTTTTTTTTTGTTCTGCCACTACCCCAGCCATTCTATGATTGTTTTTTTAAAAGGGTATGGAGAAACAACATTGACGCAGTTTCCCGCAAAGCATATCTAACAAGGAAGCCATATTCCTGGCCAATAACATTTCAACCTTTTGCTGCATATTGCTGTTAATCATTACATGCCTGAGTTCAATATCAGTGATCCCAATATTATGGTAATTCCATTTGACCCTGTTACCAGCCCAGCTTACATTCAACTCATTGCCTCAATAACAAAAGAGATGCATTTGTCCAACAAACCGCGAGAGACAAAAATAAAGCCGATGGTTCAGCTAGATTGACCTGACACCTCAATATTCATTCAACAGATAAAGACCCTGATTCTATGCAAATTGTTGCCACAATTCACCCGTGAGCACTCTTATCATTAGATTGACTCAACCTATTCAATAGATGCACGCAGAAAGAACTGGTATCCCCGGCTAGCATGACCAATCCTCCCGGAGATCTTGTGAGCCACCCTTCAGGATTTCTGACAGACTGGATAGGAAGCTTTGGAGACCACAATGCGCCTTCTGCCAATAGATGTTAATAATCAAAATATTTTCTACCACTGCTCCCATTCTTCAAAAGCCAATTGCCAAGATGCCCCTATTAGAGTCCCATCGTTGCATAAAGGCAAACCATGCATCATTTCTAACAGCAGTAATAAGGCCCCCCAATGGATGCCCCTGTTTACCCTTGATAGCTGGCTATAACCACATCTGTACCCCGTTCATTGCTGGAGTAGAATTCAACCAGACCTCCCATAGGAGAACAATGTTTATTTTATTATTTATAACACGCACCAGATCCGAGGGTATCGGGGCGCAGAAAGAGACCAGAATATTTTCAGCTTGGTTACAGTGCTGTTCACATATATACAGTAAGGAGGTAGTCAATAGGTTTATACAACAGACATGAGAAGGGTAGGGAGTTCCACAGCTGGGCAGCTTTGACTGAGCAGCTACACCCTCCAGTTTTGGATCTTTTAAACCTAGGTATCGCCAGGAGGTTCGTGTTGGCCATTCTTGTAGGACGGTTAGATGATTGTCTTTTGAATCTTTCTATAAGGTAACGCCGGGTGGCATTATTTAGGCACTTATGTGTGAGTGAGACCGTTTTTAGCAGGATTTTGTCATTGATGGTGAGCCAGTTGTTAATTCTCCCTGTCTCTGAGATGTGATTTTTTTTGCAATACCCAGCGCTGCTCTGAGGGCGTTGTTTTGTAGAATCTGGATTTTAATAATTATATGCTTGTTGGCTCCCAGATACAGGGCATTACAATAGTCCAGTTTCGAAGGAATTAGGGCTCTGGCCATGGTAGTGCAGCTGAGCGTGGAGAAGAAGGGCTTGGCTACTCTAATTAGCTTACAAGTGCAGGCAGAGGCCATGGAGTTGACCTGTTTGGTGAGGGAGAGGGTGGCGTCTAAGTAAAAGCCTATTGTTTTAATTTCTTTGTCAACTTTGTGTTGCCATCAATGTCAAAACGAGTGTATTTGTGGCCGAGTTTATTAAGATTGGGGGTGGTGCCGAGGATGATGAGCTCAGTTTTGTCATCATTCAGGCATAGACAATGGATGACCATCCATGCCTGGGTGATGAGGTACACCCTATTCACCAAGGCCAAATCCTTGTCATAATCTCCCGTCAGCGGTAAGAGGATCTGAGTATCATCTGCATAGTTCGTGTAGGTGATACCAAGACCATCAAGATCATTGAAAAGGGGCTTAGTGAATATGTTGTACATAGTGGGTGACACACATGAGCCTTGTAGCACTCCGCAGGTGATGGGAATGGGGTCAGCGGATGCTGTTGGTGAAAAGACATGCATGGTCCTATTTTTCATGAAGGATTGTATCCAGCCTATTGCTTCCTGCGGAAAGTGTGCAGCCGTGTCCAAGTGGTACAGAGGACTTTGTGGTCTACCAAGTCGAACGCGGCTAATAGGTCGAGCAGGAGCAACAGGGCGGTTTTACCATTATCCCTAAAGTGCATCAATTTGAGCCTTGAGGTCTATCAACGCTGTTTCGGTCCTGTGTTGGGGCCTGAAACCTGACTGGCGGACTCCTAAGAGATGATTTTGTTCTAGATATTTCTGTATTTGGATGTATGCTACCCTAGCTAATATTTTGAGCAGGAAAGAAATTGTGGTGATGGGTCTATAGTTTGTGGGTATGGTGGGGTCTAAAGATTGCTTTTTGAGTAGTGGGAGTACCCAGGACTCCTTGCGGTTTCTGGGGATAGTAACAGTGGAGAAAGATGCGTTGATGAGCTTCGAGATGAAGAGTGATAGGTCTCTGGCAGCATCTTTAATAATTTGGGCAGGGCATGGGTCTCCTTGGCAGTTGGACGGTTTAAGTGTGAGGATGAGTGTCTCAACCTCTAGGATAGAAACTTAAAATGAAGCGATGCGTGGGCTTGTGTGTGGATGTGGGCTTGCTGGGTTGTTGGACTAGGTTATTTGTTTTTTTTCATGGCAATCTTGTCCTGTAGGGTTGCTACTTTGTTGGATAGAGCTTTTTGAATACTGGTGCACCAGTTGTTATCCTTAACACAGGTGCCTGGTACAGGTATTGGGGATTCGAGTTCTTTAAGGATTATGAATAGTTCTTTTGTGCTCGAGTTGGCTTGCATAATTCTCTTGTTATAGGTGTCTTGTTTGGCTAGGAGTATTCCATTCTTGTAGTGGGATGAGTGCTTAAATATACTCTGGCAGAGGAGGTCATTGCTCATTGGGGGATAAGCAGCTGAGAGATTCCATGGCTCTAAAGGTGCTGCTTTAAGTCTCTCAGTTGCGTAATTGATTATTTTAATGAGAACGCTAACCACTGCCACTCACTGGACCCTAAGAGGTTGGCATCAGTTTTAATTTCTTTCAGCTTCTTAATGCTGCATCTTAACCGGGAGCCATCATTGACCCCGACTGCTGGCATATGCCCTCCTTCTTGAGCATATGCTATCTGGCCCCCTCACCAGCCAGGCTCCTCACTTTATAGGGAGCAAGATAGTAGCCCAATTGCCTCAAACTGCAGATTCCATCCAACAGAGCATTATAATACCAGACGTGATGTGATGGTCAATACCACTCGATCAACATGGTTACTATCTATAAAATCAACCTGGTCGATATCCTTTGATGAAATAAGGCATAGGATAGGTACCTCATATAGTAGCTCTAGCATCTTGACTCTATTCAACACAACTTGGCCACCGACTTCGAACAGATATTCTAACATCAACCTGGTACGATTTTGATTTTTAATTCAAACACCATCCGACCACACTTTTTACACCACACTTATTGCCACCAAGACCCCCTTGTTGTTTCTATGAGAACTTTCTATGGGAACTGTTCCCTGATCTTGTCCAAGTGGCATGGATGTTTGACAGTCAACATGTCTTTGACCTGGTTCTGGATGATCATCTCCCCTCTTTACTCCCTGTGCTCTTGTAGGGGGTGCTGCAGGAGATCTCAGCAGGACAGTCTCGCAGCAGGCCTCCACGAACCCATCTTTATGCATATCTGGCGCTCCCCTTCAGAAAGGGTTATTGGATTGATGGTCATCCCTTCCCGCCAGTGCTCTCAGGCTGGCATCCCCAGGAATATTCCAGTTCCATATCTTATTAATCAATGTTTGGCATGCTGTAGTTGTAGCTCCTATAGTCACTGGAAAGGATTCCATTTTGCCAGTTTTTCGAGAACATATTTTTCACTTGCTGACCATTCCAATGGCTTTTTTCTTTTTTGCAGTTACCCCTAAATATTCAATTCCTTTCCCTTTGCTACAGAGACTTTTTATTGGGGCTGGAGGTCGACACATGAGCTGCAGAATCCGGTCTATCTTCATATAGGAAACTTCCCACTTTAATAATAGACATTTGCTATTCAGCATCTATCAATGATGTTGTCAGTGCTGGATCAGGATTCACCAATGACATTTTACCATTTAGTGAGACTTCCTTTTGTCTCCTAATAAACTCTGAAAGAGTCCTTAAGAACTTTCTAGATGAGTTAGGGCCTTATTGGATATTATTGTTCTTTTTTTTTCCTTTACCCTTACCACTCATACCTGTGACCTGTGTTAGTCCATTATCCTTCACCACCTATTCTTTCATGTCTGTTGTTACATTCACTGTCCTTTTATCCTGAATGGGAAGTGAGGTTTGTGTGGGGTTTAGTTGGATGCCCTTTCTCTTTCCAACCCTTTTCCTCCCGCCCCAAGCTGGTAGTCCAACCAGAGTCTCCAATTCTCAGAGCTTGATTTTATTTAAGGGACACAGCAATCGGGTTCAATATTCTTGTCTGACCCTTTAGTTCATCCAAAGGTTCTTCATGTATTCCCTTTATTGAGGAATTCAACAGGGCATCCGGGTCTAGGTTCTTGTTACGGCTGGTTTCTCCAGTATTCTTACCCCTGATTCATCTTCAATCGGGACTTCTGAGCCTTAGACTGATAAATCCTCTCCTGTAAAAATATGCGGGGTGTTGAGCAATGAGGCTGATAATTGAGGTAAATCAATTATATTAATTTCCGTCCCCTGCCCTCCCACTTCTGAAGGAGCCGATTTCCCTAAAATTTGATTTGTTTATTGTTCGAGGTAAGGAGCCAAGGTCACTCACTTGAGAGGCTTCTAGATCAACTACTGTGCTTGTAGGAGATAGAAAATAGTCATTTTGGAAATGATGTAGAGCCTTTTCTTTGGGTCGACAATTGTTGGATGGCCACTGATGCACATGTTGAGGGCAAACTGTCAGACACAATATTAGGAGAGGGAGAAAGTAGCATGCAACTGCCCAACTCATACTATTGCGGTTGTTTGAGAAAATCAGTGCCGCTTCCAAGAGCAACACTTTGGGCTGAGGTCCCCCCTTTCCTCCTCAAATCATACATGATGCACAGTAGGCGCAAATTTCACTCCGCAGATCAGGCAAAGGGAACTTTTCTTGCGTATGGATTTCAACATGTTGCACGCTACTGCAACTGCGTGGTAAGTGTTTCCTCCACCTGACACTCACACTGTGCAACCAAGCAGCGCCCTGCTTTGCACTTTGCTTTGCCGGGCGTGCTATCTCAGGGGTATTTAATGATCCACAACAGGAAATCCCTGCACACACACCTCCAAAGCATCTAGAATGTTAACTGCACTTAACTCATCACGCACTGAACGAGGATTGAGAAATAGGCTTAGCCGGCAGAGATAATGCCCAACACTAGTTCGAAAGCGATAACCACTATAGTCCCAATCAGGCACTGCTTACCTGGTCTAGGGACAGGAACCTCTAATGCATCCAATCTACTGAGTTGTCGGAGTTGAGGCGGTTTTACTTGGCTCAAACCGGGGGTTGTCGCCACTCCAGGTCTTCCTTCTCAGCACAGTGTTGCCTTTACCAAATGGAGAACTTTCCTGCTCTGTCTCGCCCACAGCGGCAGCTCACTACAGTATCTGCAGCGTACTGCATCAGCCGCTTCCAACCAGAGGAGAGCACCAAGAAACGGGTAAGCATCAAGTCGCACTGCCTGTCCCCGAACGCTCACGCACTAAGGCAGCCGCCTCAGGCACTTCCTTTGTGGCTACAGTTGGCTTATCAACATAATTGGCGCAGCATTTCACCTGGCCAATAGTATCATTACCCGAAACAGCCTCTAGCAGAGGCAAAAAAAAGGTATACAGTTACAATGACCCCCCCACCCCCAATCAAGGGAGTGGGGGGGTGTCACTAAATATTTGAAACTCTTCTCGTCCACTCCTGCTGTGTCACTCACAGGGTGCCAAATGCACTCACCGCACTGACACAGAGCATGACATAGAGCAAGACTATGGGGACTAGCACCACTCCCAAGGCACACACAGAAGCCCACAAGAAACTTGTGGCACTATGATGCACTGCACAATGGCTGCATGTTCTTCAGTCTAATACGCCTATTAGCCTGTTAGCCTGTAAGCATGCAGGACTCACCACAAGCATGGAGACGCCCCACCGGGCTACGAGGCTACTGGAGTGACGCGGCTACCCTCTGGGAACCGCTGCACTGAGAACCTGTGCCACTGTGTCATGGGCTCCCGAAACACCCCCTGAGTGTCCCTCTCAACCACTCATCGCCACACAGTGAGCCCGGGCACAACTTGATCGCGCCTCAGACCTCGTCCCTCCATATGCTCTCAGACAGAACCGTGAAAGGCTCTAAAGGAAAGCACCAGTAAGCGTGTAGGGCGTCAACCTGCACTGCCTCAGCTCACATCGCTTTGATGCTTCAACATGGCAGCCACTTTCGGGACCTTCCCAAAGCCAGAACTCTGTATACATATTGTTACATAATGGCCAAACACCTGGTGGGTTCTGCAATTTGGTTAGCCGTTTGAGCTGTAGTTATATGTGATGAAAGGATTCATTATCGGGCTCATCTTTAGTATTTTCCACTAAATTGGATTTCCTACGATAACCACTTTCCAATACTGAGTGCCTGATAATTGGAGGGTTTCCTATAGTAACCCTTTGGTAATCACCAGTGCAATTGATGTAACTTTTATATTAAAATCATGTTGATCCCCGCAACCCTTTCCGCAGTAATCGCCAATATTATATTAGCAGCCAATACCCTGGTAACGTCCAATGTAATCCTTCTGATCTATCCTGTAGCAATGCTCTGCTAAATCCTGATCTAATCCATCCACCCTCTCCTATATTATTATCGAACTTAATGCCTGGAAACTCTCGTATAATATTCTGCGTCAAACCCACAAGGTCAACCCTGTAACGCTCTGTACAGATGTCCCCTCTTCTGCATCAGCTCGCCAGTGTACTCCCTCAACATCGAGGGTTAGCAAGAGATTACTAAAGGAACTGATTAATCAATGTCATGCATTATACACGAAGACCAATGTTAATCTCTGCAATTGTTTCTGAAATAATCCGCCCTATCACATGGAGGCGACGTCTTCTATAACCTGATAATGCCCAATGAAATCCTAGTGGCCCATCCCAGAGCAATGATGTGCTATTCTCAATGCTGTAATCCCATCAATCGCCCCTATAATAATCCTTGCGACCTTCCCATTATAGCAATATGCTGCCAACCCATGGATCAATACTCCTCATATTTAGCAAGGTATTCAAATAGCCTCTGGTGTTCGAAGGCTCGTCAGGATATAACTTGCAGGACAGATGCATATTGTTTCTATGTTGACCCTTTAAGGCCTTGCGAAGGGGTTTTCTCCCTCAGACATCCAGGAAAGTCTCTGAAGAGGAAGGGACGGAAATGACGCATGGCACGTCAGCAATGGTGAAGGTGCAAAACTGGGTCTACCTGCTTCAGCAAAGTCACCATGAAACGGTGACCGGCCTGGAGTTATTCTGACAGACAATCCCACGAGAGGAAAGGAGCCGCTGCAAAACTGAGAACTGCACCTTGTCTTGTACCAGCCGCACATAGTAATACTTTTGGGAGCTCGCTCCTGCCTCCAATTCCCTTGCTGCCCGATTACTGGAACACATAATGAATACCTTATTTGCACCAGCATCGGTAACCCACTGTTAGGAAAGATTTCGTAATTGTAGGTAATTTTCCTTCCATGTGGCAACCCCTAAACTTTTTGCTGTTGTTTTTCACCTTGTTCTTGACTTTGCCAGCGAAGTGCAGCCTTCTGCCGCACTCCTCTGGGCTTTCGCTCCTTCTTACGGGGAAACTGACATGCCCTTAAGACAGTCAGTACCGGGGAACGCTGTTTCCCGTAGTTTCTTTTATCATGTTGCGGCTTTCGTGCAAAATGACACAAGAGGGCACTGTAAGCTAAGTTACAGCTCTCTTGGGTCTCTAGCCTTCTACAGGCCCTAGATACTCGTTTAGGATTGTATTTGATCAGTGCAAGTCATTCAGGGACTGGAATGGTGGCAGCGATCGTTTTGTGTATTTTGAGCTCCTTTTGGCGTACTAAGCGCGTTTTTCGCGCTGAACCCAAAATGGTGGCCTGGCTCCAAAAATGGCCAGACCACGAGGCTCCTTTGTCCTGTCCGCTGACCGTCTTGCTCCCTTCACCTTCCCCAGGTCGAGCCGACCCGGGGCCTTCCTTATTTGGGCATGTACTTTCCCGCGAAACCTGGTTGCTTTCGCGGGCTTCTACATGTCTTTTGTGTGCCTCCAGGGTGTGGGCTGGGATGTCTGGTCCCAATACACATCCTGGGTGCCAGAGAGTCTAGGGTGGTGTGAATGCCTGGGACCACCGTGGTCCGTGATTGGTCCACGAATGGTGTGTGTGTTGATGAGCGGATCTCCCATTGGCTCCCCTCCGTTTTGGCGCGAAGGGAACCGTGGATAAGAGGGGGCTGGAAACACCACTACCATGTCGATCTCCTGAGTTCTCACGAACAAAGGGATACAGGAGCCAAGTATCCTGCAACCAAGAGGCTGGACCGAGGAATCGCTGGTGACCCGCTGAAGGACTCCTCCTTTGCACTGCTGTCGTCCTGTGAAACCCTTTCCTCCTTTGATCGAACCAGAAGGCCTGTACTGGTGCTTCGACCTTTGGAATAGCAGGAACAGCTATTCTCTGCGACTTCATCATCTCCTGCCAGTAAGCCTTCGGAAGCGTCTCTGGGCCATCCAGTTGACTGACCAGCTTACACGGGAGTCCTGCTCTGTAACCGCCGCCAGGTTGTGTTGTATTTCGAGTCCTGGTCACTCTCACACGCTTCGTACACTTGGCGTTCCCAAGTCTGAAGTGAGTAGTGTACATTTGGCTCGTATACACACGGCCGCTCCGTTGCCCTGCTGTGGTGACAAAACTGTGCAGGTTTCTTCGATTGGGACGTCTTTTTTTCTCTACACGACGACGAGGCATTCCCGGCTCTTCTGAACCTGCCAGCTGCTGAAACTAACGTGGAGAAGCCTGGGTCTGCTTGCATCGGGGACCGGTGAGTAGTATAGCTAGGATCTGGTCGCCCTCCTGCAGTAGCCCATTGCTTTTCCCCGCTGTGTAAAAACAGCACCCTTTTGTCCGTACTCGCGCTCTGCTTCTGCTCACTGTGGAGGCTGCGCTTGAGTCGCGGAACCTGTTCTTCTTCTGTTGTGCACTACCCGAACTGCCTGACTTCCTCCGAAGAGCTTCTCCTTTTGCCCGTTGGCACCAGCGTGTGCAGGTACTTTGAGCACAAGGCTCCACTCTTCACAGGGCTCGGACTTCCATCTAGTTAGGTGCCTCTGAAGGCGAACTGAGTCTAAAGCATTATCGCACTGCCTGTTTTCCTTCCCTTTCAGGTGGACTACACATTTCGTGCGACTGTCGTATTTGTATATATATTGTGTTGATATGGTATGTGTTGGCTTAATATTGTGATATTGTGATTTTCTCGCTGCGGTCATTATTTTAAAGGCCTTAAAATATATTTTTGATATAACAACTGTTTGGAGTAGTTTGTAAGCGCTCTTGCTTTGTGTGCTCATTGCGGGCTTTCAGTCACCCTCACCCCTCTTGAGACCTAGTCTTGACCGCCGCGATCGCTACCTTGATTGGTCTGGCTCGTCCAGAGGTTACCCTGTTCCAAGTAATTAGGTTGGCCTTCTGAACTTCTGCGCCACCAGGACAGAGTTCAGAAATCCGTCTTAACAAATTGGTGTACAGCGGTGGGATACGACTGAAGGTATCCAGTGTTGCGCACGAACGAGGGCATTTCAGGTTATTCCAACCAGGACACGTAGTGAATTGTTGTAGTATAACTTTAAAAAGGCCATAGTCCTATCTAACAGTATGGAAACAAATACCTTGTTAACTTTAAATGCTTCCAAATCAGAAACATTGAAGAAGATGTGTGCGGAGAGAGGTGTTTCCTCTCAAGGCACGAAATTGGAAATGATCCAAAGAATCGTGGCGTGGCAAGAAGCGCAGCTTGACGCTATAACTTCTGAGGACAGTGCGGAAGGTGGTGGGGCTGCTCTCACTGGTAGAACCGACGGTTCTGCCGCCGCACTGATCCATCGCGACCACGAGGACAGGGAGGACGAGATGTCTAATGTTTCCTCTGCCAGTGTTGATGGGGATGCTATGCTTGAATTCAAGAAGCAAGAGCTGCGGTTTAGGCAGCAGGAGCTTGAATTCAGCATAGCCAAACTAAAAATCGAACAGGCAGAAAAACAGAAAGACAGGGATCACCAGTTGGAACTGGCCAAGCTTCAGGTTGCAAATGGGTCCAAGGGTCCTGGACATGGGTCTGGGGCCTCCTCTCATCCACGGTTTCCGAAAGATCTGCTCAGTGTGTATGAGGAAAGGAATGACATTATGGACTGGCTGAATGCGTTTGAGTATGCATGCGAAGTTCAACAAGTTGACAATGCTGATAAGATTGCCTGGTTACTCAGCAGACTGCCCCATTCTGGCTGTAGTGCCATTATGGAAATGTCGAAGGCTGAGCGAGCTGATTTCGCAATGTTAAAGCAAACTCTCATTTTAAAGTTTGGGAAGACTCCGGCCCAATATTTGAAACGTTTCAGAGAGTATAAGAAAAAGGAAGGTGGTACTTGGGTATCTTATGTCACTGAATCCTTGAAAAACTTAACTGGCTGGGTCGAATCTTGTCATGCTGGAACACATTTTTGCTTCTTCTTCCCCGGAGCTTAAGCAGTATTTGGCCGATTCGAAGGAGATAGATCCTAAGAAGCTGGCCATTGCAGCAGACTTATGGGTGTCACATCGAGTGTCCCATAAGGACAAAACTCATCCTGGTAAGCAGGAGGAAGGGAAAAAGTCCAAAGATGTGGAGGGTGGAGAATCTGCTAAATCTTCTTCTCATAAGGGCCACAAAAAGAAAAATAAGGGTAAGACACAAGAGAACTCGCAGGGTAGTGGAGGTCCGCCTCCGAAACAGAACTCTGGTTACAATAAGCCTCCCTATGTAAACAGACCCAATGGATCTTGTTTTGCTTGTGGAGCAACTGACCACGTGAAGGGGGATCCCCGTTGTAAGGTTAGACCTTTGGGGGTCCACTCCGCTAATCTGGCCTTCTCCTCCTACGAGGAAGAAGAGATTACAGGAGCATCCTTCTCCTCAGACTCATTTCCCAGCGGGATAGAGGCTGAGGTAGTTTTAGTGTCCCTGGGTTCCTGGGAGCCTAAAGTCGCAGAGGCTTATGCTAGGATTCCGGATAATACCAAGCACTACTTTAAAGACAGTGTGCTGATCAATGGAGTAGATACTCCAGCTCTTAGGGATAGTGGGTGCAGTCGCACTGTAGTGGATTCTACCTTGGTAGACTCAGAGGAAGTTGCCAGAGCTACTCTGATGCCCACTAAGTTGGCTGACGGCCCCCTCCGTATGTTTCCCGTAATACCTGTAAATCTTACTTTAAATGGTACAGCAGTCAGGATTCCAGTGAGCATTCAGAGAAACGTCCCGGGAAAGGTCTTGTTAGGTAATGGTCTCAGAGCTTTAGGGCTCGTAGGAGACACTGCCGAAAGACCCCACACACGGTCTCAAGCATGGGCAGCATTGGCCAAGTCCAATACGCCGCCCCAGCCGAAGGGGAAACCCAAGTCGAAAGGAGTCGACAAGTCACGACGAGGGAAAGAGAATATTCCCCCGAGCTCGCCTACCACTGCGGTGGAGGAAGTTGGTCAATCGCCCGGGCCTGACGAGGAGGTGGCGATGCCTGAAGTATTCGACCCCAACGATCATCCTGAACTAAAAGACTTGTTAGTTGAAGGAGGTCCTGATAGGGACGAATTCAGTAAAGGCCAACGTGAGTGCCCATCTCTGGAAGGCCTAAGGAGACAGGCCTGCTCCCAGCTTGAGGGTGAACCTCCTGGGACGCATAGGATTTATTGGGAAGGTGGACTCCTGTATAGCGAGCCCACAGAGTCTACAGAAGGAGACCATAGGAGGTTGGTGGTTCCCCTTGCTGTTAGGCCCTTCCTCCTGCAGTTGGCGCATGAAGTTCCCCTTGCTGGTCACCTTGGTATGAAGAGGACCAAGCAAAGGTTATCCATGCACTTCTACTGGCCCAAGATGGGGGTGCAAGTAGAAACTCACTGCAGGAGTTGTACCTCCTGCCAGTTGTCTGGTAAGGTTGGCGCGTCAATCCAAGCTCCGTTGGTACCGCTCCCAGTTGTGGGGGTACCATTTGAAAGGGTAGGGATCGACATCGTTGGTCCCCCTGACCCGCAAACATCCTCGGGCAATAGGTTTATCCTGGTGCTGGTCGACCATGCAACCAGGTATCCTGAGGCCATCCCATTGAAAACTGTAACTGCCAAGTCAGTTGCAAAAGCTTTACTCGGCATATTTACTAGGGTTGGCTTCCCTAAAGAAGTTGTGTCGGATCGTGGCAGCAACTTTATGTCGAAGTATATGCAGGCTATGTGGAAAGAATGTGGGGTCACCTACAAGTTCTCTTCTGCATACCATCCCCAGACCAATGGTCTGGTGGAACGTTTCAACAGAACGTTAAAAAGCATGATTGGGGCTCTGGAGGAACCTCAGAGAAGAAAATGGGATCTTCTTTTACCATGCTTACTGTTTGCCTACCGAGAGGTACCACAGGAGGGTGTTGGCTTCAGCCCCGTCGAACTTCTGTTCGGTCATCCTGTACGGGGACCCTTAGCCATCGTCAAAGAGGGATGGGAGATGCCCACTCCCCCTGTTACTACCAACGTAGTTGATTATGTGCTAGGGCTCAGAAAACGGATGGTACTTCTGATGGGCTTGGCTAGTGATAAATTGAAGGCAGGACAAGCGCTGGTGAAACATTGGTACGACCAGAAAGCTTCCCTCATCAACTTTACACCTGGTCAGCAAGTCCTGATCATGAATCCCATAAGGCCTCGAGCTTTACAGGACAAATGGTCAGGCCCTTACACAGTGGTGGAGCCCCTGGGTGAGGTTAACTATTTAGTGGACCTTGGAAGGCCTGGACAGGCTCCAAAAGTGTTTCACGTGAATAGGCTGAAGGCTTTCGTCCCAAGAGTCGTAATCGCAGCACTGCTACTGGCTTCAGACGTTGAGGAAGAGGAGTCTGAACCTCTCCCCGACCTGTTCCAAAGCGGTCCTTCAGATAGCTCCTTTGAGGGTGTTCGAGTGGCCCCTCACCTGACTTCTGATCAGCAGGCTGAGGTGAAAAGTTTGCTTAGGCAGTTTTGCCCCCTGTTTTCACAGTCGCCTGGTTTGACACCTTGGTGCAAACATAACATTGACACAGGAGACAGTGTACCTACCAAAAGTAGGGGATACAGGATGTCAGACAAAGTACGGTCTTATATTAAGACCGAGGTCAACAAGATGTTAGACCTTGGGGTGATTGAACCCTCTAGTAGTCCTTGGTCCAGCCCTGTGGTTTTGGTTCCAAAGGCAGGCACTTCTGAATTGAGGTTCTGCGTGGATTACAGGGCTCTGAATGCTGTCACCAAGACAGATGCACACCCCTTGCCTCGAACAGATGAGCTGGTGGATACTTTGGGTGCCTCCAAGTACCTCAGCACGTTTGACCTCACTGCTGGCTATTGGCAAATAGCTTTAGCAGAGCATGCCAAGGAGAAGACAGCATTTTCTACTCCAGACGGCCTTTACCAATTCCGGGTAATGCCGTTCGGGTTGAAGAATGCACCTGCCACTTTCCAGAGGCTTGTGAATCATGTGTTGAATGGGTTGGACGAATTCTGTCTTGCATATCTGGACGATATAGCAGTTTTCAGTGCCACCTGGGAAGACCATGTGAAACACCTCGGGATTGTGCTCCAGGCTCTTCAGAAAGCCCACTTGACCATAAAGGCTAGTAAATGCCAGATTGGACAAGGCTCAGTGGTTTACCTTGGACATGAAGTAGGTGGAGGGAGGATACAGCCTCTACCCAGTAAAGTACAAGCAGTACAAGACTGGCCTACCCCCACTACGCAAACCCAAGTGAGAGCCTTCTTAGGACTCACGGGGTATTACCGCAATTTTATGGCAGACTATGGCACCATAGCTGCTCCTCTGACTGCCCTCACAACTCCGAAGAAACCCAAGAAGGTAACTTGGACCGACGAGTGTGAGAAGGCCTTCAATGGCTTAAAAGACTCCTTGTGCCAGGCCCCTGTCCTCAGGGCCCCTGATTATCAAAGACCTTTTATCATGCAGACAGACGCCTCTGACACTGGGATAGGAGCTGTACTATCACAAGTAGATGAGAAGGGTAAGGAACACCCTATCGGTTTTATTAGTCGCCAGCTTAAGGACAGAGAGCTCAGATGGTCCACGGTAGAGAAAGAATGTTTCTCTGTTGTGTGGGCCCTAAGGAAGCTGAGGCCCTACCTCTATGGGACCCACTTCACTGTGCAAACTGACCATAAGCCGTTAAAGTGGCTAATGAACATGAAGGGGGAGAATCCAAAGTTGCTTAGGTGGTCCATAAGTCTACAAGGCTTCGACTTCACTATTGAGCATAGGCCAGGTGTCCAACATAGCAATGCTGATGGGTTGTCCAGAATGTTTAACCGACCTGAACAAGAGACTCATCCAGGGGTGGATTAGTTCCCCCTGTCCATAGTCTGGGAGGGGCGAGTGTTAGGAAAGATTTCGTAATTGTAGGTAATTTGCCTTCCATGTGGCAACCCCTAAACTTTTTGCTGTTGTTTTTCACCTTGTTCTTGACTTTGCCAGAGAAGTGCAGCCTTCTGCCGCACTCCTCTGGGCTTTCGCTCCTTCTTACGGGGAAACTGACATGCCCTTAAGACAGTCAGTACTGGGGAACACTGTTTCCCGTAGTTTCTTTTATCATGTTGCGGCTTTCGTGCAACATGACACAAGAGGGCACTGTAAGCTAAGTTACAGCTCTCTTGGGTCTCTAGCCTTCTACAGGCCCTAGATACTCGTTTAGGATTGTATTTGATCGGTGCAAGTCATTCAAGGGATACAGGAGCCAAGTATCCTGCAACCAAGAGACTGGACCGAGGAATCGCTGGTGACCCGCTGAAGGACTCCTCCTTTGCACTGCTGTCGTCCTGTGAAACCCTTTACTCCTTTGATCGAACCAGAAGGCCTGTACTGGTGCTTCGACCTTTGGAATAGCAGGAACAGCTATTCTCGGCGACTTCATCATCTCCTGCCAGTAAGCCTTCGGAAGCGTCTCTGGGCCATCCAGTTGACTGACCAGCTTACACGGGAGTCCTGCTCTGTAACCGCCGCCAGGTTGTGTTGTATTTCGAGTCCTGGTCACTCTCACATGCTTCGTACACTTGGCGTTCCCAAGTCTGAAGTGAGTAGTGTACATTTGGCTCGGATACACACGGCCGCTCTGTTGCCCTGCTGTGGTGACAAAACTGTGCAGGTTTCTTCGATTGGGACGTCTTTTTTTCTCTACACGACGACGAGGCATTCCCGGCTCTTCTGAACCTGTCAGCTGCTGAAACTAACGTGGAGAAGCCTGGGTCTGCTTGCATCGGGGACCGGTGAGTAGTATAGCTAGGATCTGGTCGCCCTCCTGCAGTAGCCCATTGCTTTTCCCCGCTGTGTAAAAACAGCACCCTTTTGTCCGTACTCGCGCTCTGCTTCTGCTCACTGTGGAGGCTGCGCTTGAGTCGCGGAACCTGTTCTTCTTCTGTTGTGCACTACCCGAACTGCCTGACTTCCTCCGAAGAGCTTCTCCTTTTGCCCGTTGGCACCAGCGTGTGCAGGTACTTTGAGCACAAGGCTCCACTCTTCGCAGGGCTCGGACTTCCATCTAGTTAGGTGCCTCTGAAGGCGAACTGAGTCTAAAGCATTATCGCACTCCTGTTTTCCTTCCCTTTCAGGTGGACTACACATTTCGTGCATATAACGCTTGCGACTGTCGTATTTGTATATATATTGTGTTGGCTTAATATTGTGATATTGTGATTTTCTCGCTGCGGTCATTATTTTAAAGGCCTTAAAATAAATGTGTATATATTTTTGATATAACAACTGTTTGGAGTAGTTTGTAAGCGCTCTTGCTTTGTGTGCTAATTGCGGGCTTTCAGTCACCCTCACCCCTCTTGAGACCTAGTCTTGACCGCCGCGATCGCTACCTTGATTGGTCTGGCTCGTCCAGAGGTTACCCTGTTCCAAGTAATTAGGTTGGCCTTCTGAACTTCTGCGCCACCAGGACAGAGTTCAGAAATCCGTCTTAACACCCACGAATCACAGTGGGACTAAAAAAAGAGTGCATTGCAGAGAAACCCCCAGCTTTTTCGTATGAAGGACTCTAGAGCAGACTCCCTATTTGCGGCAGCTGTAGAGAAGCGCCAGCCTCCCTCTAGGTCTTCAGGAAGATGAGCACTGCTTCAGCCAATCCCACAGGCGCAACAACTTAATGAAATGACCAATCCTTATGGGCCTATGTCCAAACATTTGCCGTTTAGTTTCCAATATACGAAATGTGCCATATAACCTTTGAGGGTGCAGAGGAACCTTCCGCTGTGGGACCTGCGCAACAAGCTCTTCCAACCTTCATCTTTCCACTCCGAAACCAAGTGTCCAGCACACAATCCTGGACCCACTCCGAAACCAAGTGTCCAGCACCCAATCCTGAACCCACAAACCACCACAAACCACATGTCCAGCGCACAATCCTGAACCCACAAACCACTTGTCCACTGCACAATCCTGAACCCACTCCGAAACCATGTGTCCAGTGCACAATCCTGAACCCACAAACCACATGTCCAGTGCACAATCCTGAACACACAACCACATGTCCAGTGCACAATCCTGAACCCACAAACCACATGTCCAGTGCACAATCCTGAACCCACAAACCACATGTCCAGTGCACAATCCTGAACACACAACCACGTGTCCAGCATACAATCCTGAACACACAACCACATGTCCAGTGCACAATCCTGAACACACAACTACGCGTCCAGCACACTTGGAACAGGGTATAAATAAACTAAATACAAATACAAATACAATCCTGAACACACAACCACATGTCCAGCACACAATCCTGAACCCACTCCGAAACCATCTGCCCAGTGCACAGTCCTGAGCCCACAAACCACATGTCCAGTGCACAATCCTGAACACACAACTACGTGTCCAGCACACAATCCTGAACACACAACCACATGTCCAGCACACAATCCTGAACCCACCCTCGAAACCACGTGTCCAGTTGCACAATCCTGAACCCTCGTGTCCAGTGCACAATCCTGACCCCACTCCAAAACCACATGTCCAGCACACAATCCTGAACCCACAAACCACATGTCCAGCACACAATCAATCCTAAACCTACTCCGAAACCACATGTCCAGCACACAATCCCAAACCCACTCCAAAACCACATGCCCAGCACACAATCCTGAACTCACAAACCACATGCCCAGCACACAATCCTGAACCCATAAACCACATGTCCAGTACACAATCCTGAACCCACAACCACATGTCCAGCACAGAATCCTGAACCCACTCTGCAACCACATGTCCAGTACACAATCCTGAACACACAACCACACGTCCAGCACACAATCCTGAACCCACTCCGAAACCCTACATGTCCAGTACACAATCCTGAACCCACAACCACATGTCCAGCACACAATCCTGAACCCACTCTGCAACCACATGTCCAGTACACAATCCTGAACCCACATGTCCAGCACACAATCCTGAACACACAACCACACGTCCAGCACACAATCCTGAACCCACTCCGAAACCCTACATGTCCAGTACACAATCCTGAACCCACAACCACATGTCCAGCACACAATCCTGAACCCACTCTGCAACCACATGTCCAGTACACAATCCTGAACCCACATGTCCAGCACACAATCCTGAACACACAACCACACGTCCAGCACACAATCCTGAACCCACTCCGAAACCCTACATGTCCAGTACACAATCCTGAACCCACAACCACATGTCCAGCACACAATCCTGAACCCACTCTGCAACCACATGTCCAGTACACAATCCTGAACCCACAACCACATGTCCAGCACACAATCCTGAACCCACTCTGCAACCACATGTCCAGTACACAATCCTGAACCCACATGTCCAGCACACAATCCTGAACACACAACCACACGTCCAGCACACAATCCTGAACCCACTCCGAAACCCTACATGTCCGGTACACAATCCTGAACCCACTCCAAAATCACATGCCCAGCACACAATCCTGAACCCACATGTCCAGTACACCATCCTGCACCGACTCCAAAACCACATGTCCAGCACACAATACTGAACCCACAAACCACATGTCCAGTACACAATCCTGCACCCACTCCAAAACCACATGCCCAGCACACAATCCTGAACCCACAAACCACATGCCCAGCACACAATCCTGAACCCATAAACCACATGTCCAGTACACAATCCTGAACCCACAACCACATGTCCAGCACACAATCCTGAACCCACTCTGCAACCACATGTCCAGTACACAATCCTGAACACACAACCACACGTCCAGCACACAATCCTGAACCCACTCCGAAACCCTACATGTCCAGTACAAAATCCTGAACGCACTCCAAAATCACATGCCCAGCACACAATCCTGAATCCACATGTCCAGTACACCATCCTGAACCGACTCCAAAACCACATGTCCAGCACACAATACTGAACCCACTCGAAACCCCCATGTCCAGCACACAATCATGAACCCACAAACCACATGTGCAGTACAAAATCCTGAACACATAACCACATGTCTGGTACACAATCCTGAACACACAACCACATGTCCAGCACACCATCCTGAAGCCACTCAGAATCCACATGTCGAGCACACCATCCTGAAAACACAAACCACATGTCCAGTACATAATCCTGAACACACAACCACTTGTCCAGTACACAATCCTGAACACACAACCACATGTTGAGCACACAATGTTAAAGGTATTTCCCAAAGCTACTCCGAAACCACATGTCCAGTCACAATCCTGAACCCACATGTCCAGTACACAATACTGAACCCACTCTGCAACCACATGTCCAGTACACAATCCTGAACCCACATGTCCAGTGCACAATCCTGAACCCACTCTGCAACCGCATGTCCAGCATACAATCCTGAACCCACTCCGCAATCACATGTCCAGTACACAATCCTGAACCCACATGTCCAGTACACAATCCTGAACCCACTCCGAAATCACATGTCCAGTGCACAATCCTGAACCCACTCTGCAACCACATGTCCAGCATACAATCCTGAACCCACTCCGCAATCACATGTCCAGTACACAATCCTGAACCCACATGTCTAGTACACAATCCTGAACCCACTCCGAAATCACATATCCAGTATACCATTCTGAACCCACATGTCCAGCACACAATCCTGAACCCACTCTGCAACCACTTGTCCACCACACAATCCTGAATCCACTCCGAAACCACATGTCCAGTATACAATCCTGAACCCACTCGGAAACCGTATATCCAGTATACAATCCTGAACCCACTCAGAAATCACATGCCCAGTAGACAATCCTGAACCCACATGTCCAGTACACAATACTGAACCCACTCTGCAACCACATGTCCAGTACACAATCCTGAACCCACTCTGCAACCGCATGTCAGCATACAATCCTGAACCCACTCCGCAATCACATGTCCAGTACACAATCCTGAACCCACATGTCCAGTACACAATCCTGAACCCACTCCGAAATCACATGTCCAGTGCACAATCCTGAACCCACTCTGCAACCACATGTCCAGCATACAATCCTGAACCCACTCCGCAATCACATGTCCAGTACACAATCCTGAACCCACATGTCTAGTACACAATCCTGAACCCACTCCGAAATCACATGTCCAGTATACCATTCTGAACGCACATGTCCAGCACACAATCCTGAACCCACTCTGCAACCACTTGTCCACCACACAATCCTGAACCGACTCCAAAACCACATGTCCACCACACAATACTGAACCCACTCGAAACCCCCATGTCCAGCACACAATCATGAACCCACAAACCACATGTGCAGTACAAAATCCTGAACACATAACCACATGTCTGGTACACAATCCTGAACACACAACCACATGTCCAGCACACCATCCTGAAGCCACTCCGAAACCACATGTCGAGCACACCATCCTGAACCCACAAACCACATGTCCAGTACATAATCCTGAACACACAACCACTTGTCCAGTACACAATCCTGAACACACAACCACATGTTGAGCACACAATGTTAAAGGTATTTCCCAAAGCTACTCCGAAACCACATGTCCAGTCACAATCCTGAACCCACATGTCCAGTACACAATCCTGAACCCACTCTGCAACCACATGTCCAGTACACAATCCTGAACCCACATGTCCAGCATACAATCCTGAACCCACTCCGCAATCACATGTCCAGTACACAATCCTGAACCCACATGTCCAGTACACAATCCTGAACCCACTCCGAAATCACATGTCCAGTGCACAATCCTGAACCCACTCTGCAACCACATGTCCAGCATACAATCCTGAACCCACTCCGCAATCACATGTCCAGTACACAATCCTGAACCCACATGTCCAGTACACAATCCTGAACCCACTCCGAAATCACATGTCCAGTGCACAATCCTGAACCCACTCTGCAACCACATGTCCAGCATACAATCCTGAACCCACTCCGCAATCACATGTCCAGTACACAATCCTGAACCCACATGTCTAGTACACAATCCTGAACCCACTCCGAAATCACATGTCCAGTATACCATTCTGAACCCACATGTCCAGCACACAATCCTGAACCCACTCTGCAACCACTTGTCCACCACACAATCCTGAATCCACTCCGAAACCACATGTCCAGTATACAATCCTGAACCCACTCGGAAACCGTATATCCAGTATACAATCCTGAACCCACTCAGAAATCACATGCCCAGTAGACAATCCTGAACACACAACCACATGTCCAGCACACAATTCTGAACCCACTCCGAAACCACATGTCCAGTATACAATCCTGAACCCACTCGGAAACTGTATATCCAGTATACAATCCTGAACCCACTCGGAAATCACATGCCCAGTAGACACTCCTGAACACACAACCACATGTCCAGCACACAATCCTGAACCCACTCCGAAACCACATGTCCGGTACACAATCCTGAACCCACTGCAAAGCCACATATCCAGTACACAATCTGAACCCACTGCAAAACCACATGTCCAGCACACAATCCTGAACCCACAAACCACATGTCCAGCACACAATCCTGAACCCACAAACCACATATCCAGCACACAATCCTGAACCCACTCTGCAACCACATGTCCACCACACAATCCTGAACTGAACCCAATACAAAATCACATGCCCAGCACACAATCCTGACCTGACTCCGAAATCACATGTCCAGTATACAATCCTGAACCCACTCCGAAACCACATGTCCAGTACACAATCCTGAACCCACTCCGAAACCACATGCCCAGCACACAATCCTGAACCCACTCCGAAACCACATGCCCAGCACACAATCCTGAACCCACAAACCACATGTCCAGCACACAATCTTGAAAACACATGTCCAGTACACAATCCTGAAGCTTCCATTTTGAGGAAACTCTGTCTTTGTTCTCATTCCGATGGCTCAGTAAATGGCATGAAATCCGAAGCAGAGAAATTAAAAACTATGGGCCTTGAGCACAGAAAGTATGGACCTTCCTTTTTTTCACACAAGACCCAATCTGAGTTTGTGAAGCAACACCAACCCCTGCCCCACCAATTCCAGGAGAGGCCTCAATGCCAGCAAGCAAGAGGCAGCAGAGAGAGGCATCCCCCAGCAGCAGCGGGTACACGTACCCCTTTGCCTCAAAACAACAAGTCTAAGGTATTATCTCCTCCCCAGGGGTGGGGGCGGGAGGTGGGGGGGGATTTCTGGCAGGTAGAGGACACTTTGTTTCCTCCCCAAAATACATTTCCTCAAGGATGGGGTTTTTCCTGATCACAAGGACGGGCTGGTCCATGTGGTGAACATATTGTTACAAAATAGAGCTGCAGGTCTCTTCCCCAGACCTCAGTTCACCCTCCTTTCTAGTAGAATAGAAAGGGGGTGCCAGCTGCCATTCAGGGGCATCGTGGGATGCCAGAGCAGCCAGGGGGCCTTGAAGTGGTGGCGTTCTAGCCTATTAGCCTCTTGCTCTTTCCTCCTTTTCATCGCTAGAGAAGGGAAATCTGTCATTTTGAAGAAAACCGTGCTGTGCTTTTTGGAGGTTCATTGAACATATGTGTTGTGTGTTGGTCTAGTGTTTGGATGCGAGAGAGCGTCATGACTATGTCATGACGCCTCTCTAATAAAAGGGGCTCTGCTGGCGCACAGAGGGCAGTGCAGCAGAGCCCCAGGAAGCAGCAACTCGTGTCTCTGTACTTCCTTGTGAGTCCTATTGCAGCGTGGTCGCGGCCTGGTTGGTAGCCTTGCCTGAGTGCCCCCAGTGACTGGGCTGTTGGTCCTGGGGTGATACCCAGCCTGGTGATCTATGCACTGGTGAGCCGGGCGCTGCAGGGTGATCCCTGCTAACAATCTACTGTGTAGACGCAGCGTCCTTGTGCTGTGTGGGGTGGACCCGACACAATTGGTGGCCCAACCCGGTGACCGGAGGCGGGCCACAACACTGGCGACGTGGTGGTCTGGCCCCGTGTGTTGGAAACACGCAGGCTGCGTGAAGCCTGTTGACTCGAAGCGGCGTCCGGCCGCATGTGACGAAAGGAGGCAGCCGCAGGATGTCTGGGCCGCTGGTGGCCCAGGGACTTCGTGCTGGGCATCAGCGCAGGTCGCCTGGTGCCATTGTATGGCAGTGCGACTAACTTCGGGTGCGGCAGTGTTGGCTGCGTGGCCGGCCATTGGAGGCGGAGCCGGCCCTCCGGTTGCCCTGCAGCGGCCTGCGGTCAGCGGAGCATCTTTGCAGGCGGCTGCCCTGTGGGGAGAATCAACGGCCCCACTAAGACCCAGGCTGCGAGGTTATAGCACATTTGCAGCGCGACTCCGTCTGGGCCCAGGGTGAGGCCCAGTGAAGGGGGCATGGCCTCGCCACAAGTCCAGCATACAGCGAACAAAGGCGGTGGGCTTGGCCCACGAATACCCGGGCCCGGCAGTGACAGTGAAAGGAGGTGTCGTGGTCTCCACTGGAAGGAGAAGAGGCAGCTGATCACGACCCTGGAAGGGGCGAACTGCCATTTGACAACCCGGGCCGCGTGGTGATCTTCAAAAACATTTCGGAGGTTTGGCTCTGAGCGGTGACATGCCGAAAAGGAAGGGGCGTGGCCTCTAAGAACGGGGCTGCAACTTCATAGCCCCAGAGACCAAGGAATAGGGTGTGGCCTGGAGGACAGGGCCGCGGCGATGAATGGAAAAAAAAAACAGCTGGTCTGGGCAGTGAGTACACAAGAAGGAGCCCCAGAGCAACGGGCCAGCTGTTAAGAGAAGGGGAGAATAACGTTTGTTCTCTTCTCCTTTTTACATCGGGGAGGTGAGACAGTAGAAGAAGGCCGTCCTCTGTAAGGGGGGGGGGTGTCACCAACCCCTCCTGTGTCCTACATCCGCCCCAGGCCCCGGGGGTAGCGGCTCCACCCAGAGTGCTCGTGCGCCCTTGTGAAACCTGAGTCAGGTGGGGTCAAACACCCAGTGCCAAGTTATCACCAACGACAAGCCACCAAGAGGGTAGTGGCTCCCCAGGAGCGTTTGTGCGCCATCAAAGAGGTCGACAAAAGGGGCAGGCACTCCCAAGACCCACCAGCAGTAGTTGCATCTGGGGCCCCGCCCAGTGTTCAGCATGACAGACGACAACGAGGGGGTATGTCGAGGACTGCTCGCGCCACTACACCACTTTGACCTGGCGGGTTCTCCTGCCAGCTTGGGACCACGGTGAACAGCCTGGGTAGAGAACCCGGAGCTGTACTTTGAGGTATTGGAGATTAAGGACACAGCCAAACGCCCAACACTCCTGTACTCCACCGGGCTGGCTGTCCAGAGGCTGTTCAAGACATTAAGGCCCGCAAATCAGACCTATGATGCAGCCATCGCAGCCCTGAACGAGTACTTCAGACAGACCCATGGTCAACAGGGACTATGAACGGTTCAGGATGAGGTGTGCGAGGCAGGAGGAAGGGGAGAGCCTCGACGCATTTCACAGGAAGCTGCACGGTATTGCACTGTCCTGTGCCCTGGGAAATTTTGAGGAGGACGAGATCAGAGCGCAGATCATCTACGGCTGCAGTTCTTCGAAGCTGCGCAAGCAAGTCCTGAGGGACCCAGCGCTAACCCTCGAACAGATCCTAGACCTTGGCCGTGCTCAGGAGCTAGCAGAGGTGCGGTCCTCTCTCATGGACTCATCTAGGCAACACCTCTAGTTGGAGGCCCTCATGCAGCGGGTCAAGCTGGAGGAGGTGTCAGCTGTCAGCAAGTGGCAAGGAGGAAAGCCGATGAGGGAAGACTGGCCAAGGAGAGACCCCAATGCCACAATATGCCATCAGTGCGGGTGGGATCTTCCACACCAGCAGGACTGCCCTGCTAAAGGACACATCTGTGGGAGGTGCGGGAAGGTGGATCACTTCGCACAGGTGTACCTCGCCCCGACACCAGCCAGCATGGCAGGGACATCGGGGGGGGGGGAGTGAGTCGAAGGGGAGAAAGACCTCCATGGTGGCGGTGGTCCAAGTGGCGGAGGACCAAAGGAGAACGCAGTATGATGTTGGAGAGAAGGAAGATGAAGAAAATGTATTCTTGTCCTGCAGCAGCGCCACTGGCCAGTTCGATCCCAGAATCTTCTGAACTAAAACAGCCCACTGTCGGGCCCTGTGGTGTGCGGACTGGAACACACGTGTTTGTTTGCAGTGCTAAAAGTTCAAGGTTGTGAGTAGTTATTAGGTGGTGCTCGGACTGGAATGCACCCAATGTTTGCAGTGATGATGTAGGAGTACAATGGGTGCGCGGACTGGAATGCACCAAGTTAGACCCAGTAGAGGGTTGCTGTTTTGAAGTGGGGGGTGATTT
Source organism: Ambystoma mexicanum (assembly GCF_040938575.1). Classification (NCBI taxonomy): domain Eukaryota; kingdom Metazoa; phylum Chordata; class Amphibia; order Caudata; family Ambystomatidae; genus Ambystoma; species Ambystoma mexicanum. The sequence goes on from NC_090938.1 coordinate 132,815,256, forward strand.
TTCTTTTGTTATAATAAAGGAGGGATGTTGTGTGTTGGTCTAGTGTTTGGATGCGAGAAAGCGTCATGACGCCTCTCATAAAAGGGGCTTTGCTGGCACGCAGAGAGCAGTGCAGCAGAGCCCCAGGAAGTGGCAACTCGTGTCTGTGTACTTCCTTGTGGGTCCTATTGCTGTGTGGTCGCGGCCTGGGTGGCAGCCTTGCCTGGGTGCCCCCAGTGACTGGGCTGTCGGTGCTGGGGTGATCCCCACCCTGGTGATCTATGCGCTGGTGAGCCGGGCGCTGCAGGGTGGTCCCTGCTAATCTGCTGCGTGGACGCAGCATCCTTGTGCTGTGTCGGGTAGACCCGACATGATTGGTGGCCCGCCCCAGTGACCGGAGGCGGGCCACAACAATATGGGGGGCCGAGGCGGGAGTAAAAATAGGCTTTCGAAATAAATGTTTAACTTGCTCATATGAAACGTTTTCCCTTGGATAAAGTGTTCAGAGATCCTGCACAGAGGTGATGAAATTCTGTATTTTGGGTTTTATAGTAAGGGACCCATGAAGGTTGTTACTTCCCCTTTCTAGTACCGTTAATTAGTGCAGGAGCCGAGTCTCCTTTCTATTGTTGCAGCTTTGGTGGGCTGCGACGCAGGTGTAAGTAGGTAGGCGGGGCTACCGCCTACAACTCAGTTTGCGCTAAAATAAAGAGCTGTCAAGACGTATATTACACCGGCTCCGTGCTTTATTGAAGTAAGCCTTATTCATTTCGATCATGGCCGCAATCTTTAGCCTGCATTTAACAATGGTGACAAGGTAATCCAGATCACCTGAGGCAGTGCTCCACTCCGCTCGGCAATCCACTGCATTCTGCCTTGTCGACAGGGGGCGCGACCGCACACTGAAGGGCTCCTCAAGCCATAAATACCTCAGGCACCACGCAGACATCTGCCAAAACCAACACGCTCACACACGGGAGCAAGATCAACTAATTACAGGCGACGCCACAGAGGAAACTATCATTTTTCTTCTGCCTGTACCACACGCATGCTGCGCATGACACGTGATACTGCCAGCTGCCCCATTGAGTCCACAACCTCCTACAAACAGTACTGCCACGACCAACAGACAGCAGAGTGCCCAAGGACAGCAACAGTGCCTGGAAAAGGAGAAACCAAGGCCTAAATCACTGCACCAGCAAGCAGTCTACACTTTAAACACCAACAAAAGGAAAATAGCTGCACCATTTCTGAAAGCAACACTGACAGCAGCCTACAGATACCTCAATCCAGCTCTATGCTGCATCGCCCCTCACCCAGAGAAGATGGGGGCACTGAATCATTACAATTACAAGCCTTGCAGTATTTTGATATCTCAGACACTAACAGCGTGGCACCCAGATGGGTCAGGTGGCTCAAAGAACTACAGATCTACATCGACGCATCAGGAGTGCGAGAGGCGCAAAGACTACGAGGTATTGCACTCACCTGCTCCAGTGGTAAGTGATGCCATAAAACCAATACAGACACATTCTAAGGCATCAATGATTCCCTCAATAATAAGTTTGCACCACTGAGACATGTAGACTATTAAGACACATGTGCCACATCACCACGCAAGAAAAGGGTGAAAACATGGACAATTTTGTAATGAGGCTAAGAAAGAGGGTGAAATATTGCGACTTTGATCGATACTACCCGAAGGAAACTCTTAAATCGCAGGCCATAGCAGGGTGCGAATCCCCTGAATTCCGCAAGAAACTCTTACAGAAAAGCAGAACGCTAGATGACATTCTGCAGCTAGCGAGAGCTGACTCTGCCCTAGCACTGCAAACAGAATCGTTGGGAAACATCAAGATTACCCAGTACGCCTCAATGACAAAAGTATTCTCCATTCGCACGACAGCAGACACAGCAGAACAAAAGAAATGCTATAGATGCGGATTCAAATTTCCTCACACTGGTCCATGCCCAGCTATAGGACATCGGTGCGACAAGTGAGGTGGTGAAAACCATTTCCAATCCGTCTGTAAGAACATTACATTCTATCAATCCGCTGAAACAAGCAGGGATTCATGGAGACAAGATGGCCGCAACACAAGGCGGGAAAGTCCACAGCCCCACAGGAGGCGATCACCCTCCTCCAGAAGGCACCATTCCCACAGTGCCTCACAAGAGTCATCACGAAATTACAGATGGCGAGAGAAAAGGAGAGACAGACCCAGCCGCTACCGGAGCAGACATGACCCCCAAAGAAGGAAACCAAGACAACAAATTAGATATCTTGATGATTCGCCACAACGAAAACGTGACTCACGCTCATCCTCTTCCAGTGGAGACCGCAAGAGAGGTTACGACCACGCCATCAGTAACAGCATAGCTGCGGAATATAGCCCAATGCTACTAATGCAATTAAACAGACAGAATCAATACTTTCTAATAGATATAGGCGCAACAGTGAATGTGATCAATAGTCTCTCGCCACAAAAAGAGAGCTAAAAGAAGCAGACACCCTGATCTACCCCTACAGGTCAAACAAACCCCTCAATTGCTGAGGCATGTTCACAGCTACATGCCAATACAAAGACAAAAGTCAAAGAGTCAAGATCTACGTCATAAAAGGAGGGGTACCAGGGGGAAGCATATTGAGTTTCACATCATGTACCAAATCATGTCAGCATACACCACTAGCCGAAGGACATGATGCAGAAAATGTTTTCAGCCCTCTTTAAAGGCCTGGGAAAACTAAAGGACAAACAGATAAAGCTACACATACATTTGCAGATAACCCCGACGGCTCAACATTACAGGGGCATTCCCCTAAATATTCAGAGGTACGTCAAAGACGAAATTCATTCCCTACTACAGCAGGACATTATTGAACCGGCATCAGGACCAACACTGTGGGTAACTCCAATCGTGACAATGCCCAAAAACGAGAACAAGAACAGCATTTACATCTATGTGGACATGAGGGCCCCAAAAGAAGCCATTGAAAGAGAACGTCATCTCACTACCAGGATGACGGACATGATGCACTTATTACATGGGGCAAAAGTGTTCTTGAATCTGGACCTAAATAAGGGCTACCACCAGCTCGAACTGCACCCATCATCAAGATATATCACCACATTCTCAACACACTTGGGACTATTTAGATACAAGTGACTCAGCTTTGGTGTGTCATTGGCGGCTGAAATCTTTCAAAACGAGATCCATCAAGTGATAAAGCACATCCCAAATTGCTTAAATTATAGCGATGACATTTTGATATGCGGCACCACTCAAGAAAATCACGATGACACCCTGAGAAGAGTGTGCATGGCCCTTCAAAATGCCCACCTCACGCTCAACCCAGACAAGCGTGAAATCAGTAAGTCAACACTAACATTTTTTGGGCACATATTCTCAAGCAACAGCCTACATCCCCGACCCAGAAAAGGTAGAGGCTCTGGTGGAAGCCCCTACGCCCACCTCTGTGTCGGCAATACGCTCATTCCTGGGCATGGCAAGCTATTGCATGCGCTACATCCAAGACTTTGCGTCCATAAGCACATCACTTAGATTACTCATGGGAAACACCAAGAATTTCACTGGTCGACTGAATGCGAGGAGGCTTTCCAGGAAATTAAAAGGCGCATTGCGTTGGTATTGTGCCTGGCCTACTATGATCCAGACTTTGACACTGAACTGACGGTAGATGCCAGTCCAGTCGGGCTAGGAGCGATTCTAGCACAATCCAAGCCAGGTGTGCCACCGGATTCCCCGAGACGCATTGTGGCATATACAAGCCACAGCTTATCAGCCACTAAATGTGCATATTCTCAACCCAAAAAGGAAAGTCTGGCAGTCGTGTGGGCATGTGAACACTACCACCTATTCCTATATGGACGCCCCTTCACGATCGTCACAGACCACCAAGCCCTTAGCACCATATATGGCAAGCCGACTGCCAAGATGCCAATACGCATCGGCAGATGGGGGTTAAGACTACAGGAGTATTCCTTCAGAATTGTACATCATCCGGGAAAGGACAACAACCCGGCAGATTTCCTATCCAGATATCCGCTGCCAGCCCATGATGAGCGTCAGTCATCCAAGGCAAATCAATACCTAAACTATCTGATAAGCACCACGCTTCCCAAATCCATCACGACAGCTCAATTGCTAGAAGCCATGGATAAAGACCATCAACTTCAAACGGTAGAAGAATGTCTAAGGTCGGGACAATGGCACAACAGGCGGAAAAATTGCCATACTTCGTCACCAGAGGAGGAACAACATTTCTGCACTTTCAAACTCATTAGAGAGACACTATCTTCTAAAAGAAAACAGGTTGTCATCCCAATCCGACCTTCAGGAACAAGTACTAGCTCTTGCGCATACTGGACACAGGGCAATAGTGTCGACAAAACGACAACTCAGAACCAAAGTGTGGTTCCCCCACATGGATGAAAAAGTTGAACTATTAAGAAAATGTATCGCATGCCAAGTAGTTGCCCCACGCACATTCCCAGAACCACTCAGAACCTCTCCCATGCCCCTGCAGGTATGGGACGAAGTAGCCGTTGACATGTTCGGGCCCCTGGCAAATGGCAAATACGCACTAGTGATTGTTGACGAGATGTCTAGATTTCCAGAAGTGCACCTCATCCACTCTACAAGTGCCCAAGCTGTAATACCAGCTCTAGACAAAACTTTTGCAGACTATGGAATCCCATCAATAGTGAAATCAGACAACGGCTCACCATTTAGTGGACATAACTTCGCCATGTTTTCAGAACACCTGGGCTTCCAGCACCATAAGATCATGCCACTGTGGCCCCAAGCGAAAGGAATGGCAGAGAAATTTATGAGCAACCTAAAACACACCCTCCAAGTGTGTTCCATCACCAACGGATCATTCATGCAGGCCATCTGCACTCGACTAGGTGACTATAGGAACACTCCTCACAGCTCGACAGGGGAATGTCCATCAGCCCTGATGTTTGGACGAGTAATAAGGACCACGCTACCACACAAACCTCATACCACTCTTCCAACATCGTACGTCGATACTGCAAGAGCAAAAGACAAGGAAAACAAAACAAAAATGAAAGAATTTGCAGATCGTCGGAGGCAAGCAAGACCAAACTCCATCTAGATAGGCCACCAGTCTTATTTCGAAAAAATCAGAACACCAAAGCCACTCCAGCCCTCAAACCCAAGCCCATGACCGTAACTCACATACAAGGGTCAATGATAACGGCAGCAAGCCCACAAGGCACCATCACGAGAAATTCATCATTCTTACGGACATGTGAGGGGGATGAAAGGCAAACAGGCACCACACTGACCACGGCAGATGAGGTATCAGATATAGATCCTGAGTACAGAGAGGAGGACAGAGACGCTGATGACAACGCAAACGCAAGTACCCATCTGCCTGCATGAAGCCCTTTGAGGAGGACCATACCAAACCCTTACGATGGATAGAAGAAATTAACTAAACCACCCCGTTAAATGTTAAGGAGGGGGGAGATGTTACGTCCCCTTTCCATAATTAGTGCAGGAGTCGAGTCTCCTTTCTATTGTTGCAGCTTTGGTAGGCTGCGACCCACGTGTAAGTAGGTAGGCGGGGCTACCGCCTACAACTCAGTTTGCACTAAAATAAAGAGCTGCCAAGATGTATATTACACTGGCTCCGTGCTTTATTGAAGTGAGCCTTATTCATTTCGATCACGGCCGAAATCTTTAGCCTGCATTTAACAATGGTAGATTGGGGTTACAAGTAACGAGTAGCATTTCCTTACTGACCACAGTGAGACGAGAGACCCAGACATTGATTGCAAATAGCCACCGTCCCTGGGCGTGTTTAATGTTTCCAATTGGACATTTGTCACTTTAGGCTAATGTTGAGCAAGTGAAAGCAGGACCCGTGGCTTCCTGAGTCAGGATTGGGGACCACATGGACACAGGAGAGCATATATATATATATATATATATATATATATATATATATATATATATACATATATATATATATATATATATATCTATATCTATATATATATATATCTATATATATATATATATATATATATATATATATATATATATATATATATATATATATATTGGGATAATGTCCTCTGGAGCTGAGAGAATCTACCACTCCACATTGTGTCCCGAGGAGCTGCTGCAAAGGTCTATTTGTGAGACAGAATCTGACGGTGCTTTCCTTCAATGGCAAGGAATGCCAGTCAGGACACGTGGGCTGTTTTGCCGTGATCCAGCCAGTCATCGCGGTAGTAGGGGCATGGGCACGAGAACATCGAAGACAAGCTGCCACAGTAACAGTAGTTTTGATGTTGGTGGAGATGTGAGGGACCACGCTTCGGCAGGAAGAGAGAACTTTGTACTCTCGCATGGAATCCGTGTGTACAAATCAATGCAGTGCTGTACACCGGTGCTGGACATATTTTCCTAAAGGACATTTTTTATTTTTAGGTCCTATGCGTGTGGGAGACTGTTTATCATGGTCCAGACCAGTCTGTTTTCTGCATAGCCTGAGTCCTGTTCCGGTCACTAACTTCTTAGGCATGCTTCCACCCGGAACATTAAGGAAACTAAGTGAAGCCTTTGGAGTTTCGGTGCTGGAGACACTGAATCCTCTTAACATGCTGTAATTTGTTCTCCGGCAAACAAATATTTCCAGGAGTTTTCGAAAGTAAGCTCTGTCACCACAAAAATGTTTAGCTGTGCAGGTCTATTTTGGTCTTAAGGAACACTGGTTGTGTCAAGAAAACACATTTGCCTGCTGGTCTTGCATTCTTAAAATAACCACATGTGTATTGGGTCCTTAAGAGAATCCTCTTCTGTGATCTAATTGGAGCTAAGATCACCCATTCGCAAATAACTGGATCA